>NW_027671481.1:0-484380 GCF_964165515.1 Mesoplodon bidens
ACCCTAACCCTAACCCTAACCCTAACCCTAACCCTAACCCTAACCCTAACCCTAACCCTAACCCTAACCCTAACCCTAACCCTAACCCTAACCCTAACCCTAACCCTAACCCTAACCCTAACCCTAACCCTAACCCTAACCCTAACCCTAACCCTAACCCTAACCCTAACCCTAACCCTAACCCTAACCCTAACCCTAACCCTAACCCTAACCCTAACCCTAACCCTAACCCTAACCCTAACCCTAACCCTAACCCTAACCCTAACCCTAACCCTAACCCTAACCCTAACCCTAACCCTAACCCTAACCCTAACCCTAACCCTAACCCTAACCCTAACCCTAACCCTAACCCTAACCCTAACCCTAACCCTAACCCTAACCCTAACCCTAACCCTAACCCTAACCCTAACCCTAACCCTAACCCTAACCCTAACCCTAACCCTAACCCTAACCCTAACCCTAACCCTAACCCTAACCCTAACCCTAACCCTAACCCTAACCCTAACCCTAACCCTAACCCTAACCCTAACCCTAACCCTAACCCTAACCCTAACCCTAACCCTAACCCTAACCCTAACCCTAACCCTAACCCTAACCCTAACCCTAACCCTAACCCTAACCCTAACCCTAACCCTAACCCTAACCCTAACCCTAACCCTAACCCTAACCCTAACCCTAACCCTAACCCTAACCCTAACCCTAACCCTAACCCTAACCCTAACCCTAACCCTAACCCTAACCCTAACCCTAACCCTAACCCTAACCCTAACCCTAACCCTAACCCTAACCCTAACCCTAACCCTAACCCTAACCCTAACCCTAACCCTAACCCTAACCCTAACCCTAACCCTAACCCTAACCCTAACCCTAACCCTAACCCTAACCCTAACCCTAACCCTAACCCTAACCCTAACCCTAACCCTAACCCTAACCCTAACCCTAACCCTAACCCTAACCCTAACCCTAACCCTAACCCTAACCCTAACCCTAACCCTAACCCTAACCCTAACCCTAACCCTAACCCTAACCCTAACCCTAACCCTAACCCTAACCCTAACCCTAACCCTAACCCTAACCCTAACCCTAACCCTAACCCTAACCCTAACCCTAACCCTAACCCTAACCCTAACCCTAACCCTAACCCTAACCCTAACCCTAACCCTAACCCTAACCCTAACCCTAACCCTAACCCTAACCCTAACCCTAACCCTAACCCTAACCCTAACCCTAACCCTAACCCTAACCCTAACCCTAACCCTAACCCTAACCCTAACCCTAACCCTAACCCTAACCCTAACCCTAACCCTAACCCTAACCCTAACCCTAACCCTAACCCTAACCCTAACCCTAACCCTAACCCTAACCCTAACCCTAACCCTAACCCTAACCCTAACCCTAACCCTAACCCTAACCCTAACCCTAACCCTAACCCTAACCCTAACCCTAACCCTAACCCTAACCCTAACCCTAACCCTAACCCTAACCCTAACCCTAACCCTAACCCTAACCCTAACCCTAACCCTAACCCTAACCCTAACCCTAACCCTAACCCTAACCCTAACCCTAACCCTAACCCTAACCCTAACCCTAACCCTAACCCTAACCCTAACCCTAACCCTAACCCTAACCCTAACCCTAACCCTAACCCTAACCCTAACCCTAACCCTAACCCTAACCCTAACCCTAACCCTAACCCTAACCCTAACCCTAACCCTAACCCTAACCCTAACCCTAACCCTAACCCTAACCCTAACCCTAACCCTAACCCTAACCCTAACCCTAACCCTAACCCTAACCCTAACCCTAACCCTAACCCTAACCCTAACCCTAACCCTAACCCTAACCCTAACCCTAACCCTAACCCTAACCCTAACCCTAACCCTAACCCTAACCCTAACCCTAACCCTAACCCTAACCCTAACCCTAACCCTAACCCTAACCCTAACCCTAACCCTAACCCTAACCCTAACCCTAACCCTAACCCTAACCCTAACCCTAACCCTAACCCTAACCCTAACCCTAACCCTAACCCTAACCCTAACCCTAACCCTAACCCTAACCCTAACCCTAACCCTAACCCTAACCCTAACCCTAACCCTAACCCTAACCCTAACCCTAACCCTAACCCTAACCCTAACCCTAACCCTAACCCTAACCCTAACCCTAACCCTAACCCTAACCCTAACCCTAACCCTAACCCTAACCCTAACCCTAACCCTAACCCTAACCCTAACCCTAACCCTAACCCTAACCCTAACCCTAACCCTAACCCTAACCCTAACCCTAACCCTAACCCTAACCCTAACCCTAACCCTAACCCTAACCCTAACCCTAACCCTAACCCTAACCCTAACCCTAACCCTAACCCTAACCCTAACCCTAACCCTAACCCTAACCCTAACCCTAACCCTAACCCTAACCCTAACCCTAACCCTAACCCTAACCCTAACCCTAACCCTAACCCTAACCCTAACCCTAACCCTAACCCTAACCCTAACCCTAACCCTAACCCTAACCCTAACCCTAACCCTAACCCTAACCCTAACCCTAACCCTAACCCTAACCCTAACCCTAACCCTAACCCTAACCCTAACCCTAACCCTAACCCTAACCCTAACCCTAACCCTAACCCTAACCCTAACCCTAACCCTAACCCTAACCCTAACCCTAACCCTAACCCTAACCCTAACCCTAACCCTAACCCTAACCCTAACCCTAACCCTAACCCTAACCCTAACCCTAACCCTAACCCTAACCCTAACCCTAACCCTAACCCTAACCCTAACCCTAACCCTAACCCTAACCCTAACCCTAACCCTAACCCTAACCCTAACCCTAACCCTAACCCTAACCCTAACCCTAACCCTAACCCTAACCCTAACCCTAACCCTAACCCTAACCCTAACCCTAACCCTAACCCTAACCCTAACCCTAACCCTAACCCTAACCCTAACCCTAACCCTAACCCTAACCCTAACCCTAACCCTAACCCTAACCCTAACCCTAACCCTAACCCTAACCCTAACCCTAACCCTAACCCTAACCCTAACCCTAACCCTAACCCTAACCCTAACCCTAACCCTAACCCTAACCCTAACCCTAACCCTAACCCTAACCCTAACCCTAACCCTAACCCTAACCCTAACCCTAACCCTAACCCTAACCCTAACCCTAACCCTAACCCTAACCCTAACCCTAACCCTAACCCTAACCCTAACCCTAACCCTAACCCTAACCCTAACCCTAACCCTAACCCTAACCCTAACCCTAACCCTAACCCTAACCCTAACCCTAACCCTAACCCTAACCCTAACCCTAACCCTAACCCTAACCCTAACCCTAACCCTAACCCTAACCCTAACCCTAACCCTAACCCTAACCCTAACCCTAACCCTAACCCTAACCCTAACCCTAACCCTAACCCTAACCCTAACCCTAACCCTAACCCTAACCCTAACCCTAACCCTAACCCTAACCCTAACCCTAACCCTAACCCTAACCCTAACCCTAACCCTAACCCTAACCCTAACCCTAACCCTAACCCTAACCCTAACCCTAACCCTAACCCTAACCCTAACCCTAACCCTAACCCTAACCCTAACCCTAACCCTAACCCTAACCCTAACCCTAACCCTAACCCTAACCCTAACCCTAACCCTAACCCTAACCCTAACCCTAACCCTAACCCTAACCCTAACCCTAACCCTAACCCTAACCCTAACCCTAACCCTAACCCTAACCCTAACCCTAACCCTAACCCTAACCCTAACCCTAACCCTAACCCTAACCCTAACCCTAACCCTAACCCTAACCCTAACCCTAACCCTAACCCTAACCCTAACCCTAACCCTAACCCTAACCCTAACCCTAACCCTAACCCTAACCCTAACCCTAACCCTAACCCTAACCCTAACCCTAACCCTAACCCTAACCCTAACCCTAACCCTAACCCTAACCCTAACCCTAACCCTAACCCTAACCCTAACCCTAACCCTAACCCTAACCCAACCCTAACCCTAACCCTAACCCTAACCCTAACCCTAACCCTAACCCTAACCCTAACCCTAACCCTAACCCTAACCCTAACCCTAACCCTAACCCTAACCCTAACCCTAACCCTAACCCTAACCCTAACCCTAACCCTAACCCTAACCCTAACCCTAACCCTAACCCTAACCCTAACCCTAACCCTAACCCTAACCCTAACCCTAACCCTAACCCTAACCCTAACCCTAACCCTAACCCTAACCCTAACCCTAACCCTAACCCTAACCCTAACCCTAACCCTAACCCTAACCCTAACCCTAACCCTAACCCTAACCCTAACCCTAACCCTAACCCTAACCCTAACCCTAACCCTAACCCTAACCCTAACCCTAACCCTAACCCTAACCCTAACCCTAACCCTAACCCTAACCCTAACCCTAACCCTAACCCTAACCCTAACCCTAACCCTAACCCTAACCCTAACCCTAACCCTAACCCTAACCCTAACCCTAACCCTAACCCTAACCCTAACCCTAACCCTAACCCTAACCCTAACCCTAACCCTAACCCTAACCCTAACCCTAACCCTAACCCTAACCCTAACCCTAACCCTAACCCTAACCCTAACCCTAACCCTAACCCTAACCCTAACCCTAACCCTAACCCTAACCCTAACCCTAACCCTAACCCTAACCCTAACCCTAACCCTAACCCTAACCCTAACCCTAACCCTAACCCTAACCCTAACCCTAACCCTAACCCTAACCCTAACCCTAACCCTAACCCTAACCCTAACCCTAACCCTAACCCTAACCCTAACCCTAACCCTAACCCTAACCCTAACCCTAACCCTAACCCTAACCCTAACCCTAACCCTAACCCTAACCCTAACCCTAACCCTAACCCTAACCCTAACCCTAACCCTAACCCTAACCCTAACCCTAACCCTAACCCTAACCCTAACCCTAACCCTAACCCTAACCCTAACCCTAACCCTAACCCTAACCCTAACCCTAACCCTAACCCTAACCCTAACCCTAACCCTAACCCTAACCCTAACCCTAACCCTAACCCTAACCCTAACCCTAACCCTAACCCTAACCCTAACCCTAACCCTAACCCTAACCCTAACCCTAACCCTAACCCTAACCCTAACCCTAACCCTAACCCTAACCCTAACCCTAACCCTAACCCTAACCCTAACCCTAACCCTAACCCTAACCCTAACCCTAACCCTAACCCTAACCCTAACCCTAACCCTAACCCTAACCCTAACCCTAACCCTAACCCTAACCCTAACCCTAACCCTAACCCTAACCCTAACCCTAACCCTAACCCTAACCCTAACCCTAACCCTAACCCTAACCCTAACCCTAACCCTAACCCTAACCCTAACCCTAACCCTAACCCTAACCCTAACCCTAACCCTAACCCTAACCCTAACCCTAACCCTAACCCTAACCCTAACCCTAACCCTAACCCTAACCCTAACCCTAACCCTAACCCTAACCCTAACCCTAACCCTAACCCTAACCCTAACCCTAACCCTAACCCTAACCCTAACCCTAACCCTAACCCTAACCCTAACCCTAACCCTAACCCTAACCCTAACCCTAACCCTAACCCTAACCCTAACCCTAACCCTAACCCTAACCCTAACCCTAACCCTAACCCTAACCCTAACCCTAACCCTAACCCTAACCCTAACCCTAACCCTAACCCTAACCCTAACCCTAACCCTAACCCTAACCCTAACCCTAACCCTAACCCTAACCCTAACCCTAACCCTAACCCTAACCCTAACCCTAACCCTAACCCTAACCCTAACCCTAACCCTAACCCTAACCCTAACCCTAACCCTAACCCTAACCCTAACCCTAACCCTAACCCTAACCCTAACCCTAACCCTAACCCTAACCCTAACCCTAACCCTAACCCTAACCCTAACCCTAACCCTAACCCTAACCCTAACCCTAACCCTAACCCTAACCCTAACCCTAACCCTAACCCTAACCCTAACCCTAACCCTAACCCTAACCCTAACCCTAACCCTAACCCTAACCCTAACCCTAACCCTAACCCTAACCCTAACCCTAACCCTAACCCTAACCCTAACCCTAACCCTAACCCTAACCCTAACCCTAACCCTAACCCTAACCCTAACCCTAACCCTAACCCTAACCCTAACCCTAACCCTAACCCTAACCCTAACCCTAACCCTAACCCTAACCCTAACCCTAACCCTAACCCTAACCCTAACCCTAACCCTAACCCTAACCCTAACCCTAACCCTAACCCTAACCCTAACCCTAACCCTAACCCTAACCCTAACCCTAACCCTAACCCTAACCCTAACCCTAACCCTAACCCATGCGTCAGCACGTAGCCTGACCCTCCCACGTTTACGTACCCTCACCTGTGCCCTAAGCCTTGCCGTTCCCTAACCCTAACCCTAGCCCGGCACGGAAACCCACAACCAGCCCTACACCTTACCCTACGCCGTTGCCTACTCCTGGCCCGTACGCTGGCACTGACACGTGCGTCAGCACGTAGCCTGAACCTCCCACGTTTCCGTACCCTCATCTGTGCCCTAAGCCTTGCCGTTCCCTAACCCTAACCCTAGCCCGGAATAGAAACCCACCACCAGCCCTACACCTTACATTACGCCGTACCCTACTGCTGACCCGTACGCTGGCACTGACCCGTGCATCAGCACGTAGCCCGACCCTCCAACGTTTCCGTACCCTCACCTATGCCCTAAGCCTTGCCGTTCCCTAACCCTAACCTTAGCCTGGAACGGAAACCAACCACCAGCCGTACACCTTACATTACGCCGTTGCCTACTCCTCGCCCGTATGCTGGCATTGACACATGTGTCAGCACGTAGCCTGACCGTCCCACGTTTCTGTAACCTCACCTGTGCCCTATGCCTTGCCGTTCCCTAACCCTAACCCTAGCCCGGAACGGAAACCCACCACCAGCCGTACACCTTACCTTACGCCGTACCCTATTCCTGGCACGTACGCAGGCACTGACCCGTGCGTCAGCACGTAGCCCGTCCCTCTCACGTTTCCGTACCCTCACCTGTGCCCTAAGCCTTGCCGTTCCCTAACCCTAACCCTAGCCCTGAACGCAAATCCACCACCAGCCCTACACTGTATCCTATGCCGTTGCCTACTCCTGTTCCGTACGCTGGCACTGACCCGTGCGTCAGCACGTAGCCCGTCCCTCTCACGTTTCCGTACCCTCACCTGTGCCCTAAGCCTTGCCGTTCCCTAACCCTAAACCTAGCCTGGAAAGGAAATCAACCACAAGCGCTACACTTTACCTTACGCCGTACCCTACTCCTGGCCCGTACCCTGGCACTGACCCATGCGTCAGCACGTAGCCTGACACTCCCACGTTTACGTACCCTCACCTGTGCCCTAAGCCTTGCCGTTCCCTAACCCTAACCCTAGCCCGGAACGGAAACCCACCACCAGCCGTACACCTTACCTTACGCCGTACCCTATTCCTGGCCCGTACGCTGGCACTGAACCGTGCGTCAGCACGTAGCCTGACCCTCCCACGTTTCCGTACCCTCTCCTTTGCCCTAAGACTTGCCGTTCCCTAACCCTAACCCTAGCCCGGATTAGAAACCCACCACCAGCCCTACACCTTACCTTACGCCGTACCCTATTCCTGGCCCGTACGCTGGCACTGAACCGTGCGTCAGCACGTAGCCTGACCCTCCCACGTTACCGTACCCTCACCTGTGCCCTAAGCCGTGCCATTCCCTAACCCTAACCCTAGCCTGGAACGGAAACCAACCACCAGTCGTACACCTTACCTTACGTCGTTGCCTACTCCTCGCCCGTACGCTGGCATTGACCCGTGCGTCAGCACGTAGCCTGACCCTCCCACGTTTACGTACCTCACCTGTGCCCTAAGCCTTGCCGTTCCCTAACCCTAACCCTAGCCCGGAACGGAAACCCACCACCAGCCCTACACCTTACCCTACGCCGTTGCCTACTCCTGGCCTGTACTCTGGCACTGAACCGTGCATCAGCACGTAGCCTTACCCTCACGCGTTTCCGTACCCTGACCTGTGCCCTAAGCCTTGCCGTTCCCTAACCCTAACCCTAGTCCGGAACGGAAACCCACCACCAGCCCTAAACCTTACCTTACGCCGTTGCCTACTCCTCGCCCGTACGCTGGCATTGACCCGTGCGTCAGCACGTAGCCTGACACTCCCACGTTTACGTACCCTCACCTGTGCCCTAAGCCTTGCCGTTCCCTAACCCTAACCCTAGCCCGGAACGGAAACCCACCACCAGCCCTACACCTTACCCTACACCGTTGCCTACTCCTGGCCTGTACTCTGGCACTGAACCGTGCATCAGCACGTAGCCTTACAATCCCGCGTTTCTGTACCCTGACCTGTGCCCTAAGCCTTGCCGTTCCCTAACCCTAAGCCTAGCCCGGAATAGAAACCCACCACCAGCCCTACACCTTACATTACGCCGTACCCTACTCCTGACCCGTACGCTGGCACTGACCCATGCGTCAGCACGTAGCCTGACCCTCCCACGTTTCCATACCCTCACCTGTGCCCTAAGCCTTGCCGTTCCCTAACCCTAACCCTAGCCCTGAACGCAAATCCACCACCAGCCCTACACTGTATCCTATGCCGTTGCCTACTCCTGTTCCGTACGCTGCCACTGACCCGTGCGTCAGCACGTAGCCCGTCCCTCTCACGTTTCCGTACCCTCACCTCTGCCCTAAGCCTTGCCGTTCCCTAACCCTAACCCTAACCCGGAACGGAAACCCACCACCAGCCCTACACCTTACCCTACGCCGTTGCCTACTCCTGGCCTGTACTCTGGCACTGAACCATGCATCAGCACGTAGCCTTACCCTCCCGCGTTTCCGTTCCCTGACCTGTGCCCTAAGCCTTGCCGTTCCCTAACCCTAACCCTAGCCCAGAACGCAAATCCACCACCAGCCCTAAACTTTATCCTACGCCGTTGCCTACTCCTGGCCCGTACGCAGGCACTGACCCGTGCGTCAGCACGTAGCCCGACCCTCCCACGTTTCCGTACCCTCACCTGTGCCCTAAGCCTTGCCGTTCCCTAACCCTAACCCTAGCCTGGATCGGAAACCAACCACCAGCCCTACACCTTACCTTACGCCGTTGCCTACTCCTGGCCCGTACGCTGGCACTGACACGTGCGTCAGCACATAGCCTGACCCTCCCACGTTTCCGTACCCTCACATGTGCCCTAAGCCTTGCCATTCCCTAACCCTAACCCTAGCCCGGAATAGTAACCCACCACCAGCCCTACACCATACCTTACGCCGTACACTGCTACTGACCCGCACGCTGGCACTGACCCGTGCGTCAGCACGTAGCCTGACCCTCCCACGTTTCCGTACCCTCACCTGTGCCCTAAGCCTTGCCGTTCCCTTACCCTAACCCTAGCCTGGAACGGAAACCAACCACCAGCCCTACATCTTACCTTACGCCTTTGCCTACCCCTGGCCCGTACGCTGGCACTGACACGTGCGTCAGCACGTAGCCTGACCGTCCCACGTTTCTGTAACTTCACCTGTGCCCTAAGCCTTGCCGTTCCCTAACCCTAACCCTAGCCCGGAACGGAAACCCACCACCAGCCGTACACCTTACCTTACGCCGTACCATATTCCTGGCCCGTACGCTGGCACTGAACCGTGCGTCAGCACGTAGCCTGACCCTCCCACGTTTCCGTACCCTCTCCTTTGCCCTAAGACTTGCCGTTCCCTAACCCTAACCCTAGCCCGGATTAGAAACCCACCACCAGCCCTACACCTTACCTTACGCCGTACCCTATTCCTGGCCTGTACGCTGGCACTGAACCGTGCGTCAGCACGTAGCCTGACCCTCCCACGTTTCCGTACCCTCACCTGTGCCCTAAGCCTTGCCGTTCCCTAACCCTAACCCTAGCCCTGAACGGAAACCCACCACCAGCCCTACACCTTACCCTACACCGTTGCCTATCCTGGCCTGTACTCTGGCACTGAACCGTGCATCAGCACGTAGCCTTACCCTCACACGTTTCCGTACCCTGACCTGTGCCCTAAGCCTTGCCGTTCCCTAACCCTAACCCTAGTCCGGAACGGAAACCCACCACCAGCCCTAAACATAACCTTACGCCGTTGCCTACTCCTAGCCCGTACGCTGGCATTGACCCGTGCGTCAGCACGTAGCCTGACCCTCCCACGTTTACGTACCCTCACCTGTGCCCTAAGCCTTGCCGTTCCCTAACCCTAACCCTAGCCCGGCACGGAAACCCACAACCAGCCCTACACCTTACCCTACGCCGTTGCCTAATCCTGGCCTGTACTCTGGCACTGAACCGTGCATCAGCACATAGCCTTACCCTCCCGCGTTTCTGTACCCTGACCTGTGCCCTAAGCCTTGCGGTTCCCTAACCCTAACCCTAGCCCAGAAAGCAAATCCACCACCAGCCCTACACTTTATCCTACGCCGTTGCCTACTCCTGGCCCGTACGCTGGCACTGACCCGTGCGTCAGCACGTAGCCCGACCCTCCCACGTTTCCGTACCCTCACCTGTGCCCTAAGCCTTGCCGTTCCCTAACCCTAACCCTAGCCTGGAACGGAAACCAACCACCAGCCCTACACCTAACCTTACGCCGTTGCCTACTCCTGGCCCGTACGCTGGCACTGACACGTGCGTCAGCACGTAGCCTGAACCTCCCACGTTTCCGTACCCTCACCTGTGCCCTAAGCCTTGCCATTCCCTAACCCTAACCGTAGCCCGGAATAGTAACCCACCACCAGCCCTACACCATACCTTACGCCGTACGCTGCAACTGACCCGTACGCTGGCACTGACCCGTGCGTCAGCACGTAGCCTGACCCTCCCACGTTTCCGTACCCTCACCTGTGCCCTAAGCCTTGCCGTTCCCTAACCCTAACCCTAGCCTGGAACGGAAACCCACCACCAGCCCTACACCTTACCTTATGCCGTAACTTATTCCTGGCCCGTACGTTGGCACTGAACCATGCGTCAGCATGTAGCCTGACCCTCCCACGTTTCGGTACCCTCACCTGTGCCCTAAGCCTTGCCGTTCCCTTACGCTAAGCCTAGCCTGGAACGGAAACCAACCACCAGCCCTACATCTTACCTTACGCCGTTGCCTACACCTGGCCCGTACGCTGGCACTGCCACGTGCGTCATCACGTAGCCTGACAGTCCCACGTATCTGTAACCTCACCTGTGCCCTAAGCCTTGCCGTTCCCTAACCCTAACCCTAGCCCGGAACGGAAACCCACCACCAGCCGTACACCTTACCTTACGCCGTACCCTATTCCTGGCCCGTAAGCTGGCACTGAACAGTGCGTCAGCATGTAGCCTGACCCTCCCAAGTTTCCGTACCCTCACCTGTGCCCTAAGCCTTGCCGTTCCCTAACCCTAACCCTAGCCCGGAATAGAAACCCACCACCAGCCCTACACCTTACATTACGCCGTACCCTACTGCTGACCCGTACGCTGGCACTGACCCGTGCATCAGCACGTAGCCCGACCCTCCAACGTTTCCGTACCCTCACCTATGCCCTAAGCCTTGCCGTTCCCTAACCCTAACCTTAGCCTGGAACGGAAACCAACCACCAGCCGTACACCTTACATTACGCCGTTGCCTACTCCTCGCCCGTATGCTGGCATTGACACATGTGTCAGCACGTAGCCTGACCGTCCCACGTTTCTGTAACCTCACCTGTGCCCTATGCCTTGCCGTTCCCTAACCCTAACCCTAGCCCGGAACGGAAACCCACCACCAGCCGTACACCTTACCTTACGCCGTACCCTATTCCTGGCACGTACGCAGGCACTGACCCGTGCGTCAGCACGTAGCCCGTCCCTCTCACGTTTCCGTACCCTCACCTGTGCCCTAAGCCTTGCCGTTCCCTAACCCTAACCCTAGCCCTGAACGCAAATCCACCACCAGCCCTACACTGTATCCTATGCCGTTGCCTACTCCTGTTCCGTACGCTGGCACTGACCCGTGCGTCAGCACGTAGCCCGTCCCTCTCACGTTTCCGTACCCTCACCTGTGCCCTAAGCCTTGCCGTTCCCTAACCCTAAACCTAGCCTGGAAAGGAAATCAACCACAAGCGCTACACTTTACCTTACGCCGTACCCTACTCCTGGCCCGTACCCTGGCACTGACCCATGCGTCAGCACGTAGCCTGACCCTCCCACGTTTCAGTACCCTCACCTGTGCCCTAAGCCTTGCCGTTCCCTAACCATAACCCTAGCCCAGAAAGGAAACCCACCACCAGCCCTACACCATACCTTACGCCGTAACCTATTCCTGGCCCGTACGCTGGCACTGAACCGTGCGTCAGCATGTAGCCTGACCCTCCCACGTTTCCGTAACCTCACCTGTGCCCTAAGCCTTGCCATTCCCTAACCCTAACCCTAGCCCGGAATAGTAACCCACCACCAGCCCTACACCATACCTTACGCCGTTCGCTGCTAGTGACCCGCACGCTGGCACTGACCCGTGCGTCAGCACGTAGCCTGACCCTCCCACGTTTCCGTACCCTCACCTGTGCCCTAAGCCTTGCCGTTCCCTAACCCTAACCCTAGCCCCGAACGGAAACCAACCACCAGCCCTACACCTTACCTTACGCCGTAACTTATTCCTGGCCCATACGCTGGCACTGAATCGTGCGTCAGCATGTAGCCTGACCCTCCCACGTTTCGGTACCCTCACCTGTGCCCTAAGCCTTGCCGTTCCCTTACCCTAACCCTAGCCTGGAACGGAAACCAACCACCAGCCCTACATCTTACCTTACGCCGTTGCCTACCCCTGGCCCGTACGCTGGCACTGACCCGTGCGTCAGCACGTAGCCTGACCCTCCCACGTTTCCATACCTTCACCTGTGCCCTAAGCCTTGCCGTTCCCTAACCCTAACCCTAGCCCTGAACGCAAATCCACCACCAGCCCTACACTGTATCCTATGCCGTTGCCTACTCCTGTTCCGTACTCTGCCACTGACCCGTGCATCAGCACGTAGCCCGTCCCTCTCACGTTTCCGTACCCTCACCTCTGCCCTAAGCCTTGCCGTTCCCTAACCCTAACCCTAGCCCGGAACGGAAACCCACCACCCGCCCTACACCTTACCCTACGCCGTTGCCTATTCCTGGCCTGTACTCTGGCACTGAACCGTGCATCAGCACGTAGCCTTACCCTCCCGCGTTTACGTTCCCTGACCTGTGCCCTAAGCCTTGCCGTTCCCTAACCCTAACCCTAGCCCAGAACGCAAATCCACCACCAGCCCTAAACTTTATCCTACGCCGTTGCCTACTCCTGGCCCGTACGCAGGCACTGACCCGTGCGTCAGCACGTAGCCCGACCCTCCCACGTTTCCGTACCCTCACCTGTGCCCTAAGCCTTGCCGTTCCCTAACCCTAACCCTAGCCTGGAACGGAAACCAACCACCAGCCCTACACCTTACCTTACGCCGTTGCCTACTCCTGGCCCGTACGCTGGCACTGACCCGTGCGTCAGCACATAGCCTGACCCTCCCACGTTTCCGTACCCTCACCTGTGCCCTAAGCCTTGCCATTCACTAACCCTAACCCTAGCTCGGAATAGTAACCCACCACCAGCCCTACACCATACCTTACGCCGTACACTGCTACTGACCCGCACGCTGGCACTGACCCGTGCGTCAGCACGTAGCCTGACCCTCCCACGTTTCCGTACCCTCACCTGTGCCCTAAGCCTTGCCGTTCCCTAACCCTAACCCTAGCCCCGAACAGAAACCCACCACCAGCCCTACACCTTACCTTACGCCGTAACTTATTCCTGGCCCATACGCTGGCACTGAACCGTGCGTCAGCATGTAGCCTGACCCTCCCACGTTTCGGTACCCTCACCTGTGCCCTAAGCCTTGCCGTTCCCTTACCCTAACCCTAGCCTGGAACGGAAACCAACCACCAGCCCTACATCTTACCTTAAGCCGTTGCCTACCCCTGGCCCGTACGCTGGCACTGACACGTGCGTCAGCACGTAGCCTGACCGTCCCACGTTTCTGTAACTTCACCTGTGCCCTAAGCCTTGCCGTTCCCTAACCCTAACCCTAGCCCGGAACGGAAACCCACCACCAGCCGTACACCTTACCTTACGCCGTACCATATTCCTGGCCCGTACGCTGGCACTGAACCGTGCGTCAGCACGTAGCCTGACCCTCCCACGTTTCCGTACCCTCTCCTTTGCCCTAAGACTTGCCGTTCCCTAACCCTAACCCTAGCCCGGATTAGAAACCCACCACCAGCCCTACACCTTACCTTACGCCGTACCCTATTCCTGGCCTGTACGCTGGCACTGAACCGTGCGTCAGCACGTAGCCTGACCCTCCCACGTTTCCGTACCCTCACCTGTGCCCTAAGCCTTGCCGTTCCCTAACCCTAACCCTAGCCCTGAACGGAAACCCACCACCAGCCCTACACCTTACCCTACACCGTTGCCTATCCTGGCCTGTACTCTGGCACTGAACCGTGCATCAGCACGTAGCCTTACCGTCACGCGTTTCCGTACCCTGACCTGTGCCCTAAGCCTTGCCGTTCCCTAACCCTAACCCTAGTCCGGAACGGAAACCCACCACCAGCCCTAAACAAAACCTTACGCCGTTGCCTACTCCTAGCCCGTACGCTGGCATTGACCCGTGCGTCAGCACGTAGCCTGACCCTCCCACGTTTACGTACCCTCACCTGTGCCCTAAGCCTTGCCGTTCCCTAACCCTAACCCTAGCCCGGCAAGGAAACCCACAACCAGCCCTACACCTTACCCTACGCCGTTGCCTAATCCTGGCCTGTACTCTGGCACTGAACCGTGCATCAGCACATAGCCTTACCCTCCCGCGTTTCTGTACCCTGACCTGTGCCCTAAGCCTTGCGGTTCCCTAACCCTAACCCTTGCCCAGAACGCAAATCCACCACCAGCCCTACACTTTATCCTACGCCGTTGCCTACTCCTGGCCCGTACGCTGGCACTGACCCGTGCGTCAGCACGTAGCCCGACCCTCCCACGTTTCCGTACCCTCACCTGTGCCCTAAGCCTTGCCGTTCCCTAACCCTAACCCTAGCCTGGAACGGAAACCAACCACCAGCCCTACACCTAACCTTACGCCGTTGCCTACTCCTGGCCCGTACGCTGGCACTGACACGTGCGTCAGCACGTAGCCTGAACCTCCCACGTTTCCGTACCCTCACCTGTGCCCTAAGCCTTGCCATTCCCTAACCCTAACCGTAGCCCGGAATAGTAACCCACCACCAGCCCTACACCATACCTTACGCCGTACGCTGCAACTGACCCGTACGCTGGCACTGACCCGTGCGTCAGCACGTAGCCTGACCCTCCCACGTTTCCGTACCCTCACCTGTGCCCTAAGCCTTGCCGTTCCCTAACCCTAACCCTAGCCTGGAACGGAAACCCACCACCAGCCCTACACCTTACCTTATGCCGTAACTTATTCCTGGCCCGTACGTTGGCACTGAACCGTGCGTCAGCATGTAGCCTGACCCTCCCACGTTTCGGTACCCTCACCTGTGCCCTAAGCCTTGCCGTTCCCTTACGCTAAGCCTAGCCTGGAACGGAAACCAACCACCAGCCCTACATCTTACCTTACGCCGTTGCCTACACCTGGCCCGTACGCTGGCACTGCCACGTGCGTCATCACGTAGCCTGACAGTCCCACGTATCTGTAACCTCACCTGTGCCCTAAGCCTTGCCGTTCCCTAACCCTAACCCTAGCCCGGAACGGAAACCCACCACCAGCCGTACACCTTACCTTACGCCGTACCCTATTCCTGGCCCGTAAGCTGGCACTGAACAGTGCGTCAGCATGTAGCCTGACCCTCCCAAGTTTCCGTACCCTCACCTGTGCCCTAAGCCTTGCCGTTCCCTAACCCTAACCCTAGCCCGGAATAGAAACCCACCACCAGCCCTACACCTTACATTACGCCGTACCCTACTGCTGACCCGTACGCTGGCACTGACCCGTGCATCAGCACGTAGCCCGACCCTCCAACGTTTCCGTACCCTCACCTATGCCCTAAGCCTTGCCGTTCCCTAACCCTAACCTTAGCCTGGAACGGAAACCAACCACCAGCCGTACACCTTACATTACGCCGTTGCCTACTCCTCGCCCGTATGCTGGCATTGACACATGTGTCAGCACGTAGCCTGACCGTCCCACGTTTCTGTAACCTCACCTGTGCCCTATGCCTTGCCGTTCCCTAACCCTAACCCTAGCCCGGAACGGAAACCCACCACCAGCCGTACACCTTACCTTACGCCGTACCCTATTCCTGGCACGTACGCAGGCACTGACCCGTGCGTCAGCACGTAGCCCGTCCCTCTCACGTTTCCGTACCCTCACCTGTGCCCTAAGCCTTGCCGTTCCCTAACCCTAAACCTAGCCTGGAAAGGAAATCAACCACAAGCGCTACACTTTACCTTACGCCGTACCCTACTCCTGGCCCGTACCCTGGCACTGACCCATGCGTCAGCACGTAGCCTGACCCTCCCACGTTTCAGTACCCTCACCTGTGCCCTAAGCCTTGCCGTTCCCTAACCATAACCCTAGCCCAGAAAGGAAACCCACCACCAGCCCTACACCATACCTTACGCCGTAACCTATTCCTGGCCCGTACGCTGGCACTGAACCGTGCGTCAGCATGTAGCCTGACCCTCCCACGTTTCCGTAACCTCACCTGTGCCCTAAGCCTTGCCTTTCCCTAACCCTAACCCTAGCCCGGAATGGAAACCCACCACCAGCCCAAAACCTTACCCTACGCCGTTGCCTACTACTGGCGTGTACTCTGGCACTGACCTGCGCATCAGCACGTAGCCTTACCCTCCCGCGTTTCCGTACCCTGACCTGTGCCCTAAGCCTTGCCGTTCCCTAACCCTAACCCTAGCCCGGAACGGAAACCCACCACCAGCCCTACACCTTAACTTACGCCGTTCCCTATTCCTGGCCCGTACTTTGGCACTGAACCGTGCGTCAGCACGTAGCCTGACCCTCCCACGTTTCCGTTCCCTCACCTGAGCCCTAAGCCTTGCCGTTCCCTAACCCTAACCCTAGCCCGGAACGCAAATCCACCACCAGCCCTACACTTTATCCTATGCCGTTGCCTACTCCTGGCCCATACGCAGGCACTGACCCGTGCATCAGCACGTAGCCCGACCCTCCAACGTTTCCGTACCCTCACCTGTGCCCTAAGCCTTGCCGTTCCCTAACCCTAACCCTAGCCTGGAACAGAAACCAACCACCAGCCCTACACCTTACCTTACGCCGTACCCTATTCCTGGCCCGTACGCTGGCACTGAACATTGCGTCAGCATGTAGCCTGACCCTCCCAAGTTTTCGTACCCTCACCTGTGCCCTAAGCTTTGCCGTTCCCTAACCCTATACCTAGCCTGGAAAGGAAATCAACCACAAGCGCTACACTTTACCTTACGCCGTACCCTACTCCTGGTCCGTACGCTGCCACTGACCCGTGCGTCAGCACGTAGCCTGACCCTCCCACGTTTCAGTACCCTCACCTGTGCCCTAAGCCTTGCCGTTCCCTAACCCTAACCCTAGCCCGGAACGGAAACTAACCACCAGCCCTACACCTTACCCTACGCCGTTGCCTACTCCTGGCCTGTACTCTGGCACTGAACCGTGCATCAGCACGTAGCCTTACCCTCACGCGTTTCCGTACCCTGACCTGTGCCCTAAGCCTCGCCGTTCCCTAACCCTAACCCTAGTCCGGAACGGAAACCCACCACCAGCCCTAAACCTTACCTTACGCCGTTGCCTACTCCTCGCCCGTACGCTGGCATTGACCCGTGCGTCAGCACGTAGCCTGACACTCCCACGTTTACGTACCCTCACCTGTGCCCTAAGCCTTGCCGTTCCCTAACCCTAACCCTAGCCCGGAACGGAAACCCACCACCAGCCGTACACCTTACCTTACGCCGTACCCTATTCCTGGCCCGTACGCTGGCACTGAACCGTGCGTCAGCACGTAGCCTGACCCTCCCACGTTTCCGTACCCTCTCCTTTGCCCTAAGACTTGCCGTTCCCTAACCCTAACCCTAGCCCGGATTAGAAACCCACCACCAGCCCTACACCTTACCTTACGCCGTACCCTATTCCTGGCCCGTACGCTGGCACTGAACCGTGCGTCAGCACGTAGCCTGACCCTCCCACGTTTCCGTACCCTCACCTGTGCCCTAAGCCGTGCCATTCCCTAACCCTAACCCTAGCCTGGAACGGAAACCAACCACCAGTCGTACACCTTACCTTACGTCGTTGCCTACTCCTCGCCCGTACGCTGGCATTGACCCGTGCGTCAGCACGTAGCCTGACCCTCCCACGTTTACGTACCTCACCTGTGCCCTAAGCCTTGCCGTTCCCTAACCCTAACCCTAGCCCGGAACGGAAACCCACCACCAGCCCTACACCTTACCCTACGCCGTTGCCTACTCCTGGCCTGTACTCTGGCACTGAACCGTGCATCAGCACGTAGCCTTACCCTCACGCGTTTCCGTACCCTGACCTGTGCCCTAAGCCTTGCCGTTCCCTAACCCTAACCCTAGTCCGGAACGGAAACCCACCACCAGCCCTAAAACTTACCTTACGCCGTTGCCTACTCCTCGCCCGTACGCTGGCATTGACCCGTGCGTCAACACGTAGCCTGACACTCCCACGTTTACGTACTCTCACCTGTGCCCTAAGCCTTGCCGTTCCCTAACCCTAACCCTAGCCCGGAACGGAAACCCACCACCAGCCCTACACCTTACCCTACACCGTTGCCTACTCCTGGCCTGTACTCTGGCACTGAACCGTGCATCAGCACGTAGCCTTACAATCCCGCGTTTCTGTACCCTGACCTGTGCCCTAAGCCTTGCCGTTCCCTAACCCTAAGCCTAGCCCGGAATAGAAACCCACCACCAGCCCTACACCTTACATTACGCCGTACCCTACTCCTGACCCGTACGCTGGCACTGACCCGTGCGTCAGCACGTAGCCTGACCCTCCCACGTTTCCATACCCTCACCTGTGCCCTAAGCCTTGCCGTTCCCTAACCCTAACCCTAGCCCTGAACGCAAATCCACCACCAGCCCTACACTGTATCCTATGCCGTTGCCTACTCCTGTTCCGTACGCTGCCACTGACCCGTGCGTCAGCACGTAGCCCGTCCCTCTCACGTTTCCGTACCCTCACCTCTGCCCTAAGCCTTGCCGTTCCCTAACCCTAACCCTAGCCCGGAACGGAAACCCACCACCAGCCCTACACCTTACCCTACGCCGTTGCCTACTCCTGGCCTGTACTCTGGCACTGAACCATGCATCAGCACGTAGCCTTACCCTCCCGCGTTTCCGTTCCCTGACCTGTGCCCTAAGCCTTGCCGTTCCCTAACCCTAACCCTAGCCCAGAACGCAAATCCACCACAAGCCCTAAACTTTATCCTACGCCGTTGCCTACTCCTGGCCCGTACGCAGGCACTGACCCGTGCGTCAGCACGTAGCCCGACCCTCCCACGTTTCCGTACCCTCACCTGTGCCCTATGCCTTGCCGTTCCCTAACCCTAACCCTAGCCTGGATCGGAAACCAACCACCAGCCCTACACCTTACCTTACGCCGTTGCCTACTCCTGGCCCGTACGCTGGCACTGACACGTGCGTCAGCACATAGCCTGACCCTCCCACGTTTCCGTACCCTCACATGTGCCCTAAGCCTTGCCATTCCCTAACCCTAACCCTAGCCCGGAATAGTAACCCACCACCAGCCCTACACCATACCTTACGCCGTACACTGCTACTGACCCGCACGCTGGCACTGACCCGTGCGTCAGCACGTAGCCTGACCCTCCCACGTTTCCGTACCCTCACCTGTGCCCTAAGCCTTGCCGTTCCCTAACCCTAACCCTAGCCCCGAACGGAAACCCACCACCAGCCCTACACCTTACCTTACGCCGTAACTTATTCCTGGCCCATACGCTGGCACTGAACCGTGCGTCAGCATGTAGCCTGACCCTCCCACGTTTCGGTACCCTCACCTGTGCCCTAAGCCTTGCCGTTCCCTTACCCTAACCCTAGCCTGGAACGGAAACCAACCACCAGCCCTACATCTTACCTTACGCCTTTGCCTACCCCTGGCCCGTACGCTGGCACTGACACGTGCGTCAGCACGTAGCCTGACCGTCCCACGTTTCTGTAACTTCACCTGTGCCCTAAGCCTTGCCGTTCCCTAACCCTAACCCTAGCCCGGAACGGAAACCCACCACCAGCCGTACACCTTACCTTACGCCGTACCATATTCCTGGCCCGTACGCTGGCACTGAACCGTGCGTCAGCACGTAGCCTGACCCTCCCACGTTTCCGTACCCTCTCCTTTGCCCTAAGACTTGCCGTTCCCTAACCCTAACCCTAGCCCGGATTAGAAACCCACCACCAGCCCTACACCTTACCTTACGCCGTACCCTATTCCTGGCCTGTACGCTGGCACTGACCCGTGCGTCAGCACGTAGCCTGACCCTCCCACGTTTCCGTACCCTCACCTGTGCCCTAAGCCTTGCCGTTCCCTAACCCTAACCCTAGCCTGGAACGGAAACCCACCACCAGCCCTACACCTTACCTTATGCCGTAACTTATTCCTGGCCCGTACGTTGGCACTGAACCGTGCGTCAGCATGTAGCCTGACCCTCCCACGTTTCGGTACCCTCACCTGTGCCCTAAGCCTTGCCGTTCCCTTACGCTAAGCCTAGCCTGGAACGGAAACCAACCACCAGCCCTACATCTTACCTTACGCCGTTGCCTACACCTGGCCCGTACGCTGGCACTGCCACGTGCGTCATCACGTAGCCTGACAGTCCCACGTATCTGTAACCTCACCTGTGCCCTAAGCCTTGCCGTTCCCTAACCCTAACCCTAGCCCGGAACGGAAACCCACCACCAGCCGTACACCTTACCTTACGCCGTACCCTATTCCTGGCCCGTAAGCTGGCACTGAACAGTGCGTCAGCATGTAGCCTGACCCTCCCAAGTTTCCGTACCCTCACCTGTGCCCTAAGCCTTGCCGTTCCCTAACCCTAACCCTAGCCCGGAATAGAAACCCACCACCAGCCCTACACCTTACATTACGCCGTACCCTACTGCTGACCCGTACGCTGGCACTGACCCGTGCATCAGCACGTAGCCCGACCCTCCAACGTTTCCGTACCCTCACCTATGCCCTAAGCCTTGCCGTTCCCTAACCCTAACCTTAGCCTGGAACGGAAACCAACCACCAGCCGTACACCTTACATTACGCCGTTGCCTACTCCTCGCCCGTATGCTGGCATTGACACATGTGTCAGCACGTAGCCTGACCGTCCCACGTTTCTGTAACCTCACCTGTGCCCTATGCCTTGCCGTTCCCTAACCCTAACCCTAGCCCGGAACGGAAACCCACCACCAGCCGTACACCTTACCTTACGCCGTACCCTATTCCTGGCACGTACGCAGGCACTGACCCGTGCGTCAGCACGTAGCCCGTCCCTCTCACGTTTCCGTACCCTCACCTGTGCCCTAAGCCTTGCCGTTCCCTAACCCTAACCCTAGCCCTGAACGCAAATCCACCACCAGCCCTACACTGTATCCTATGCCGTTGCCTACTCCTGTTCCGTACGCTGGCACTGACCCGTGCGTCAGCACGTAGCCCGTCCCTCTCACGTTTCCGTACCCTCACCTGTGCCCTAAGCCTTGCCGTTCCCTAACCCTAAACCTAGCCTGGAAAGGAAATCAACCACAAGCGCTACACTTTACCTTACGCCGTACCCTACTCCTGGCCCGTACCCTGGCACTGACCCATGCGTCAGCACGTAGCCTGACCCTCCCACGTTTCAGTACCCTCACCTGTGCCCTAAGCCTTGCCGTTCCCTAACCATAACCCTAGCCCAGAAAGGAAACCCACCACCAGCCCTACACCATACCTTACGCCGTAACCTATTCCTGGCCCGTACGCTGGCACTGAACCGTGCGTCAGCATGTAGCCTGACCCTCCCACGTTTCCGTAACCTCACCTGTGCCCTAAGCCTTGCCTTTCCCTAACCCTAACCCTAGCCCGGAATGGAAACCCACCACCAGCCCAAAACCTTACCCTACGCCGTTGCCTACTACTGGCGTGTACTCTGGCACTGACCTGCGCATCAGCACGTAGCCTTACCCTCCCGCGTTTCCGTACCCTGACCTGTGCCCTAAGCCTTGCCGTTCCCTAACCCTAACCCTAGCCCGGAACGGAAACCCACCACCAGCCCTACACCTTAACTTACGCCGTTCCCTATTCCTGGCCCGTACTTTGGCACTGAACCGTGCGTCAGCACGTAGCCTGACCCTCCCACGTTTCCGTTCCCTCACCTGAGCCCTAAGCCTTGCCGTTCCCTAACCCTAACCCTAGCCCGGAACGCAAATCCACCACCAGCCCTACACTTTATCCTATGCCGTTGCCTACTCCTGGCCCATACGCAGGCACTGACCCGTGCATCAGCACGTAGCCCGAACCTCCAACGTTTCCGTACCCTCACCTGTGCCCTAAGCCTTGCCGTTCCCTAACCCTAACCCTAGCCTGGAACAGAAACCAACCACCAGCCCTACACCTTACCTTACGCCGTACCCTATTCCTGGCCCGTACGCTGGCACTGAACATTGCGTCAGCATGTAGCCTGACCCTCCCAAGTTTCCGTACCCTCACCTGTGCCCTAAGCCTTGCCGTTCCCTAACCCTATACCTAGCCTGGAAAGGAAATCAACCACAAGCGCTACACTTTACCTTACGCCGTACCCTACTCCTGGTCCGTACGCTGCCACTGACCCGTGCATCAGCACGTAGCCTGACCCTCCCACGTTTCAGTACCCTCACCTGTGCCCTAAGCCTTGCCGTTCCCTAACCCTAACCCTAGCCCGGAACGGAAACCAACCACCAGCCCTACACCTTACCCTACGCCGTTGCCTACTCCTGGCCTGTACTCTGGCACTGAACCGTGCATCAGCACGTAGCCTTACCCTCACGCGTTTCCGTACCCTGACCTGTGCCCTAAGCCTCGCCGTTCCCTAACCCTAACCCTAGTCCGGAACGGAAACCCACCACCAGCCCTAAACCTTAACTTACGCCGTTGCCTACTCCTGGCCCGTACGCTGGCACTGACCCGTGCGTCAGCACATAGCCTGACCCTCCCACGTTTCCGTACCCTCACCTGTGCCCTAAGCCTTGCCATTCCCTAACCCTAACCCTAGCCCGTAATAGTAACCCACCACCAGCCCTACACCATACCTTACGCCGTACACTGCTACTGACCCGCACGCTGGCACTGACCCGTGCGTCAGCACGTAGCCTGACCCTCCCACGTTTCCGTACCCTCACCTGTGCCCTAAGCCTTGCCGTTCCCTAACCCTAACCCTAGCCCCGAACAGAAACCCACCACCAGCCCTACACCTTACCTTACGCCGTAACTTATTCCTGGCCCATACGCTGGCACTGAACCGTGCGTCAGCATGTAGCCTGACCCTCCCACGTTTCGGTACCCTCACCTGTGCCCTAAGCCTTGCCGTTCCCTTACCCTAACCCTAGCCTGGAACGGAAACCAACCACCAGCCCTACATCTTACCTTAAGCCGTTGCCTACCCCTGGCCCGTACGCTGGCACTGACACGTGCGTCAGCACGTAGCCTGACCGTCCCACGTTTCTGTAACTTCACCTGTGCCCTAAGCCTTGCCGTTCCCTAACCCTAACCCTAGCCCGGAACGGAAACCCACCACCAGCCGTACACCTTACCTTACGCCGTACCATATTCCTGGCCCGTACGCTGGCACTGAACCGTGCGTCAGCACGTAGCCTGACCCTCCCACGTTTCCGTACCCTCTCCTTTGCCCTAAGACTTGCCGTTCCCTAACCCTAACCCTAGCCCGGATTAGAAACCCACCACCAGCCCTACACCTTACCTTACGCCGTACCCTATTCCTGGCCTGTACGCTGGCACTGAACCGTGCGTCACCACGTAGCCTGACCCTCCCACGTTTCCGTACCCTCACCTGTGCCCTAAGCCTTGCCGTTCCCTAACCCTAACCCTAGCCCTGAACGGAAACCCACCACCAGCCCTACACCTTACCCTACACCGTTGCCTATCCTGGCCTGTACTCTGGCACTGAACCGTGCATCAGCACGTAGCCTTACCCTCACGCGTTTCCGTACCCTGACCTGTGCCCTAAGCCTTGCCGTTCCCTAACCCTAACCCTAGTCCGGAACGGAAACCCACCACCAGCCCTAAACATAACCTTACGCCGTTGCCTACTCCTAGCCCGTACGCTGGCATTGACCCGTGCGTCAGCACGTAGCCTGACCCTCCCACGTTTACGTACCCTCACCTGTGCCCTAAGCCTTGCCGTTTCCTAACCCTAACCCTAGCCCGGCACGGAAACCCACAACCAGCCCTACACCTTACCCTACGCCGTTGCCTAATCCTGGCCTGTACTCTGGCACTGAACCGTGCATCAGCACATAGCCTTACCCTCCCGCGTTTCTGTACCCTGACCTGTGCCCTAAGCCTTGCGGTTCCCTAACCCTAACCCTTGCCCAGAACGCAAATCCACCACCAGCCCTACACTTTATCCTACGCCGTTGCCTACTCCTGGCCCGTACGCTGGCACTGACCCGTGCGTCAGCACGTAGCCCGACCCTCCCACGTTTCCGTACCCTCACCTGTGCCCTAAGCCTTGCCGTTCCCTAACCCTAACCCTAGCCTGGAACGGAAACCAACCACCAGCCCTACACCTAACCTTACGCCGTTGCCTACTCCTGGCCCGTACGCTGGCACTGACCCGTGCGTCAGCACGTAGCCTGAACCTCCCACGTTTCCGTACCCTCACCTGTGCCCTAAGCCTTGCCATTCCCTAACCCTAACCGTAGCCCGGAATAGTAACCCACCACCAGCCCTACACCATACCTTACGCCGTACGCTGCAACTGACCCGTACGCTGGCACTGACCCGTGCGTCAGCACGTAGCCTGACCCTCCCACGTTTCCGTACCCTCACCTGTGCCCTAAGCCTTGCCGTTCCCTAACCCTAACCCTAGCCTGGAACGGAAACCCACCACCAGCCCTACACCTTACCTTATGCCGTAACTTATTCCTGGCCCGTACGTTGGCACTGAACCGTGCGTCAGCATGTAGCCTGACCCTCCCACGTTTCGGTACCCTCACCTGTGCCCTAAGCCTTGCCGTTCCCTTACGCTAAGCCTAGCCTGGAACGGAAACCAACCACCAGCCCTACATCTTACCTTACGCCGTTGCCTACACCTGGCCCGTACGCTGGCACTGCCACGTGCGTCATCACGTAGCCTGACAGTCCCACGTATCTGTAACCTCACCTGTGCCCTAAGCCTTGCCGTTCCCTAACCCTAACCCTAGCCCGGAACGGAAACCCACCACCAGCCGTACACCTTACCTTACGCCGTACCCTATTCCTGGCCCGTAAGCTGGCACTGAACAGTGCGTCAGCATGTAGCCTGACCCTCCCAAGTTTCCGTACCCTCACCTGTGCCCTAAGCCTTGCCGTTCCCTAACCCTAACCCTAGCCCGGAATAGAAACCCACCACCAGCCCTACACCTTACATTACGCCGTACCCTACTGCTGACCCGTACGCTGGCACTGACCCGTGCATCAGCACGTAGCCCGACCCTCCAACGTTTCCGTACCCTCACCTATGCCCTAAGCCTTGCCGTTCCCTAACCCTAACCTTAGCCTGGAACGGAAACCAACCACCAGCCGTACACCTTACATTACGCCGTTGCCTACTCCTCGCCCGTATGCTGGCATTGACACATGTGTCAGCACGTAGCCTGACCGTCCCACGTTTCTGTAACCTCACCTGTGCCCTATGCCTTGCCGTTCCCTAACCCTAACCCTAGCCCGGAACGGAAACCCACCACCAGCCGTACACCTTACCTTACGCCGTACCCTATTCCTGGCACGTACGCAGGCACTGACCCGTGCGTCAGCACGTAGCCCGTCCCTCTCACGTTTCCGTACCCTCACCTGTGCCCTAAGCCTTGCCGTTCCCTAACCCTAACCCTAGCCCTGAACGCAAATCCACCACCAGCCCTACACTGTATCCTATGCCGTTGCCTACTCCTGTTCCGTACGCTGGCACTGACCCGTGCGTCAGCACGTAGCCCGTCCCTCTCACGTTTCCGTACCCTCACCTGTGCCCTAAGCCTTGCCGTTCCCTAACCCTAAACCTAGCCTGGAAAGGAAATCAACCACAAGCGCTACACTTTACCTTACGCCGTACCCTACTCCTGGCCCGTACCCTGGCACTGACCCATGCGTCAGCACGTAGCCTGACCCTCCCACGTTTCAGTACCCTCACCTGTGCCCTAAGCCTTGCCGTTCCCTAACCATAACCCTAGCCCAGAAAGGAAACCCACCACCAGCCCTACACCATACCTTACGCCGTAACCTATTCCTGGCCCGTACGCTGGCACTGAACCGTGCGTCAGCATGTAGCCTGACCCTCCCACGTTTCCGTAACCTCACCTGTGCCCTAAGCCTTGCCTTTCCCTAACCCTAACCCTAGCCCGGAATGGAAACCCACCACCAGCCCAAAACCTTACCCTACGCCGTTGCCTACTACTGGCGTGTACTCTGGCACTGACCTGCGCATCAGCACGTAGCCTTACCCTCCCGCGTTTCCGTACCCTGACCTGTGCCCTAAGCCTTGCCGTTCCCTAACCCTAACCCTAGCCCGGAACGGAAACCCACCACCAGCCCTACACCTTAACTTACGCCGTTCCCTATTCCTGGCCCGTACTTTGGCACTGAACCGTGCGTCAGCACGTAGCCTGACCCTCCCACGTTTCCGTTCCCTCACCTGAGCCCTAAGCCTTGCCGTTCCCTAACCCTAACCCTAGCCCGGAACGCAAATCCACCACCAGCCCTACACTTTATCCTATGCCGTTGCCTACTCCTGGCCCATACGCAGGCACTGACCCGTGCATCAGCACGTAGCCCGAACCTCCAACGTTTCCGTACCCTCACCTGTGCCCTAAGCCTTGCCGTTCCCTAACCCTAACCCTAGCCTGGAACAGAAACCAACCACCAGCCCTACACCTTACCTTACGCCGTACCCTATTCCTGGCCCGTACGCTGGCACTGAACATTGCGTCAGCATGTAGCCTGACCCTCCCAAGTTTCCGTACCCTCACCTGTGCCCTAAGCCTTGCCGTTCCCTAACCCTATACCTAGCCTGGAAAGGAAATCAACCACAAGCGCTACACTTTACCTTACGCCGTACCCTACTCCTGGTCCGTACGCTGCCACTGACCCGTGCATCAGCACGTAGCCTGACCCTCCCACGTTTCAGTACCCTCACCTGTGCCCTAAGCCTTGCCGTTCCCTAACCCTAACCCTAGCCCGGAACGGAAACCAACCACCAGCCCTACACCTTACCCTACGCCGTTGCCTACTCCTGGCCTGTACTCTGGCACTGAACCGTGCATCAGCACGTAGCCTTACCCTCACGCGTTTCCGTACCCTGACCTGTGCCCTAAGCCTCGCCGTTCCCTAACCCTAACCCTAGTCCGGAACGGAAACCCACCACCAGCCCTAAACCTTAACTTACGCCGTTGCCTACTCCTGGCCCGTACGCTGGCACTGACCCGTGCGTCAGCACATAGCCTGACCCTCCCACGTTTCCGTACCCTCACCTGTGCCCTAAGCCTTGCCATTCCCTAACCCTAACCCTAGCCCGTAATAGTAACCCACCACCAGCCCTACACCATACCTTACGCCGTACACTGCTACTGACCCGCACGCTGGCACTGACCCGTGCGTCAGCACGTAGCCTGACCCTCCCACGTTTCCGTACCCTCACCTGTGCCCTAAGCCTTGCCGTTCCCTAACCCTAACCCTAGCCCCGAACAGAAACCCACCACCAGCCCTACACCTTACCTTACGCCGTAACTTATTCCTGGCCCATACGCTGGCACTGAACCGTGCGTCAGCATGTAGCCTGACCCTCCCACGTTTCGGTACCCTCACCTGTGCCCTAAGCCTTGCCGTTCCCTTACCCTAACCCTAGCCTGGAACGGAAACCAACCACCAGCCCTACATCTTACCTTAAGCCGTTGCCTACCCCTGGCCCGTACGCTGGCACTGACACGTGCGTCAGCACGTAGCCTGACCGTCCCACGTTTCTGTAACTTCACCTGTGCCCTAAGCCTTGCCGTTCCCTAACCCTAACCCTAGCCCGGAACGGAAACCCACCACCAGCCGTACACCTTACCTTACGCCGTACCATATTCCTGGCCCGTACGCTGGCACTGAACCGTGCGTCAGCACGTAGCCTGACCCTCCCACGTTTCCGTACCCTCTCCTTTGCCCTAAGACTTGCCGTTCCCTAACCCTAACCCTAGCCCGGATTAGAAACCCACCACCAGCCCTACACCTTACCTTACGCCGTACCCTATTCCTGGCCTGTACGCTGGCACTGAACCGTGCGTCACCACGTAGCCTGACCCTCCCACGTTTCCGTACCCTCACCTGTGCCCTAAGCCTTGCCGTTCCCTAACCCTAACCCTAGCCCTGAACGGAAACCCACCACCAGCCCTACACCTTACCCTACACCGTTGCCTATCCTGGCCTGTACTCTGGCACTGAACCGTGCATCAGCACGTAGCCTTACCCTCACGCGTTTCCGTACCCTGACCTGTGCCCTAAGCCTTGCCGTTCCCTAACCCTAACCCTAGTCCGGAACGGAAACCCACCACCAGCCCTAAACATAACCTTACGCCGTTGCCTACTCCTAGCCCGTACGCTGGCATTGACCCGTGCGTCAGCACGTAGCCTGACCCTCCCACGTTTACGTACCCTCACCTGTGCCCTAAGCCTTGCCGTTTCCTAACCCTAACCCTAGCCCGGCACGGAAACCCACAACCAGCCCTACACCTTACCCTACGCCGTTGCCTAATCCTGGCCTGTACTCTGGCACTGAACCGTGCATCAGCACATAGCCTTACCCTCCCGCGTTTCTGTACCCTGACCTGTGCCCTAAGCCTTGCGGTTCCCTAACCCTAACCCTTGCCCAGAACGCAAATCCACCACCAGCCCTACACTTTATCCTACGCCGTTGCCTACTCCTGGCCCGTACGCTGGCACTGACCCGTGCGTCAGCACGTAGCCCGACCCTCCCACGTTTCCGTACCCTCACCTGTGCCCTAAGCCTTGCCGTTCCCTAACCCTAACCCTAGCCTGGAACGGAAACCAACCACCAGCCCTACACCTAACCTTACGCCGTTGCCTACTCCTGGCCCGTACGCTGGCACTGACCCGTGCGTCAGCACGTAGCCTGAACCTCCCACGTTTCCGTACCCTCACCTGTGCCCTAAGCCTTGCCATTCCCTAACCCTAACCGTAGCCCGGAATAGTAACCCACCACCAGCCCTACACCATACCTTACGCCGTACGCTGCAACTGACCCGTACGCTGGCACTGACCCGTGCGTCAGCACGTAGCCTGACCCTCCCACGTTTCCGTACCCTCACCTGTGCCCTAAGCCTTGCCGTTCCCTAAACCTAACCCTAGCCTGGAACGGAAACCCACCACCAGCCCTACACCTTACCTTATGCCGTAACTTATTCCTGGCCCGTACGTTGGCACTGAACCGTGCGTCAGCATGTAGCCTGACCCTCCCACGTTTCGGTACCCTCACCTGTGCCCTAAGCCTTGCCGTTCCCTTACGCTAAGCCTAGCCTGGAACGGAAACCAACCACCAGCCCTACATCTTACCTTACGCCGTTGCCTACACCTGGCCCGTACGCTGGCACTGCCACGTGCGTCATCACGTAGCCTGACAGTCCCACGTATCTGTAACCTCACCTGTGCCCTAAGCCTTGCCGTTCCCTAACCCTAACCCTAGCCCGGAACGGAAACCCACCACCAGCCGTACACCTTACCTTACGCCGTACCCTATTCCTGGCCCGTAAGCTGGCACTGAACAGTGCGTCAGCATGTAGCCTGACCCTCCCAAGTTTCCGTACCCTCACCTGTGCCCTAAGCCTTGCCGTTCCCTAACCCTAACCCTAGCCCGGAATAGAAACCCACCACCAGCCCTACACCTTACATTACGCCGTACCCTACTGCTGACCCGTACGCTGGCACTGACCCGTGCATCAGCACGTAGCCCGACCCTCCAACGTTTCCGTACCCTCACCTATGCCCTAAGCCTTGCCGTTCCCTAACCCTAACCTTAGCCTGGAACGGAAACCAACCACCAGCCGTACACCTTACATTACGCCGTTGCCTACTCCTCGCCCGTATGCTGGCATTGACACATGTGTCAGCACGTAGCCTGACCGTCCCACGTTTCTGTAACCTCACCTGTGCCCTATGCCTTGCCGTTCCCTAACCCTAACCCTAGCCCGGAACGGAAACCCACCACCAGCCGTACACCTTACCTTACGCCGTACCCTATTCCTGGCACGTACGCAGGCACTGACCCGTGCGTCAGCACGTAGCCCGTCCCTCTCACGTTTCCGTACCATCACCTGTGCCCTAAGCCTTGCCGTTCCCTAACCCTAACCCTAGCCCTGAACGCAAATCCACCACCAGCCCTACACTGTATCCTATGCCGTTGCCTACTCCTGTTCCGTACGCTGGCACTGACCCGTGCGTCAGCACGTAGCCCGTCCCTCTCACGTTTCCGTACCCTCACCTGTGCCCTAAGCCTTGCCGTTCCCTAACCCTAAACCTAGCCTGGAAAGGAAATCAACCACAAGCGCTACACTTTACCTTACGCCGTACCCTACTCCTGGCCCGTACCCTGGCACTGACCCATGCGTCAGCACGTAGCCTGACCCTCCCACGTTTCAGTACCCTCACCTGTGCCCTAAGCCTTGCCGTTCCCTAACCATAACCCTAGCCCAGAAAGGAAACCCACCACCAGCCCTACACCATACCTTACGCCGTAACCTATTCCTGGCCCGTACGCTGGCACTGAACCGTGCGTCAGCATGTAGCCTGACCCTCCCACGTTTCCGTAACCTCACCTGTGCCCTAAGCCTTGCCTTTCCCTAACCCTAACCCTAGCCCGGAATGGAAACCCACCACCAGCCCAAAACCTTACCCTACGCCGTTGCCTACTACTGGCGTGTACTCTGGCACTGACCTGCGCATCAGCACGTAGCCTTACCCTCCCGCGTTTCCGTACCCTGACCTGTGCCCTAAGCCTTGCCGTTCCCTAACCCTAACCCTAGCCCGGAACGGAAACCCACCACCAGCCCTACACCTTAACTTACGCCGTTCCCTATTCCTGGCCCGTACTTTGGCACTGAACCGTGCGTCAGCACGTAGCCTGACCCTCCCACGTTTCCGTTCCCTCACCTGAGCCCTAAGCCTTGCCGTTCCCTAACCCTAACCCTAGCCCGGAACGCAAATCCACCACCAGCCCTACACTTTATCCTATGCCGTTGCCTACTCCTGGCCCATACGCAGGCACTGACCCGTGCATCAGCACGTAGCCCGAACCTCCAACGTTTCCGTACCCTCACCTGTGCCCTAAGCCTTGCCGTTCCCTAACCCTAACCCTAGCCTGGAACAGAAACCAACCACCAGCCCTACACCTTACCTTACGCCGTACCCTATTCCTGGCCCGTACGCTGGCACTGAACATTGCGTCAGCATGTAGCCTGACCCTCCCAAGTTTCCGTACCCTCACCTGTGCCCTAAGCCTTGCCGTTCCCTAACCCTATACCTAGCCTGGAAAGGAAATCAACCACAAGCGCTACACTTTACCTTACGCCGTACCCTACTCCTGGTCCGTACGCTGCCACTGACCCGTGCGTCAGCACGTAGCCTGACCCTCCCACGTTTCAGTACCCTCACCTGTGCCCTAAGCCTTGCTGTTCCCTAACCCTAACCCTAGCCCGGAACGGAAACCAACCACCAGCCCTACACCTTACCCTACGCCGTTGCCTACTCCTGGCCTGTACTCTGGCACTGAACCGTGCATCAGCACGTAGCCTTACCCTCACGCGTTTCCGTACCCTGACCTGTGCCCTAAGCCTCGCCGTTCCCTAACCCTAACCCTAGTCCGGAACGGAAACCCACCACCAGCCCTAAACCTTACCTTACGCCGTTGCCTACTCCTCGCCCGTACGCTGGCATTGACCCGTGCGTCAGCACGTAGCCTGACACTCCCACGTTTACGTACCCTCACCTGTGCCCTAAGCCTTGCCGTTCCCTAACCCTAACCCTAGCCCGGAACGGAAACCCACCACCAGCCGTACACCTTACCTTACGCCGTACCCTATTCCTGGCCCGTACGCTGGCACTGAACCGTGCGTCATCACGTAGCCTGACCCTCCCACGTTTCCGTACCCTCTCCTTTGCCCTAAGACTTGCCGTTCCCTAACCCTAACCCTAGCCCGGATTAGAAACCCACCACCAGCCCTACACCTTACCTTACGCCGTACCCTATTCCTGGCCCGTACGCTGGCACTGAACCGTGCGTCAGCACGTAGCCTGACCCTCCCACGTTACCGTACCCTCACCTGTGCCCTAAGCCGTGCCATTCCCTAACCCTAACCCTAGCCTGGAACGGAAACCAACCACCAGTCGTACACCTTACCTTACGTCGTTGCCTACTCCTCGCCCGTACGCTGGCATTGACCCGTGCGTCAGCACGTAGCCTGACCCTCCCACGTTTACGTACCTCACCTGTGCCCTAAGCCTTGCCGTTCCCTAACCCTAACCCTAGCCCGGAACGGAAACCCACCACCAGCCCTACACCTTACCCTACGCCGTTGCCTACTCCTGGCCTGTACTCTGGCACTGAACCGTGCATCAGCACGTAGCCTTACCCTCACGCGTTTCCGTACCCTGACCTGTGCCCTAAGCCTCGCCGTTCCCTAACCCTAACCCTAGTCCGGAACGGAAACCCACCACCAGCCCTAAACCTTACCTTACGCCGTTGCCTACTCCTCGCCCGTACGCTGGCATTGACCCGTGCGTCAGCACGTAGCCTGACACTCCCACGTTTACGTACCCTCACCTGTGCCCTAAGCCTTGCCGTTCCCTAACCCTAACCCTAGCCCGGAACGGAAACCCACCACCAGCCCTACACCTTACCCTACACCGTTGCCTACTCCTGGCCTGTACTCTGGCACTGAACCGTGCATCAGCACGTAGCCTTACAATCCCGCGTTTCTGTACCCTGACCTGTGCCCTAAGCCTTGCCGTTCCCTAACCCTAAGCCTAGCCCGGAATAGAAACCCACCACCAGCCCTACACCTTACATTACGCCGTACCCTACTCCTGACCCGTACGCTGGCACTGACCCGTGCGTCAGCACGTAGCCTGACCCTCCCACGTTTCCATACCCTCACCTGTGCCCTAAGCCTTGCCGTTCCCTAACCCTAACCCTAGCCCTGAACGCAAATCCACCACCAGCCCTACACTGTATCCTATGCCGTTGCCTACTCCTGTTCCGTACGCTGCCACTGACCCGTGCATCAGCACGTAGCCCGTCCCTCTCACGTTTCCGTACCCTCACCTCTGCCCTAAGCCTTGCCGTTCCCTAACCCTAACCCTAGCCCGGAACGGAAACCCACCACCAGCCCTACACCTTACCCTACGCCGTTGCCTACTCCTGGCCTGTACTCTGGCACTGAACCGTGCATCAGCACGTAGCCTTACCCTCCCGCGTTTCCGTTCCCTGACCTGTGCCCTAAGCCTTGCCGTTCCCTAACCCTAACCCTAGCCCAGAACGCAAATCCACCACAAGCCCTAAACTTTATCCTACGCCGTTGCCTACTCCTGGCCCGTACGCAGGCACTGACCCGTGCGTCAGCACGTAGCCCGACCCTCCCACGTTTCCGTACCCTCACCTGTGCCCTAAGCCTTGCCGTTCCCTAACCCTAACCCTAGCCTGGATCGGAAACCAACCACCAACCCTACACCTTACCTTACGCCGTTGCCTACTCCTGGCCCGTACGCTGGCACTGACACGTGCGTCAGCACATAGCCTGACCCTCCCACGTTTCCGTACCCTCACATGTGCCCTAAGCCTTGCCATTCCCTAACCCTAACCCTAGCCCGGAATAGTAACCCACCACCAGCCCTACACCATACCTTACGCCGTACACTGCTACTGACCCGCACGCTGGCACTGACCCGTGCGTCAGCACGTAGCCTGACCCTCCCACGTTTCCGTACCCTCACCTGTGCCCTAAGCCTTGCCGTTCCCTAACCCTAACCCTAGCCCCGAACGGAAACCCACCACCAGCCCTACACCTTACCTTACGCCGTAACTTATTCCTGGCCCATACGCTGGCACTGAACCGTGCGTCAGCATGTAGCCTGACCCTCCCACGTTTCGGTACCCTCACCTGTGCCCTAAGCCTTGCCGTTCCCTTACCCTAACCCTAGCCTGGAACGGAAACCAACCACCAGCCCTACATCTTACCTTACGCCTTTGCCTACCCCTGGCCCGTACGCTGGCACTGACACGTGCGTCAGCACGTAGCCTGACCGTCCCACGTTTCTGTAACTTCACCTGTGCCCTAAGCCTTGCCGTTCCCTAACCCTAACCCTAGCCCGGAACGGAAACCCACCACCAGCCGTACACCTTACCTTACGCCGTACCATATTCCTGGCCCGTACGCTGGCACTGAAACGTGCGTCAGCACGTAGCCTGACCCTCCCACGTTTCCGTACCCTATCCTTTGCCCTAAGACTTGCCGTTCCCTAACCCTAACCCTAGCCCGGATTAGAAACCCACCACCAGCCCTACACCTTACCTTACGCCGTACCCTATTCCTGGCCTGTACGCTGGCACTGAACGGTGCGTCAGCACGTAGCCTGACCCTCCCACGTTTCCGTACCCTCACCTGTGCCCTAAGCCTTGCCGTTCCCTAACCCTAACCCTAGACCGGATTAGAAACCCACCACCAGCCCTACACCTTACCCTACGCCGTTGCCTATCCTGGCCTGTACTCTGGCACTGAACCGTGCATCAGCACGTAGCCTTACCCTCACGCGTTTCCGTACCCTGACCTGTGCCCTAAGCCTTGCCGTTCCCTAATCCTAACCCTAGTCCAGAACGGAAACCCACCACCAGCCCTAAACATAACCTTACGCCGTTGCCTACTCCTCGCCCGTACGCTGGCATTGACCCGTGCGTCAGCACGTAGCCTGACCCTCCCACGTTTACGTACCCTCACCTGTGCCCTAAGCCTTGCCGTTCCCTAACCCTAACCCTAGCCCTGAACGCAAATCCACCACCAGCCCTACACTGTATCCTATGCCGTTGCCTACTCCTGTTCCGTACTCTGCCACTGACCCGTGCATCAGCACGTAGCCCGTCCCTCTCACGTTTCCGTACCCTCACCTCTGCCCTAAGCCTTGCCGTTCCCTAACCCTAACCCTAGCCCGGAACGGAAACCCACCACCAGCCCTACACCTTACCCTACGCCGTTGCCTACTCCTGGCCTGTACTCTGGCACTGAACCGTGCATCAGCACGTAGCCTTACCCTCCCGCGTTTCCGTTCCCTGACCTGTGCCCTAAGCCTTGCCGTTCCCTAACCCTAACCCTAGCCCAGAACGCAAATCCACCACCAGCCCTAAACTTTATCCAACGCCGTTGCCTACTCCTGGCCCGTACGCAGGCACTGACCCGTGCGTCAGCACGTAGCCCGACCCTCCCACGTTTCCGTACCCTCACCTGTGCCCTAAGCCTTGCCGTTCCCTAACCCCAACCCTAGCCTGGAACGGAAACCAACCACCAGCCCTACACCTTACCTTACGCCGTTGCCTACTCCTGGCCCGTACGCTGGCACTGACCCGTGCGTCAGCACATAGCCTGACCCTCCCACGTTTCCGTACCCTCACCTGTGCCCTAAGACTTGCCATTCCCTAACCCTAACCCTAGCCCGGAATAGTAACCCACCACCAGCCCTACACCATACATTACGCCGTACACTGCTACTGACCCGCACGCTGGCACTGACCCGTGCGTCAGCACGTAGCCTGACCCTCCCACGTTTCCGTACCCTCAGCTGTGCCCTAAGCCTTGCCGTTCCCTAACCCTAACCCTAGCCCCGAACGGAAACCCACCACCAGCCCTACACCTTACCTTACGCCGTAACTTATTCCTGGCCCATACGCTGGCACTGAACCGTGCGTCAGCATGTAGCCTGACCCTCCCACGTTTCGGTACCCTCACCTGTGCCCTAAGCCTTGCCGTTCCCTTACCCTAACCCTAGCCTGGAACGGAAACCAACCACCAGCCCTACATCTTACCTTACGCCGTTGCCTACCCCTGGCCCGTACGCTGGCACTGACACGTGCGTCAGCACGTAGCCTGACCGTCCCACGTTTCTGTAACTTCACCTGTGCCCTAAGCCTTGCCGTTCCCTAACCCTAACCCTAGCCCGGAACGGAAACCCACCACCAGCCGTACACCTTACCTTACGCCGTACCATATTCCTGGCCCGTACGCTGGCACTGAACCGTGCGTCAGCACGTAGCCTGACCCTCCCACGTTTCCGTACCCTCTCCTTTGCCCTAAGACTTGCCGTTCCCTAACCCTAACCCTAGCCCGGATTAGAAACCCACCACCAGCCCTACACCTTACCTTACGCCGTACCCTATTCCTGGCCTGTACGCTGGCACTGAACGGTGCGTCAGCACGTAGCCTGACCCTCCCACGTTTCCGTACCCTCACCTGTGCCCTAAGCCTTGCCGTTCCCTAACCCTAACCCTAGCCCTGAGCGGAAACCCACCACCAGCCCTACACCTTACCCTACGCCGTTGCCTATCCTGGCCTGTACTCTGGCACTGAACCGTGCATCAGCACGTAGCCTTACCATCACGCGTTTCCGTACCCTGACCTGTGCCCTAAGCCTTGCCGTTCCCTAACCATAACCCTAGTCCGGAACGGAAACCCACCACCAGCCCTAAACATAACCTTACGCCGTTGCCTACTCCTCGCCCGTACGCTGGCATTGACCCGTGCGTCAGCACGTAGCCTGACCCTCCCACGTTTACGTACCCTCACCTGTGCCCTAAGCCTTGCCGTTCCCTAACCCTAACCCTAGCCCGGAACAGAAACCCACAACCAGCCCTACACCTTACCCTACGCCGTTGCCTACTCCTGGCCTGTACTCTGGCACTGAACCGTGCATCAGCACATAGCCTTACCCTCCCGCGTTTCTGTACCCTGACCTGTGCCCTAAGCCTTGCGGTTCCCTAACCCTAACCCTAGCCCAGAACGCAAATCCACCACCAGCCCTACACTTTATCCTACGCCGTTGCCTACTCCTGGCCCGTACGCTGGCACTGACCCGTGCGTCAGCACGTAGCCCGACCCTCCCACGTTTCCGTACCCTCACCTGTGCCCTAAGCCTTGCTGTTCCCTAACCCTAACCCTAGCCTGGAACGGAAACCAACCACCAGCCCTACACCTTACCTTACGCCGTTGCCTACTCCTGGCCCGTACGCTGGCACTGACACGTGCGTCAGCACGTAGCCTGACCCTCCCACGTTTCTGTACCCTCACCTGTGCCCTAAGCCTTGCCATTCCCTAACCCTAACCGTAGCCCGGAATAGTAACCCACAACCAGCCCTACACCATACCTTACGCCGTACGCTGCAACTGACCCGTACGCTGGCACTGACCCATGCGTCAGCACGTAGCCTGACCCTCCCACGTTTCCGTACCCTCACCTGTGCCCTAAGCCTTGCCGTTCCCTAACCCTAACCCTAGCCTGGAACGGAAACCCACCACCAGCCCTACACCTTACCTTACGCCGTAACTTATTCCTGGCCCGTACGTTGGCACTGAACCGTGCGTCAGCATGTAGCCTGACCCTCCCACGTTTCGGTACCCTCACCTGTGCCCTAAGCCTTGCCGTTCCCTTACGCTAAGCCTAGCCTGGAACGGAAACCAACCACCAGCCCTACATCTTACCTTACGCCGTTGCCTACACCTGGCCCATACGCTGGCACTGACACGTGCGTCAGCACGTAGCCTGACAGTCCCACGTATCTGTAACCTCACCTGTGCCCTAAGCCTTGCCGTTCCCTAACCCTAACCCTAGCCCGGAACGGAAACCCACCACCAGCCGTATACCTTACCTTACGCCGTACCCTATTCCTGGCCCGTACGCTGGCACTGAAACATGCGTCAGCACGTAGCCTGACCCTCCCACGTTTCCGTACCCTCTCCTTTGCCCTAAGACTTGCCGTTCCCTAACCCTAACCCTAGCCCGGATTAGAAACCTACCACCAGCCCTACACCTTACCTTACACCGTACCCTATTCCTGGCCCGTACGCTGGCACTGAACAGTGCGTCAGCATGTAGCCTGACTCTCCCAAGTTTCCGTACCCTCACCTGTGCCCTAAGCCTTGCCGTTCCCTAACCCTAACCCTAGCCCGGAATAGAAACCCACCACCAGCCCTACACCTTACATTACGCCGTACCCTACTGCTGACCCGTACGCTGGCAGTGACCCGTGCATCAGCACGTAGCCCGACCCTCCAACGTTTCCGTACCCTCACCTGTGCCCAAAGGCTTGCCGTTCCCTAACCCTAACCCTAGCCTGGAACAGAAACCAACCACCAGCCCTACACCTTACCTTACGCCGTTGCCTACTCCTGGCCCGTATGCTGGCATTGACCCGTGTGTCAGCACGTAGCCAGACCCTCCCTCGTCTCCGTACCCTCACTTGTGCCCTAAGCCCTGCGGTTCCCTAACCCTAACCCTAGCCCGGAATGGAATCCCACCACCAGCCCAAAACCTTACCCTACGCCGTTGCCTACTACTGGCCTGTACTCTGGTACTGACCCGTGCATCAGCACGTAGCCTTACTCTCCCGCGTTTCCGTACCCTGACCTGTGCCCTAAGCCTTGCCGTTCCCTAACCCTAACCCTAGCCCGGAACGGAAACCCACCACCAGCCCTATACCTTACCTTACGCCGTTCCCTATTCCTGGCCCGTACGCTGGCACTGAACCGTGCGTCAGCACGTAGCCTGACCCTCCCACGTTTCCGTACCATCACCTGTGCCCTAAGCCTTGCCGTTCCCTAACCCTAACCTTAGCCTGGAACGGAAACCAACCACCAGCCGTACACCTTACCTTACGCCGTTGCCTACTCCTCGCCCGTATGCTGGCATTGACACATGTGTCAGCACGTAGCCTGACCGTCCCACGTTTCTGTAACCTCACCTGTGCCCTAAGCCTTGCCGTTCCCTAACCCTAACCCTAGCCCGGAACGGAAACCCACCACCAGCCGTACACCTTACCTTACGCCGTACCCTATTCCTGGCCCGTACACTGGCACTGACCCGTGCGTCAGCATGTAGCATGACCCTCCCACGTTTCCGTACCCTCTCCTTTGCCCTAAGACTTGCCTTTCCCTAACCCTAACCTTAGCCCGGATTAGAAACCCACCACCAGCTCTACACCTTACCTTACGCCGTACCCTATTCCTGGCCCGTACGCTGGCACTGAACATTGCGTCAGCATGTAGCCTGACCCTCCCAAGTTTCCATACCCTCACCTGTGCCCTAAGCCTTGCCGTTCCCTAACCCTAACCCTAGCCCTGAACGCAAATCCACCACCAGCCCTACACTGTATCCTATGCCGTTGCCTACTCCTGTTCCGTACGCTGGCACTGACCCGTGCGTCAGCACGTAGCCCGTCCCTCTCACGTTTCCGTACCCTCACCTGTGCCCTAAGCCTTGCCGTTCCCTAACCCTAAACCTAGCCTGGAAAGGAAATCAACCACAAGCGCTACACTTTACCTTACGCCGTACCCTACTCCTGGCCCGTACCCTGGCACTGACCCATGCGTCAGCACGTAGCCTGACCCTCCCACGTTTCAGTACCCTCACCTGTGCCCTAAGCCTTGCCGTTCCCTAACCATAACCCTAGCCCGGAACGGAAACCCACCACCAGCCCTACACCATACCTTACGCCGTAACCTATTCCTGGCCCGTACGCTGGCACTGAACCGTGCGTCAGCATGTAGCCTGACCCTCCCACGTTTCCGTAACCTCACCTGTGCCCTAAGCCTTGCCTTTCACTAACCCTAACCCTAGCCCGGAATGGAAACCTACCACCAGCCCAAAACCTTACCCTACGCCGTTGCCTACTACTGGCGTGTACTCTGGCACTGACCTGCGCATCAGCACGTAGCCTTACCCTCCCGCGTTTCCGTACACTGACCTGTGCCCTAAGCCTTGCCGTTCCCTAACCCTAACCCTAGCCCGGAACGCAAATCCACCACCAGCCCTACACTTTATCCTATGCCGTTGCCTACTCCTGGCCCATACGCTGGCACTGACCCGTGCATCAGCACGTAGCCCGACCCTCCAACGTTTCCGTACCCTCACCTGTGCCCTAAGCCTTGCCGTTCCCTAACCCTAACCCTAGCCTGGAACAGAAACCAACCGCCAGCCCTACACCTTACCTTACGCCGTTGCCTACTCCTGGCTCGTACCCTGGCATTGACTCGTGCGTCAGCATGTAGCCTGAACCTCCCTCGTCTCCGTACCCTCACCTGTGCCCTAAGCCCTGCGGTTCCCTAACCCTAACCCTAGCCCGGAATGGAATCCCACCACCAGCCCAAAACCTTACCCTATGCCGTTGCCTACTACTGGCCTGTACTCTGGTACTGACCCGTGCATCTGCACGTAGCCTTACCCTCCCGCGTTTCCGTACCCTGACCTGTGCCCTAAGCCTTGCCGTTCCCTAACCCTAACCCTAGCCCGGAACGGAAACCCACCACCAGCCCTACACCTTACCTTACGCCGTTCCCTATTCCTGGCCCGTACGCTGGCAGTGAATCGTGCGTCAGCACGTAGCCTGACCCTCCCACGTTTCCGTACCATCACCTGTGCCCTAAGCCTTGCCGTTCCCTAACCCTAACCTTAGCCTGGAACGGAAACCAACCACCAGCCGTACACCTTACCTTACGCCGTTGCCTACTCCTCGCCCGTATGCTGGCATTGACACATGCGTCAGCACGTAGCCTGACCGTCCCACGTTTCTGTAACCTCACCTGTGCCCTAAGCCTTGCCGTTCCCTAACCCTAACCCTAGCCCGGAACGGAAACCCACCAGCAGCCGTTCACTTTACCTTACGCCGTACCCTATTCCTGGGCCGTACGCTGGCACTGAACCGTGCGTCAGCATGTAGCCTGACCCTCCCACGTTTCCGTACCCTCACCTGTGCCCTAAGCCTTGCCTTTCCCTAACCCTAACCCTAGCACGGAATAGAAACCCACCACCAGCCCTACACCGTACCATACGCCGTATCCTACTCCTGACCCGTACGCTGGCACTGAACCATGCGTCAGTACGTAGTCTGAGCCTCCAACGTTTCCGTAACCTCACCTGTGCCCTAAGCCTTGACGTTCCCTAACCGTAACCCTAGCCCGGAACGGAAACCAACCACCAGCCCTACACCTTAACTTACGCAGTTCCCTATTCCTGGCCCGTACGCTGGCACTGAACCGTGTGTCAACACGTAGCCTGACCCTCCCACGTTTCCGTTCCCTCACCTGTGCCCTAAGCCTTGCCGTTCCCTAAACCTAACCCTAGCCAGGAACGCAAATCCACCACCAGCCCTACACTTTATCCTACGCCGTTGCCTACTCCTGGCCCGTACGCTGGCACTGACCAGTGCGTCTGCCCGTAGCCCGACCCTCCCACGTTTCCGTACCCTCACCTGTGCCCTAAGCCTTGCCGTTCCCTAACACTAACCCTAGCCTGGAACGGAAACCAACCACCAGCCCTACACCTTACCTTACGCCGTTGCCTACTACTGGCCTGTACTCCGGCACTGAACCGTGCATTAGCACGTGGCCTTACCCTCACGCGTTTCCGTTCCCTGACCTGTGCCCGAAGCCTTGCCGTTCCCTAACCCTAACCCTAGCCCGGAACGGAAACCCACCACCAGCCCTATACCTTACCTTACGACTTTCCCTATTCCTGGCCCGTATATTGGCACTGAACCGTGCGTCAGCACGTAGCCTGACCCTCCCACTTTTCCGTACCCTCACCTGTGTCCTAAGCCTTGCCGTTCCCTAACCCTAACCCTAGCCTGGAACGGAAAACAACCACCTGCCGTACACCTTACCTTACGCCGTTGCCTACTACTCGCCCGTACGCTGGCATTGACCCGTGCGTCAGCATGTAGCCTGACCCTCCCAGGTTTACGTACCCTCACCTGTGCCCTAAGCCTTGCTGTTCCCTAACCCTAACCCTAGCCCGGAACGGAAACCCACCACCAGCCCTACACCTTAATTTATGCCGTTCCCTATTCCTGGCCCGTACGCTGGCACTGAACCGTGCGTCAGCACGTAGCCTGACACTCCCACGTTTCCGTTCCCTCTCCTGAGCCCTAAACCTTGCCTTTCCCTTACCCTAACCCTAGCCCGGAACGCAAATCCAGCACCAGCCCTACACTTTATCCTATGCCGTTGCCTACTCCTGTCCCGTACGCTGGCACTGACCCGTGCATCAGCACGTAGCCCGACCCTCCAACGTTTCCGTACCCTCACCTGTGCCCTAAGCCTTGCCGTTCCCTAACCCTAACCCTAGCCTGGAACAGAAACCCACCACCAGCCCTACACCTTACCTTACGCCGTTGCCTATTCCTGGTCCGTAAGCTGGCAGTGACTCGTGCGTCAGCACGTAGCCTGACCCTCCCTCGTCTCCGTACCCTCACCTGTGCCCTAAGCCCTGCGGTTCCCTAACCCTAACCCTAGCCCGGAATGGAATCCCACCACCAGCCCAAAACCTTACCCTACGCCGTTGCCTACTACTGGCCCGTATTCTGGCACTGACCCGTGCATCAGCACGTAGCCTTACCCTCCCGCGTTTCCGTACCCTGACCTGTGCCCTAAGCCTTGCCGTTCCCTAACCCTAACCCTAGCCCGGAAAGGAAACCCACCACCAGCCCTACACCTTACCTTACGCCGTTCCCTATTCCTGGCCCGTACGCTGCCACTGAACCGTGCGTCAGCACGTAGCCTGACCCTCCCACGTTTCCGTACAATCACCTGTGCCCTAACCCTTGCCGTTCCCTAACCCTAACCCTAGCCTGGAACGGAAACCAACCACCAGCCGTACACCTTACCTTACGCCGTTGCCTACTCCTCGCCCGTATGCTGGCATTGACACATGCGTCAGCACGTAGCCTGACCGTCCCACGTTTCTGTAACCTCACCTGTGCCCTAAGCCTTGCCGTTCCCTAACCCTAACCCTAGCCCGGAACGGAAACCCACCACCAGCCGTACACCTTACCTTACGCCGTACCCTATTCCTGGCCCGTGCGCTGGCACTGAACAGTGCGTTAGCATGTAGCCTGACCCTCCCACGTTTCCGTACCCTCTCCTTTGCCCTAAGACTTGCCGTTCCCTAACCCTAACCCTAGCCCGGATTAGAAACCCACCACCATCCCTACACCTTAGCTTACGCCGTACCCTATTCCTGGCCCGTACGCTGGCACTGAACATTGCGTCAGCATGTAGCCTGAGCCTCCAAGTTTCCGTACCCTCACCTGTGCCCTAAGCCTAGCCGTTCCCTAACCCTAACCCTAGCCCGGAACGGAAACCCACCACCAGCCCTACACCTTACATTACGCCGTACCCTACTCCTGACCCGTACGCTGGCACTGACCCGTGCGTCAGCACGTAGCCTGACCCTCCCACGTTTCCATACCCTCACCTGTGCCCTAAGCCTTGCAGTTCCCTAACCCTAACCCTAGCCCTGAACGCAAATCCACCACCAGCCCTACACTGTATCCTATGCCGTTGCCTACTCCTGTTCCGTACGCTGGCACTGACCCGTGCGTCAGCACGTAGCCCGTCCCTCTCACGTTTCCGTACCCTCACCTGTGCCCTAAGCCTTGTCGTTCCCTAACCCTAAACCTAGTCTGGAAAGGAAATCAACCACAAGCGCTACACATTACCTTACGCCGTACCCTACTCCTGGCCCGTACGCTGGCACTGACCCATGCGTCAGCACGTAGCCTGACCCTCCCACGTTTCAGTACCCTCACTTGTGCCCTAAGCCTTGCCGTTCCCTAACCATAACCCTAGCCCGGAACGGAAACCCACCATCAGCCTTACACCTTACCTTACGCCGTAACCTATTCCTGGCCCGTACGCTGGCAATGAACCGTGCGTCAGCATGTAGCCTGACCCTCCCACGTTTCCGTATCCTCACCTGTGCCCTAAGCCTTGCCTTTCCCTAACCCTAACCCTAGCCCGAAATAGAAACCCACCATCAGCCCTACACCTTACCTTACGCCGTATCCTACTCCTGACCCGTACGCTGGCACTGAACCATGCGTCAGCACGTAGTCTGAGCCTCCAACGTTTCCGTACCCTCACCTGTGCCCTAAGGCTTGACGTTCCCTAACCCTAACCCTAGCCCGGAACGGAAACCCACCACCAGCCCTACACCTTAACTTACGCCGTTCCCTATTCCTGGCCCGTACGCTGGCACTGAACCGTGTGTCAGCACGTAGCCTGACCCTCCCACGTTTCCGTTCCCTCACCTGTGCCCTAAGCCTTGCCGTTCCCTAACCCTAACCCTAGCCAGGAACGCAAATCCACCACCAGCCCTACACTTTATCCTACGCCGTTGCCTACTCCTGGCCCGTACGCTGGCACTGACCAGTCCGTCAGCACGTAGCCCGACCCTCCCACGTTTCCGTACCCTCACCTGTGCCCTAAGCCTTGCCGTTCCCTAACACTAACCCTAGCCTGGAACGGAAACCAACCACCAGCCCTACACCTTACCCTACGCCGTTGCCTATTCCTGGCCTGTACTCTGGCACTTAACCGTGCATCAGCACGTAGCCTTACCCTCCCGCGTTTCCGTACCCTGACCTGTGCCCTAAGCCTTGCCGTTCCCTAACCCTGAACCTAGCCCAGAACGCAAATCCACCACCAGCCTTACACTTTATCCTACGCCGTTGCCTACTCCTGGCCCGTACGCTGGCACTGACCCGTGCGTCAGCACGTAGCCCGACCCTCCCACGTTTCCGTACCCTCACCTGTGCCCTATGCCTTGCCGTTCCCTAACCCTAACCCTAGCCAGGAACGGAAACCAACCACCAGCCCTAAACCTTACCTTACGCCGTTGCCTATTCCTGGCCCGTACGCTGGCACTGACCCGTGCGTCAGCACGTAGCCTGACCCTCCCACGTTTCCGTACCCTCACCTGTGCCCTAAGCCTTGCCATTCCCTAACCCTAACCCTAGCCCAGAATAGTAACCCACCACCAGCCCTACACCATACCTTACGCCGTACGCTGCTACTGACCCGTACGCTGGCACTGACCCGTGCGTCAGCACGTAGCCTGACCCTCCCACCTTTCCGTACCCTCACCTGTGCCCTAAGCCTTGCCGTTCCCTAACCCTAACCCTAGCCCCGAACGGAAACCCACCACCAGCCCTACACCTTACCTTACGCCGTAACTTATTCCTGGCCCATACGCTGGCACTAAAACATGCGTCAGCATGTAGCCTGACCCTCCCACGTTTCGGTACTCTCACCTGTGCCCTAAGACTTGCCGTTCCCTTACCCTAACCCTAGCCTGGAACGGAAACCAATCACCAGCCCTACATCTTACCTTACGCCGTTGCCTACCCCTGGCCCGTACGCTGGCACTGACACGTGCGTCAGCACGTAGTTTGACCGTCCCACGTTTACGTACCCTCACCTCTGCCCTAAGCCTTGCCATTCCCTAACCCTAACCCTAGCCTGGAACGGAAACCAACCACCAGCCGTACACCTTACCTTACGTCGTTGCCTACTCCTCGCCCGTACGCTGGCATTGACCCATGCGTCAGCACGTAGCCTGACCCTCCCACGTTTACGTACCCTCACCTGTGCCCTAAGCCTTGCGTTACCTAACCCTAACCCTAGCCCGGAAAGGAAACCCACAACCAGCCCTACACCTTACCCTACGCCGTTGCCTACTCCTGGCCTGTACTCTGGCACTGAACCGTGCATCAGCACGTAGCCTTACCCTCCCGCGTTTCCATACCCTGACCTGTGCCCTAAGCCGTGACGTTCCCAAACCCTAAACCTAGTCCGGAACGGAAACCCACCACCAGCCCTAAACATTACCTTACGCCGTTGCCTACTCCTCGCCAGTACGCTGGCATTGACCCGTGCGTCAGCACGTAGTCTGACCCTCCCACGTTTACGTACCCTCACCTGTGCCCTAAGCCTTGCCGTTCCCTAACCATAACCCTAGCCCGGAACGGAAACCCACCACCAGCCCTACACCTTACCTTACGCCGTAACCTATTCCTGGCCCGTACGCAGGCACTGTACCGTTCGTCTGCATGTAGCCTGACCCTCCCACGTTTCCGTAACCTCACCTGTGCCCTAAGCCTTGCTTTTCCCTAACCCTAACCCTAGCCCGGAATAGAATCCCACCACCAGCCCTACACCTTACCTTACGCCGTATCCTACTCCTGACCCGTACGCTGGCACTGAACCATGCGTCTACACGTAGTCTGAGCATCCAACGTTTCCGTACCCTCACCTGTGCCCTAAGCCTTGCCATTCCCTAACCCTAACCCTAGCCCGGAATAGTAACCCACCACCAACCCTACACCATACCTTACGCCGTACGCTGCTACTGACCCGCACGCTGGCACTGACCCGTGCGTCAGCACGTAGCCTGACCCTCCCACCTTTCCGTACCCTCACCTGTGCCCTAAGCCTTGCCGTTCCCTAACCCTAACCCTAGCCCCGAACGGAAACCCACCACCAGCCCTACACCTTACCTTACGCCGTAACTTATTCCTGGCCCGTACGCTGGCACTGAACCGTGCGTCAGCATGTAGCCTGACCCTCCCACGTTTCGGTACCCTCACCTGTGCCCTAAGCCATGCCGTTCCCTTACCCTAACCCTAGCCTGGAACGGAAACCAACCACCAGCCCTACATCTTACCTTATGCCGTACCCTATTCCTGGCCCGTACGCTGGCACTGAACCGTGCGTTAGCACGTAGCCTGACCCTCCCACGTTTCCGTACCCTCTCCTTTGCCCTAAGACTTGCCGTTCCCTAACCCTAACCCTAGCCCGGATTAGAAACCCACCACCAGCCCTACACCTTACCTTACGCCGTACCCTCTTCCTGGCCCGTACGCTGGCAATGAACAGTGCGTCAGCATGTAGCCTGACCCTCCCAAGTTTCCGTACCCTCACCTGTGCCCTAAGCCTTGCCGTTCCCTAACCCTAAACCTAGCCCGGAATAGAAACCCACCACCAGCCCTACACCTTACATTACGCCGTACCCTACTGCTGACCCGTACGCTGGCACTGACCCATGCGTCAGCACGTAGCCTGACCCTCCCACGTTTCCATACCCTCACCTGTGCCCTAAGCCTTGCCGTTCCCTAACCCTAACCCTAGCCTGGAACAGAAACCAACCACCAGCCCTACACCTTACCTTACGCCGTTGCCTACTCCTGGCCCGTACGCTGGCACTGACCCACGCGTCAGCACGTAGCCTGACCCTCCCACGTTTCAGTACCCTCACCTGTGCCCTAAGCCTTGCCGTTCCCTAACCATAACCCTAGCCCGGAACGGAAACCCACCACCAGCCCTACACCTTACCTTACGCCGTAACCTATTCCTGGCCCGTACGCTGGCAATGAACCGTGCGTCAGCATGTAGCCTGACCCTCCCACGTTTCCGTAACCTCACCTGTGCCCTAAGCCTTGCCTTTCCCTAACCCTAACCCTAGCCCGGAATAGAAACCCACCACAAGCCCTACACCTTACCTTACGCCGTATCCTACTCCTGACCCGTACGCTGGCACTGAACCATACGTCAGCACGTAGTCTGAGCCTCCAACGTTTCCGTACCCTCACCTGTGCCCTAAGCCTTGACGTTCCCTAACCCTAACCCTAGCCCGGAACGGAAACCCACCACCAGCCCTACACTTTAACTTACGCCGTTCCCTATTCCTGGCCCGTACGCTGGCACAGAACCATGTGTCAGCACGTAGCTTGACCCTCCCACGTTTCCGTTCCCTCACCTGTGCCCTAAGCCTTGCCGTTCCCTAACCCTAACCCTAGCCAGGAACGCAAATCCACCACAAGCCCTACACTTTATCCTATGCCGTTGCCTACTCCTGGCCCGTACGCTGGCACTGACCAGTGCGTCAGCACGTAGCCCAACCCTCCCACGTTTCCGTACCCTCACCTGTGCCCTAAGCCTTGCCGTTCCCTAACACTAACCCTAGCCTTGAACGGAAACCATCCACCAGCCCTACACCTTACCTTACGCCGTTGCCTACTACTGGCCTGTACTCCGGCACTGACCCGTGCATTAGCACGTGGCCTTACCCTCACGCGTTTCCGTACCCTGACCTGTGCCCTAAGCCTTGCCGTTCCCTAACCCTAACCCTAGCCCGTAACGGAAACCCACCACCAGCCCTATACCTTACATTACGCCTTTCCCTATTCCTGGCCCGTATGCTGGCACTGAACCGTGCGTCAGCACGTAGCCTGACCCTCCCACTTTTCCGTACCCTCACCTGTGCCCTAAGCCTTGCCGTTCCCTAACCCTAACCCTAGCCTGGAACGGAAAACCACCACCTGCCGTACACCTTACCTTACGCCGTTGCCTACTCCTGGCCCGTACGCTGGCACTGACACGTGCGTCAGCACGTAGCCTGACCCTCCCACGTTTCCGTACCATCACCTGTGCCCTAAGCCTTGCCATTCCCTAACCCTAACCCTAGCCCGGAATAGTAACCCACCACCAGCACTACACCATACCTTACGCCGTACGCTGCAACTGACCCGTACGCTGGCATTGACCCGTGCGTCAGCACGTAGCCTGACCCTCCCTCGTCTCCGTACCCTCACCTGTGCGCTAAGCCCTGCGGTTCCCTAACCCTAACCCTAGCCCGGAATGGAATCCCACCACCAGCCCAAAACCTTACCCTACGCCGTTGCCTACTACTGGCCTGTACTCTGTTACTGACCCGTGCATCAGCACGTAGCCTTACCCTCCCGTGTTTCCGTACCCTGACCTGTGCCCTAAGCCTTGCCGTTCCCTAACCCTAACCCTAGCCCGGAACGGAAACCCACAACCAGCCCTACACCTTACCTTACGCCGTTCCCTATTCCTGGCCCGTATGCTGGCACTGAACCGTGCGTCAGCACGTAGCCTGACCCTCCCACGTTTCCGTACCATCACCTGTGCCCTAAGCCTTGCCGTTCCCTAACCCTAACCATAGCCTGGAACGGAAACCAACCACCAGCCGTACACCTTACCTTACGCCGTTGCCTACTCCTCGCCCGTATGATGGCATTGACACATGCGTCAGCACGTAGCCTGACCGTCCCACGTTTCTGTAACCTCACCTGTGCCCTAAGCCTTGCCGTTCCCTAACCCTAACCCTAGCCCGGAACGGAAACCCACCACCAGCCGTACACCTTACCTTACGCTGTACCCTATTCCTGGCCCGTACGCTGGCACTGAACCGTGCGTCAGCATGTAGCCTGACCCTCCCACGTTTCCGTACCCTCTCCTTTGCCCTAAGACTTGCCGTTCCCTAACCCTAACCCTAGCCCGGATTAGAAACCCACCACCAGCCCTACACCTTACCTTACGCCGTACCCTATTCCTGGCCCGTACGCTGGCACTGAACATTGCGTCAGCATGTAGCCTGACCCTCCCAAGTTTCCGTACCCTCACCTGTGCCCTAAGCCTTGCCGTTCCCTAACCCTAACCCTAGCCCGGAATAGAAACCCACCACCAGCCCTACACCTTACATTACGCCGTACCCTACTCCTGACCCGTACGCTGGCACTGACCCGTGTGTCAGCACGTAGCCTGACCCTCCCACGTTTCCATACCCTCACCTGTGCCCTAAGCCTTGCCATTCCCTAACCCTAACCCTAGCCCTGAACGCAAATCCACCACCAGCCCTACCCTGTATCCTATGCCGTTGCCTACTCCTGTTCCGTACGCTGCCACTGACCCGTGCGTCAGCACGTAGCCCGTCCCTCTCACGTTGCCGTACCCTCACCTCTGCCCTAAGCCTTGCCGTTCCCTAACCCTAACCCTAGCCCGGAACGGAAACCCACCACCAGCCCTACACCTTACCCTACGCCGTTGCCTACTCCTGGCCTGTACTCTGGCACTGAACCGTGCATCAGCACGTAGCCTTACCCTCCCGCGTTTTCGTTCCCTGACATGTGCCCTAAGCCTTGCCGTTCCCTAACCCTAACCCTAGCCCAGAACGCAAATCCACCACCAGCCCTACACTTTATCCTACGCCGTTGCCTACTCCTGGCCCGTACGCTGGCACTGACCCGTGCGTCAGCACGTAGCCCGACCCTCCCACGTTTCCGTACCCTCACCTGTGCCCTAAGCCTTGCCGTTCCCTAACCCTAACCCTAGCCTGGAACGGAAACCAACCACCAGCCCTACACCTTACCTTACGCCGTTGCCTACTCCTGGCCCGTACGCTGGCACTGACCCGTGCGTCAGCACATAGCCTGACCCTCCCAAGTTTCCGTACCCTCACCTGTGCCCTAAGCCTTGCCATTCCCTAACACTAACCCTAGCCCGGAATAGTAACCCACCACCAGCCCTACACCATAACTTACGCCGTACGCTGCTACTGACCCGCACGCTGGCACTGACCCGTGCGCCAGCACGTAGCCTGACCCTCCCACGTTTCCGTACCCTCACCTGTGCCCTAAGCCTTGCCGTTCCCTAACCCTAACCCTAGCCCCGAATGGAAACCCACCACCAGCCCTACACCTTACCTTACGCCGTAACTTATTCCTGGCCCATACGCTGGCACTGAACCGTGTGTCAGCATGTAGCCTGACCCTCCCACGTTTCGGTACCCTCACCTGTGCCCTAAGCCTTGCCGTTCCCTTACCCTAACCCTAACCTGAAAGGGAAACCAACCACCAGCCCTACATCTTACCTTACGCGTGGCCTACCCCTGGCCCGTACGCTGGCACTGACACGTGCGTCAGCACGTAACCTGACCGTCCCACGTTTCCGTACCCTCACCTGTGCCCTAAGCCTTGCCGTTCCCTAACCCTAACCCTAGCCTGGAACGGAAACCAACCACCAGCCCTACACCTTACCTTACGCCGTTGCCTACTCCTGGCCCGTACGCTGGCACTGACATGTACGTCAGCACGTAGTCTGACCCTCCCACGTTTCCGTACCCTCACCTGTGCCCTAAGCCTTGCCATTCCCTAACCCTAACCCTAGCCCGGAATAGTAACCCACCACCAGCCCTACACCATACTTTACGCCGTACACTGCTACTGACCCGTACGCTGGCACTGACCCGTGCGTCAGCACGTAGCCTGACCCTCCCACGTTTCCGTACCCTCTCCTTTGCCCTAAGACTTGCCGTTCCCTAACCCTAACCCTAGACCGGATTAGAAACCCACCACCAGCCCTACACCTTACCTTACGCCGTACCCTATTCCTGGCCCGTACGCTGGCACTGAACAGTGCGTCAGCATGTAGCCTGACCCTCCCAAGTTTCCGTACCCTCACCTGTGCCCTAAGCCTTGCCGTTCCCTTACCCTAACCATAGCCTGGAACGGAAACCCACCACCAGCCCTACACCTTACCTTACGCCGTAACTTATTCCTGGCCCATACGCTGGCACTGAACCATGCGTCAACATGTAGCCTGACCCTCCCACGTTTCGGTACCCTCACCTGTGCCCTAAGCCTTGCCGTTCCCTTACCCTAACCCTAACCTGAAAGGGAAACCAACCACCAGCCCTACATCTTACCTTACGCGTGGCCTACCCCTGGCCCGTACGCTGGCACTGACACGTGCGTCAGCACGTAACCTGACCGTCCCACGTTTCCGTACCCTCACCTGTGCCCTAAGCCTTGCCATTCCCTAACCCTAACCCTAGCCCGGAACGCAAATCCACCAGCAGCCCTACACTTTATCTTACGCCGTTGCCTACTCCTGGCCCGTACGCTGGCACTGACCCGTGCATCAGCACGTAGCCCGACCCTCCAAAGTTTCCGTACCCTCACCTGTGCCCTAAGCCTTGCCGTTCCCTAACCCTAACCCTAGCCTGGAACAGAAACCAACCACCAGCCCTACACCTTACCTTACGCCGTTGCCTACTCCTGGCCCGTACGCTGGCATTGACCCGTGCGTCAGCACGTAGCCTGACCCTCCCTCGTCTCCGTACCCTCACCTGTGCGCTAAGCACTGCGGTTCCCTAACCCTAACCCTAGCCCGAAATGGAATCCCACCACCAGCCCAAAACCTTACCCTACGCCGTTGCCTACTACTGGCCTGTACTCTGGTACTGACCCGTGCATCAGCACGTAGCCTTACCCTCCCGTGTTTCCGTACCCTGACCTGTGCCCTAAGCCTTGCCGTTCCCTTACCCTAACCCTAGCCTGGAACGGAAACCAACCACCAGCCCTACATCTTACCTTACGCCGTTGCCTACCCCTGGCCCGTACGCTGGCACTGACACGTGCGTCAGCACGTAGCCTGACCGTCCCACGTTTCTGTAACTTCACCTGTGCCCTAAGCCTTGCCGTTCCCTAACCCTAACCCTAGCCCGGAACGGAAACCCACCACCAGCCGTACACCTTACCTTACGCCGTTCCCTATTCCTGGCCCGTACGCTGGCACTGAACCGTGCGTCAGCACGTAGCCTGACCCTCCCACGTTTCCATACCCTCTCCTTTGCCCTAAGACTTGCCGTTCCCTAACCCTAACCCTAGCCCGGATTAGAAACCCACCACCAGCCCTACACCTTACCTTACGCCGTACCCTATTCCTGGCCCGTACGCTGGCACTGAACCGTGCGTCAGCACGTAGCCTGAACCGCCCACGTTTCCGTACCCTCACCTGTGCCCTAAGCCTTGCCGTTCCCTAACCCTAACCCTAGCCCGGAACGGAAACCCACCCCCAGCCCTACACCTTACCCTACGCCGTTGCCTATCCTGGCCTGTACTCTGGCACTGAACCGTGCTTCAGCACGTAGCCTTACCCTCACGCGTTTCCGTACCCTGACCTGTGCCCTAAGCCTTGCCGTTCCCTAACCCTAACCCTAGTCCGGAACGGAAACCCACCACCAGCCCTAAACCTTACCTTACTCCGTTGCCTACTCCTCGCCCGTACGCTGGCATTGACCCGTGCGTCAGCACGTAGCCTGACCCTCCCACGTTTACGTACCCTCACCTGTGCCCTAAGCCTTGCCGTTCCCTTACCCTAACCCTAGCCTGGAACGGAAACCAACCACCAGCCCTACATCTTACCTTACGCCGTTGCCTACACCTGGCCCGTACGCAGGCACTGACACGTGCGTCAGCACGTAGCCTGACAGTCCCACGTATCTGTAACCTCACCTGTGCCCTAAGCCTTGCCGTTCCCTAACCCTAACCCTAGCCCGGAACGGAAACCCACCACCGGCCGTACACCTTACCTTACGCCGTACCCTATTCCTGGCCCGTATGCTGGCACTGAACCGTGGGTCAGCACGTAGCCTGACCCTCCCACGTTTCCGTAACCTCTCCTTTGCCCTAAGACTTGCCGTTCCCTAACCGTAACCCTAGACCGGATTAGAAAACTACCACCAGCCCTACACCTTACCTTACGCCGTACCCTATTCCTGGCCCGTACGCTGGCACTGAACACTGCGTCAGCATGTAGCCTGACCCTCCCAAGTTTCCGTACCCTCACCTGTGCCCTAAGCCTTGCCGTTCCCTAACCCTAACCCTAGCCCGAAATAGAAACCCACCACCAGCCCTACACCTTACATTACGCCGTACCCTACTGCTGACCCGTACGCTGGCACTGAACCGTGCATCAGCACGTAGCCCGACCCTCCAACGTTTCCGTACCCTCACCTGTGCCCTAAGGCTTGCCGTTCCCTAACCCTACCCCTAGCCTGGAACAGAAACGAACCATCAGCCCTACACCTTACCTTACGCCGTTGCCTACTCCTGGCCCGTATGCTGGCATTGACCCGTGCGTCAGCACGTAGCCAGACCCTCCCTCGTCTCCGTACCCTCACCTGTGCCCTAAGCCCTGCGGTTCCCTAACCCTAACCCTAGCCCGGAATGGAATCTCACCACCAGCCCAAAACCTTACCCTACGCCGTTGCCTACTACTGGCCTGTACTCTGGTACTGACCCGTGCATCAGCACGTAGCCTTACCCTCCCACGTTTCCGTACCCTGACCTGTGCCCTAAGCCTTGCCGTTCCCTAACCCTAACCCTAGCCCGGAACGGAAACCCACCACCAGCCCTACACCTTACCTTACGCCGTTCCCTATTCCTGGCCCGTACGCTGGCACTGAACCGTGCGTCAGTACGTAGCCTGACCCTCCCACGTTTCCGTACCATCACCTGTGCCCTAAGCCTTGCCGTTCCCTAACCCTAACCTTAGCCTGGAACGGAAACCAACCACCAGCCGTACACCTTACCTTACGCCGTTGCCTACTCCTCACCCGTATGCTGGCATTGACACATGCGTCAGCAAGTAGCCTGACCGTCCCACGTTTCTGTAACCTCACCTGTGCCCTAAGCCTTGCCGTTCCCTAACCCTAACCCTAGCCTGGAACGGAAACCCACCACCAGCCGTACACCTTACCTTACGCCGTACCCAATTCCTGGCCCGTACGCTGGAACTGAACCGTGCGTCAGCATGTAGCATGACCCTCCCACGTTTCCGTACCCTCTCCTTTGCCCTAAGACTTGCCTTTCCCTAACCCTAACCCTAGCCCGGATTAGAAACCGACCACCAGCCCTACACCTTACCTTACGCCGTACCCTATTCCTGGCCCGTACGCTGGCACTGAACATTGCGTCAGCATGTAGCCTGACCCTCCCAAGTTTCCATACCCTCACCTGTGCCCTAAGCCTTGCCGTGCCCTAACCCTAACCCTAGCCCTGAACGCAAATCCACCACAAGCCCTACACTGTATCCTATGCCGTTGCCTACTCCAGTTCCGTACGCTGGCACTGACCCGTGCGTCAGCACGTAGCCCGTCCCTCTCACGTTTCCGTACCCTCACCTGTGCCCTAAGCCTTGCCATTCCCTAACCCTAAACCTAGCCTGGAAAGGAAATCAACCACAAGCGCTACACTTTACCTTACGCCGTACCCTACACCTGGCCCGTACGCTGGCACTGACCCATGCGTCAGCACGTAGCCTGACCCTCCCACGTTTCAGTACCCTCACCTGTGCCCTAAGACTTGCCGTTCCCTAACCATAACCCTAGCCCGGAACGGAAACCCACCACCAGCCCTACACCTTACCTTACGCCGTAACCTATTCCTGGCCCGTATGCTGGCAATGAAACGTGCGTCAGCATGTAGCCTGACCCTCCCACGTTTCCGTAACCTCACCTGTGCCCTAAGCCTTGCCTTTCCCTAACCCTAACCCTAGCCCGGAATAGAAACCCACCACCAGCCCTACACCTTACCTTACGCCGTATCCTACTCCTGACCCGTACGCTGGCACTGAACCATACGTCAGCACGTAGTCTGAGCCTCCAACGTTTCCGTACCCTCACCTGTGCCCTAAGCCTTGACGTTCCCTAACCCTAACCCTAGCCCGGAACGGAAACCCACCACCAGCCCTACACCTTAACTTACGCCGTTCCCTATTCCTCGCCCGTACGCTGGCACAGAACCGTGTCTCAGCACGTAGCCTGACCCTCCCACGTTTCCGTTCCCACACCTGTGCCCTAAGCCTTGCCGTTCCCTAACCCTAACCCTAGCCAGGAACGCAAATCCACCACCAGCCCTACACTTTATCCTATGCCGTTGCCTACTCCTGGCCCGTACGCTGGCACTGACCAGTGCGTCAGCACGTAGCCCGACCCTCCCACGTTTCCGTACCCTCACCTGTGCCCTAAGCCTTGCCGTTCCCTAACACTAACCCTAGCCTGGAACGGAAACCAACCACCAGCCCTACACCTTACCTTACGCCGTTGCCTACTACTGGCCTGTACTCCGGCACTGACCCGTGCATTAGCACGTGGCCTTACCCTCACGCGTTTCCGTACCCTGACCTGTGCCCTAAACCTTGCCGTTCCCTAACCCTAACCCTAGCCCGGAACGGAAACCCACCACCAGCCCTATACCTTACCTTACGCCTTTCCCTATTCCTGGCCCGTATGCTGGCACTGAACCGTGCGTCAGCACGTAGCCTGACCCTCCCACGTTTCCGTACCCTCACCTGTGCCCTAAGCCTTGCCGTTCCCTAACCCTAACCCTAGCCTGGAACGGAAAACAACCACCTGCCGTACACCTTACCTTACGCCGTTGCCTACTCCTGGCCCGTACGCTGGCACTGACACGTGCGTCAGCACGTAGCCTGACCCTCCCACGTTTCCGTACCATCACCTGTGCCCTAAGCCTTGCCATTCCCTAACCCTATCCCTAGCCCTGAATAGTACCCCGCCACCAGCCCTACACCATACCTTACGCCGTACGCTGCAACAGACCCCTACGCTGGCACTGACCCGTGCGTCAGCACGTAGCCTGACCCTCCCACGTTTCCGTACCCTCACCTATGCCCTAAGCCTTGCCGTTCCCTGACCCTAACCCTAGCCCGGAACGGAAACCCACCACCAGCACTACACCTTACCCTATGCCGTTGCCTACTCCTGGCCTGTACTCTGGCACTGAACCGTGCATCAGCACATAGCCTTACCCTCCCGCGTTTCTGTACCCTGACCTGTGCCCTAAGCCTTGCCGTTCCCTAACCCTAACCCTAGCCCAGAACGCAAATCCACCACCAGCCCTACACTTTATCCTACGCCGTTGCCTACTCCTGGCCCGTACGCTGGCACTGACCCGTGCGTCAGCACATAACCCGACCGTCCCACGTTTCCGTACCCTCACCTGTGCCCTAAGCCTTGCCGTTCCCTAACCCTAACCCTAGCCTGGAACGGAAACCAACCACCAGCCCTACACCTTACCTTACGCCGTTGCCTACTCCTGGCCCGTACGCTGGCACTGACACGTGCGTCAGCACGTAGCCTGACCCTCCCACGTTTCCGTACCCTCACCTGTGCCCTAAGCCTTGCCATTCCCTAACCCTAACCCTAGCCCGGAATAGTAACCCACCACCAGCCCTACACCATACCTTACGCCGTACGCTGCTACTGACCCGTACGCTGGCACTGACCCGTGCGTCAGCACGTAGCCTGACCCTCCCACGTTTCCGTACCCTCTCCTTTGCCCTAAGACTTGCCGTTCCCTAACCCTAACACTAGACCGGATTAGAAACCCACCACCAGCCCTACACCTTACCTTACACCGTACCCTATTCCTGGCCCGTACGCTGGCACTGAACAGTGCGTCAGCATGTAGCCTGACCCTCCCAAGTTTCCGTACCCTCACCTGTGCCCTAAGCCTTGCCGTTCCCTTACCCTAACCATAGCCTGGAACGGAAACCAACCACCAGCCCTACATCTTACCTTACGCCGTTGCCTACACCTGGCCCGTACGCTGGCACTGACACGTGCGTCAGCACGTAGCCTGACAGTCCCACGTTTATGTAACCTCACCTGTGCCCTAAGCCTTGCCGTTCCCTAACCCTAACCCTAGCCCGGAACGGAAACCCACCACCAGCCGTACACCTTACCTTACACCGTACCCTATTCCTGGCCCGTACGCTGGCACTGAACAGTGCGTCAGCATGTAGCCTGACCCTCCCAAGTTTCCGTACCCTCACCTGTGCCCTAAGCCTTGCCGTTCCCTAACCCTAAACGTAGCCCGGAATAGAAACCCACCACCAGCCCTACACCTTACATTACGCCGTACCCTACTGCTGACCCGTACGCTGGCACTGACCCATGCGTCAGCACGTAGCCTGACCCTCCCACGTTTCCATACCCTCACCTGTGCCCTAAGCCTTGCCGTTCCCTAACCCTAACCCTAGCCCGGATTAGAAACCCACCACCAGCCCTACACCTTACCTTACGCCGTACCCTATTCCTGGCCCGTACGCTGGCACTGAACATTGCGTCAGCATGTAGCCTGACCCTCCCAAGTTTTCGTACCCTCAATTGTGCCCTAAGCCTTGCCGTTCCCTAACCCTAACCCTAGCACGGAATAGAAACCCACCACCAGCCCTACACCTTACATTACGCCGTACCCTACTCCTGACCCGTACGCTGGCACTGACCCATGCGTCAGCACGTAGCCTGTCCCTCCCACGTTTCCGTACCCTCACCTGTGCCCTAAGCCTTGCCGTTCGCTAACCCTAACCCTAGCCCTGAACGCAAATCCACCACCAGCCCTACACTGTATCCTATGCCGTTGCCTACTCCTGTTCCGTACGCTGCCACTGACCCGTGCGTCAGCACGTAGCCCGTCCCTCTCACGTTTCCGTACCCTCACCTCTGCCCTAAGCCTTGCCGTTCCCTAACCCTAACCCTAGCCCGGAAAGGAAACCCACCACCAGCCCTACACCTTACCCTACGCCGTTGCCTACTCCTGGCCTGTACTCTGGCACTGAACCGTGCATCAGCACGTAGCCTTAACCTCCCGCGTTTCCGTTCCCTGACCTGTGCCCTAAGCCTTGCCGTTCCCTAGCCCTAACCCTAGCCCAGAACGCAAATCCACCACCAGCCCTAAACTTTATCCTACGCCGTTGCCTACTCCTGGCCCGTACGCTGGCACTGACCCGTGCGTCAGAACGTAGCCCGACCCTCCCACGTTTCCGTACCCTCACCTGTGCCCTAAGCCTTGCCGTTCCCTAACCCTAACCCTAGCCTGGAACGGAAACCAACCACCAGCCCTACACCTTACCTTACGCCGTTGCCTACTCCTGGCCCGTACGCTGGCACTGACCCGTGCGTCAGTACATAGCCTGACCCTCCCACGTTTCCGTACCCTCACCTGTGCCCTAAGCCTTGCCATTCCCTAACCCTAACCCTAGCCCGGAATAGTAACCCACCACCAGCCCTACACCATACCTTACGCTGTACGCTGCTACTGACCCGCACGCTGGCACTGACCCGTGCGTCAGCACGTAGCCTGACCCTCCCACGTTTCCGTACCCTCACCTGTGCCCTAAGCCTTGCCGTTCCCTAACCCTAACCCTAGCCCCGAATGGAAACCCACCACCAGCCCTACACCTTACCTTACGCCGTAACTTATTCCTGGCCCATACGCTGGCACTGAACCTTGCGTCAGCATGTAGCCTGACCCTCCCACGTTTCGGTACCCTCACCTGTGCCCTAAGCCTTGCCGTTCCCTTACGCTAACCCGAGCCTGGAACGGAAACCAACCACCAGCCCTACATCTTACCTTACGCCGTTGCCTACCCCTGGCCCGTACGCTGGCACTGACACGTGCGTCAGCACGTAGCCTGACCGTCCCACGTTTCTGTAACTTCACCTGTGCCCTAAGCCTTGCCGTTCCCTAACACTAACCCTAGCCCGGAACGGAAACCCACCACCAGCCCTACACCTTACCCTACGCCGTTGCCTACTCCTGGCCTGTACTCTGGCACTGAACGGTGCATCAGCACATAGCCTTACCCTCCCGCGTTTCTGTACCCTGACCTGTGCCCTAAGACTTGCGGTTCCCTAACCATAACCCTAGCCCAGAACGCAAATCCACCACCAGCCCTACACTTTATCCTACGCCGTTGCCTACTCCTGTCCCGTACGCTGGCACTGACTCGTGCGTCAGCACGTAGCCCGACACTCCCACGTTTCCGTACCCTCACCTGTGCCCTAAGCCTTGCCGTTCCCTAACCCTAACCCTAGCCTGGAACGGAAACCAACCACCAGCCCTACACCTTACCTTACGCCGTTGCCTACTCCTGGCCCGTACGCTGGCACTGACAAGTGCGTCAGCACGTAGCCTGACCCTCCCACGTTTCCGTACCCTCACCTGTGCCCTAAGCCTTGCCATTCCCTAACCCTAACCCTAGCCCGGAATAGTAACCCACCACCAGCCCTACACCATACCTTACGCCGTACGCTGCAACTGACCCGTACGCTGGCACTGACCCATGCGTCAGCACGTAGCCTGACCCTCCCACGTTTCCGTACCCTCACCTGTGCCCTAAGCCTTGCCGTTCCCTAACCCTAACCCTAGCCTGGAACGGAAACCCACCACGAGCCCTACACCTTACCTTACGCCGTAACTTATTCCTGGCCCATACGCTGGCACTGAACCGTGCGTCAGCATGTAGCCTGACCCTCCCACGTTTCGGTACCCTCACCTGTGCCCTAAGCCTTGCGGTTCCCTTACCCTAACCCTAGCCTGGAACGGAAACCAACCACCAGCCCTACATCTTACCTTACGCCGTTGCCTACCCCTGGCCCGTACGCTGGCACTGACACGTGCGTCAGCACGTAGCCTGACCGTCCCACGTTTCGGTAACTTCACCTGTGCCCTAAGCCTTGCGGTTCCCTAACCCTAACACTAGCCCGGAATGGAAACCCACCACCAGCCCAAAACCTTACCCTACGCCGTTGCCTACTACTGGCGTGTACTCTGGCACTGACCTGCGCATCAGCACGTAGCCTTACCCTCCCGCGTTTCCGTACCCTGACCTGTGCCCTAAGCCTTGCCGTTCCCTCACCCTAACCCTAGCCCGGAACGGAAACCCACCACCAGCCCTACACCTTAACTTACGCCGTTCCCTATTCCTGGCCCGTACGCTGGCACTGAACCGTGCGTCAGCACGTAGCCTGACCCTCCCACGTTTCCGTTCCCTCACCTGAGCCCTAAGCCTTGCCGTTCCCTAACCCTAACCCTAGCCCGGAACGCAAATCCACCACCAGCCCTACACTTTATCCTACGCCGTTGCCTACTCCTGGCCCGTACGCTGGCATTGACCCATGCGTCAGCACGTAGCCTGACCCTCCCTCGTCTCCGTACCCTCACCTGTGCGCTAAGCCCTGCGGTTCCCTAACCCTAATCCTAGCCCGGAATGGAATCCCACCACCAGCGCAAAACCTTACCCTACGCCGTTGCCTACTACTGGCCTGTACTCTGGTACTGACCCGTGCATCAGCCTGTAGCCTTACCCTCCCGCGTTTCCGTACCCTGACCTGTGCCCTAAGCCTTGCCGTTCCCTAACCCTAACCCTAGCCCGGAACGGAAACCCACCACCAGCCCTACACCTTACCTTACGCCGTACCCTATTCCTGGCCCGTACGCTGGCACTGAACCGTGCGTCAGCACGTAGCCTGACACTCCCACGTTTCCGTACCATCACCTGTGCCCTAAGCCTTGCCGTTCCCTAACCCTAACCTTAGCCTTGATAGGAAACCAACCACCAGCCGTACACCTTACCTTACGCCGTTGCCTACTCCTCGCCCGTATGCTGGAATTGACACATGCGTCAGCACGTAGCCTGACCGTGCCACGTTTCTGTAACCTCACCTGTGCCCTAAGCCTTGCCGTTCCCTAACCCTAACCCTAACCCGGAACGGAAACCCACCACCAGCCGTACACCTTACCTTACGCCGTACCCTATTCCTGGCCCGTACGCTGGCACTGAACAGTGCGTCAGCATGTAGCCTGACCCTCCCACGTTTCCGTACCCTCTCCTTTGCCCTAAGACATGCCGTTCCCTAACCCTAACCCTAGCCCGGATTAGAAACCCACCACCAGCCCTACACCTTACCTTACGCCGTACCCTATTCCTGGCCCGTACGCTGGCACTGAACATTGCGTCAGCATGTAGCCTGACCCTCCCAAGTTTCCGTACCCTCACCTGTGCCCTAAGCCTTGCCGTTCCCTAACCCTAACCCTAGCCCGGAATAGAAACCCACCACCAGCCCTACACCTTACATTACGCCGTACCCTACTCCTGACCCGTACGCTGGCACTGACCCGTGCGTCAGCACGTAGCCTGACCCTCCCACGTTTCCATACCCACACCTGTGCCCTAAGCCTTGCCGTTCCCTAACCCTAACCCTAGCCCTGAACGCAAATCCACCACCAGCCCTACACTGTATCCTATGCCGTTGCCTACTCCTGTTCCGTACGCTGCCACTGACCCGTGCGTCAGCACGTAGCCCGTCCCTCTCACGTTTCCGTACCCTCACCTGTGCCCTAAGCCTTGCCGTTCCCTAACCCTAACCCTAGCCCGGAACGGAAAACCACCACCAGCCCTACACCTTACCCTACGCCGTTGCCTACTCCTGGCCTGTACTCTGGCACTGAACCGTGCATCAGCACGTAGCCTTACCCTCCCGCGTTTCCGTTCCATGACCTCTGCCCTAAGCCTTGCCGTTCCCTAACCCTAACCCTAGCCCAGAACGCAAAACCACCACCAGCCCTAAACTTTATCCTACGCCGTTGCCTACTCCTGGCCCGTACGCAGGCACTGACCCGTGCGTCATCACGTAGCCCGACCCTCCCACGTTTCCGTACCCTCACCTGTGCCCTAAGCCTTGCCGTTCCCTAACCCTAACCCTAGCCTGGAACGGAAACCAACCACCAGCCCTACACCTTACCTTACGCCGTTGCCTACTCCTGGCCCATACGCTGGCACTGACCCGTGCGTCAGCACATAGCCTGACCCTCCCACGTTTCCGTACCCTCACCTGTGCCCTAAGCCTTGCAATTCCCTAACACTAACCCTAGCCCGGAATAGTAACCCACCACCAGCCCTACACCATACCTTACGCCGTACGCTGCTACTGACCCGCACGCTGGCACTGACCCGTGCGTCAGCACGTAGCCTGACCCTCCCACGTTTCCGTACCCTCACCTGTGCCCTAAGCCTTGCCGTTCCCTAACCCTAACCCTAGCCCCGAACGGAAACCCACCACCAGCCCTACACCTTACCTTACGCCGTAACTTATTCCTGGCCCATACGCTGGCTCTGAACCGTGCGTCAGCATGTAGCCTGACCCTCCCACGTTTCGGTACCCTCACCTGTGCCCTAAGCCTTGCCGTTCCCTTACCCTAACCCTAGCCTGGAACGGAAACCAACCACCAGCCCTACATCTTACCTTACGCCGTTGCCTACCCCTGGCCCGTACGCTGGCACTGACACGTGCGTCAGCACGTAGCCTGACCATCCCACGTTTCTGTAACTTCACCTGTGCCCTAAGCCTTGCCGTTCCCTAACCCTAACCCTAGCCCGGAACGGAAACCCACCACCAGCCGTACACCTTACCTTACGCCGTACCATATTCCTGGCCCGTACGCTGGCACTGAACCGTGCGTCAGCACATAGCCTGACCCTCCCACGTTTCCGTACCCTCTCCTTTGCCCTAAGACTTGCCGTTCCCTAACCCTAACCCTAGCCCGGATTAGAAACCCACCACCAGCCCTACACCTTACCTTACGCTGTACCCTATTCCTGGCCCGTACGCTGGCACTGAACCGTGCGTCAGCACGTAGCCTGACCCTCCCACGTTTCCGTACCCTCACCTGTGCCCTAAGCCTTGCCGTTCCCTAACCCTAACCCTAGCCCTGAACGGAAACCCACCACCAGCCCTACACCTTACCCTACGCCGTTGCCTTTCCTGGCCTGTACTCTGGCACTGAACCTTGCATCAGCACGTAGCCTTACCCTCACGCTTTTCCGTACCCTGACCTGTGCCCTAAGCCTTGCCGTACCCTAACCCTAACCCTAGTCCGGAACGGAAACCCACCACCAGCCCTAAACATAACCTTACGCCGTTGCCTACTCCTCGCCCGTACGCTGGCATTGACCCGTGCGTCAGCACGTAGCCTGACACTCCCACGTTTACGTACCCTCACCTGTGCCCTAAGCCTTGCCGTTCCCTAACCCTAACCCTAGCCCGGAACGGAAACCCACCACCAGCCCTACACCTTACCCTACGCCGTTGCCTACTCCTGGCCTGTACTCTGGCACTGAACCGTGCATCAGCACATAGCCTTACCCTCCCGCGTTTCGGTACCATGACCTGTGCCCTAAGCCTTGCGGTTCCCTAACCCTAACCCTAGCCCAGAACGCAAATCCACTACCAGCCCTACACTTTATCCTACGCCGTTGCCTACTCCTGGCCCGTACGCTGGCACTGACCCGTGCGTCAGCACGTAGCCCGACCCTCCCACGTTTCCGTACCCTCACCTGTGCCCTAAGCCTTGCCGTTCCCTAACCCTAACCCTAGCCTGGAACGGAAACCAACCACCAGCCCTACACCTTACCTTACGCTGTTGCCTACTACTGGCCCGTACGCTGGCACTGACACGTGCGTCAGCACGTAGCCTGACGCTCCCACGTTTCCGTACCCTCACCTGTGCCCTAAGCCTTGCCATTCCCTAACCCTAACCGTAGCCCGGAATAGTAACCCACCACCAGCCCTACACCATACCTTACGCCGTACGCTGCAACTGGCCCGTACGCTGGCACTGACACGTGCGTCAGCACGTAGCCTGACAGTCCCACGTATCTGTAACCTCACCTGTGCCCTAAGCCTTGCCGTTCCCTAACCCTAACCGTAGCCCGGAACGGAAACCCACCACCAGCCGTACACCTTACCTTACGCTGTACCCTATTCCTGGCCCGTACGCTGGCACTGAACCATGCGTCAGCACGTAGCCTGACCCTCCCACGTTTCCGTACTCTCTCCTTTGCCCTAAGACTTGCCGTTCCCTAACCCTAACCCTAGCCCGGATTAGAAACCTACCACCAGCCCTACACCTTACCTTACGCCGTACCCTATTCCTGGCCCGTACGCTGGCACTGAACAGTGCGTCAGCATGTAGCCTGACCCTCCCAAGTTTCCGTACCCTCACCTGTGCCCTAAGCCTTGCAGTTCCCTAACCCTAACCCTAGCCCGGAATAGAAACCCACCACCAGCCCTACACCTTACATTACGCCGTACCCTACTTCTGACCCGTACGCTGGCACTGACCCGTGCATCAGCACGTAGCCCGACCCTCCAACGTTTCCGTACACTCAACTGTGCCCTAAGCCTTGCCGTTCCCTAACCCTAACCCTAGCCTGGAACAGAAACCAACCACCAGCCCTACACCTTACCTTACGCCGTTGCCTACTCCTGGCCCGTATGCTGGCATTGACCCGTGCGTCACCACGTAGCCAGACCCTCCCTCGTCTCCGTACCCTCACCTGTGCCCTAAGCCCTGCGGTTCCCTAACCCTAACCCTAGCCCGGAATGGAATCCCACCACCAGCCCAAAACCTTACCCTACGCCGTTGCCTACTACTGGCCTGTACTCTGGTACTGACCCGTGCATCAGCACGTAGCCTTACCCTCCCGCGTTTCCGTACCCTGACGTGTGCCCTAAGCCTTGCCGTTCCCTAACCCTAACCCTAGCCCGGAACGGAAACCCACCACCAGCCCTACAACTTACCTTACGCCGTTCCCTATTCCTGGCCCGTACGCTGGCACTGAACCGTGCGTCAGCACGTAGCCTGACCCTCCCACGTTTCCGTACCATCACCTGTGCCCTAAGCCTTGCCGTTCCCTAACCCTAACCTTAGCCTGGAACGGAAACCAACCACCAGCCGTACACATTACCTTACGCCGTTGCCTACTCTTCGCCCGTATGCTGGCATTGACACATGTGTCAGCACGTAGCCTGACCGTCCCACGTTTCTGTAACGTCACCTGTGCCCTAAGCCTTGCCGTTCCCTAACCCTAACCCTAGCCCGGAACGGAAACCCACCACCAGCCGTACACCTTACCTTACGCCGTACCCTATTCCTGGCCCGTACGCTGGCACTGAACATTGCGTCAGCATGTATCCTGACCCTCCCAAGTTTCCATACCCTCACCTGTGCCCTAAGCCTTGCCGTTCCCTAACCCTAACCCTAGCCCTGAACGCAAATCCACCACCAGCCCTACACTGTATCCTATGCCGTTGCCTACTCCTGTTCCGTACGCTGGCACTGACCCGTGCGTCAGCACGTAGCCCGTCCCTCTCACGTTTCCGTACCCTCACCTGTGCCCTAAGCCTTGCCGTTCCCTAACCCTAAACCTAGCCTGGAAGGGAAATCAACCACAAGCGCTACACTTTACCTTACGCCGTACCCTACTCCTGGCACCTACGCAGGCACTGACCCATGCGTCAGCACGTAGCCTGACCCTCCCACGTTTCAGTACCCTCACCTGTGCCCTAAGCCTTGCCGTTCCCTAACCATAACCCTAGCCCGGAACGGAAAACCACCACCAGCCCTACACCTTACCTTACGCCGTAACCTATTCCTGGCCCGTACGCTGGCACTGAACCGTGCGTCAGCATGTAGCCTGACCCTCCCACGTTTCCGTAACCTCACCTGTGCCCTAAGCCTTGCCTTTCCCTAACCCTAACCCTAGCCCGGAATGGAAACCCACCACCAGCCCAAAACCTTACCCTACGCCGTTGCCTACTACTGGCGTGTACTCTGGCACTGACCTGCGCATCAGCACGTAGCCTTACCCTCCCGCGTTTCCGTACCCTGACCTGTGCCCTAAGCCTTGCCGTTCCCTAACCCTAACCCTAGCCCGGAACGGAAACCCACCACCAGCCCTACACCTTAACTTACGCCGTTCCCTATTCCTGGCCCGTACGCTGGCACTGAACCGTGCGTCAGCACGTAGCCTGACCCTCCCACGTTTCCGTTCCCTCACCTGAGCCCTAAGCCTTGCCGTTCCCTAACCCTAACCCTAGCCCGGAACGCAAATCCACCACCAGCCCTACACTTTATCCTATGCCGTTGCCTACTCCTGGCCCATACGCTGGCACTGACCCGTGCATCAGCACGTAGCCCGACCCTCCAACGTTTCCGTACCCTCACCTGTGCCCTAAGCCTTGCCGTTCCCTAACCCTAACCCTAGACTGGAACAGAAACCAACCACCAGCCCTACACCTTACCTTACGCCGTTGCCTACTCCTGGCCCGTACGCTGGCACTGAACATTGCGTCAGCATGTAGCCTGACACTCCCAAGTTTCCGTACCCTCACCTGTGCCCTAAGCCTTGCCGTTCCCTAACCCTAAACCTAGATTGGAAAGGAAATCAACCACAAGCGCTACACTTTACCTTACGCCGTACACTACTCCTGGTCCGTACGCTGGCACTGACCCATGCGTCAGCACGTAGCCTGACCCTCCCACGTTTCAGTACACTCACCTGTGCCCTAAGCCTTGCCGTTCCCTAACCATAACCCTAGACCGGAACGGAAACCCACCACCAGCCCTACACCTTACCTTACGCCGTAACTTATTCCTGGCCCATACGCTGGCTCTGAACCGTGCGTCAGCATGTAGCCTGACCCTCCCACGTCTCGGTACCCTCACCTGTGCCCTAAGCCTTGCCGTTCCCTTACACTAACCCTAGCCTGGAACGGAAACCAACCACCAGCCGTACACCTTACCTTAGGCCGTACCATATTCCTGGCCCGTACGCTGGCACTGAACCGTGCGTCAGCACGTAGCCTGACCCTCCCACGTTTCCGTACCCTCTCCTTTGCCCTAAGACTTGCCGTTCCCTAACCCTAACCCTAGCCCGGATTAGAAACCCACCACCAGCCCTACACCTTACCTTACGCCGTACCCTATTCCTGGCCCGTACGCTGGCACTGAACCGTGCGTCAGCACGTAGCCTGACCCTCCCACGTTTCCGTACCCTCACCTGTGCCCTAAGCCTTGCCGTTCCCTAACCCTAACCCTAGCCCTGAACGGAAACCCACCACCAGCCCTACACCTTACCCTACGCCGTTGCCTATCCTGGCCTGTACTCTGGCACTGAACCGTGCATCAGCACGTAGCCTTACCCTCACGCGTTTCCGTACCCTGACCTGTGCCCTAAGCCTTGCCGTTCCCTAACCCTAACCCTAGTCCGGAACGGAAACCCACCACCAGCCCTAAACATAACCTTACGCCGTTGCCTACTCCTCGCCCGTACGCTGGCATTGACCCGTGCGTCAGCACGTAGCCTGACACTCCCACGTTTACGTACCCTCACCTGTGCCCTAAGCTTTGCCGTTCCCTAACCCTAACCCTAGCCAGGAACGGAAACCCACCACCAGCCCTACACCTTACCCTACGCCGTTGCCTACTCCTGGCCTGTACTCTGGCACTGAACCGTGCATCAGCACATAGCCTTACCCTCCCGCGTTTCTGTACCCTGACCTGTGCCCTAAGCCTTGCGGTTCCCTAACCCTAACCCTAGCCCAGAACGCAAATCCACCACCAGCCCTACACTTTATCCTACGCCGTTGCCTACTCCTGGCCCGTACGCTGGCACTGACCCGTGCGTCAGCACGTAGCCCGACCCTCCCACGTTTCCGTACCCTCACCTGTGCCCTAAGCCTTGCCGTTCCCTAACCCTAACCCTAGCCTGGAACGGAAACCAACCACCAGCCCTACACCTTACCTTACGCTGTTGCCTACTACTGGCCCGTACGCTGGCACTGACACGTGCGTCAGCACGTAGCCTGACGCTCCCACGTTTCCGTACCCTCACCTGTGCCCTAAGCCTTGCCATTCCCTAACCCTAACCGTAGCCCGGAATAGTAACCCACCACCAGCCCTACACCATACCTTACGCCGTACGCTGCAACTGGCCCGTACGCTGGCACTGACACGTGCGTCAGCACGTAGCCTGACAGTCCCACGTATCTGTAACCTCACCTGTGCCCTAAGCCTTGCCGTTCCCTAACCCTAACCCTAGCCCGGAACGGAAACCCACCACCAGCCGTACACCTTACCTTACGCCGTACCCTATTCCTGGCCCGTACGCTGGCACTGAACCATGCGTCAGCACGTAGCCTGACCCTCCCACGTTTCCGTACCCTCTCCTTTGCCCTAAGACTTGCCGTTCCCTAACCCTAACCGTAGCCCGGATTAGAAACCTACCACCAGCCCTACACCTTACCTTACGCCGTACCCTATTCCTGGCCCGTACGCTGGCACTGAACAGTGCGTCAGCATGTAGCCTGACCCTCCCAAGTTTCCGTACCCTCACCTGTGCCCTAAGCCTTGCAGTTCCCTAACCCTAACCCTAGCCCGGAATAGAAACCCACCACCAGCCCTACACCTTACATTACGCCGTACCCTACTTCTGACCCGTACGCTGGCACTGACCCGTGCATCAGCACGTAGCCCGACCCTCCAACGTTTCCGTACTCTCAACTGTGCCCTAAGCCTTGCCGTTCCCTAACCCTAACCCTAGCCTGGAACAGAAACCAACCACCAGCCCTACACCTTACCTTACGCCGTTGCCTACTCCTGGCCCGTATGCTGGCATTGACCCGTGCGTCAGCACGTAGCCAGACCCTCCCTCGTCTCCGTACCCTCACCTGTGCCCTAAGCCCTGCGGTTCCCTAACCCTAACCCTAGCCCGGAATGGAATCCCACCACCAGCCCAAAACCTTACCCTACGCCGTTGCCTACTACTGGCCTGTACTCTGGTACTGACCCGTGCATCAGCACGTAGCCTTACCCTCCCGTGTTTCCGTACCCTGACGTGTGCCCTAAGCCTTGCCGTTCCCTAACCCTAACCCTAGCCCGGAACGGAAACCCACCACCAGCCCTACAACATACCTTACGCCGTTCCCTATTCCTGGCCCGTACGCTGGCACTGAACCGTGCGTCAGCACGTAGCCTGACCCTCCCACGTTTCCGTACCATCACCTGTGCCCTAAGCCTTGCCGTTCCCTAACCCTAACCTTAGCCTGGAACGGAAACCCACCACCAGCCCTACACCTTACCTTACGCCGTTGCCTACTCCTGGCCCGTACGCTGGCACTGAACATTGCGTCAGCATTTAGCCTGACACTCCCAAGTTTCCGTACCCTCACCTGTGCCCTAAGCCTTGCCGTTCCCTAACCCTAAACCTAGATTGGAAAGGAAATCAACCACAAGCGCTACACTTTACCTTACGCCGTACCCTACTCCTGGTCCGTACGCTGGCACTGACCCATGCGTCAGCACGTAGCCTGACCCTCCCACGTTTCAGTACACTCACCTGTGCCCTAAGCCTTGCCGTTCCCTAACCATAACCCTAGACCGGAACGGAAACCCACCACCAGCCCTACACCTTACCTTACGCCGTAACTTATTCCTGGCCCATACGCTGGCTCTGAACCGTGCGTCAGCATGTAGCCTGACCCTCCCACGTCTCGGTACCCTCACCTGTGCCCTAAGCCTTGCCGTTCCCTTACCCTAACCCTAGCCTGGAACGGAAACCAACCACCAGCCGTACACCTTACCTTAGGCCGTACCATATTCCTGGCCCGTACGCTGGCACTGAACCGTGCGTCAGCACGTAGCCTGACCCTCCCACGTTTCGGTACCCTCTCCTTTGCCCTAAGACTTGCCGTTCCCTAACCCTAACCCTAGCCCGGATTAGAAACCCACCACCAGCCCTACACCTTACCTTACGCCGTACCCTATTCCTGGCCCGTACGCTGGCACTGAACCGTGCGTCAGCACGTAGCCTGACCCTCCCACGTTTCCGTACCCTCACCTGTGCCCTAAGCCTTGCCGTTCCCTAACCCTAACCCTAGCCCTGAACGGAAACCCACCACCAGCCCTACACCTTACCCTACGTCGTTGCCTATCCTGGCCTGTACTCTGGCACTGAACCGTGCATCAGCACGTAGCCTTACCCTCACGCGTTTCCGTACCCTGACCTGTGCCCTAAGCCTTGCCGTTCCCTAACCCTAACCCTAGTCCGGAACGGAAACCCACCACCAGCCCTAAACATAACCTTACGCCGTTGCCTACTCCTCGCCCGTACGCTGGCATTGACCCGTGCGTCAGCACGTAGCCTGACACTCCCACGTTTACGTACCCTCACCTGTGCCCTAAGCCTTGCCGTTCCCTAACCCTAACCCTAGCCAGGAACGGAAACCCACCACCAGCCCTACACCTTACCCTACGCCGTTGCCTACTCCTGGCCTGTACTCTGGCACTGAACCGTGCATCAGCACATAGCCTTACCCTCCCGCGTTTCTGTACCCTGACCTGTGCCCTAAGCCTTGCGGTTCCCTAACCCTAACCCTAGCCCAGAACGCAAATCCACCACCAGCCCTACACTTTATCCTACGCCGTTGCCTACTCCTGGCCCGTACGCTGGCACTGACCCGTGCGTCAGCACGTAGCCCGACCCTCCCACGTTTCCGTACCCTCACCTGTGCCCTAAGCCTTGCCGTTCCCTAACCCTAACCCTAGCCTGGAACGGAAACCAACCACCAGCCCTACACCTTACCTTACGCTGTTGCCTACTACTGGCCCGTACGCTGGCACTGACACGTGCGTCAGCACGTAGCCTGACGCTCCCACGTTTCCGTACCCTCACCTGTGCCCTAAGCCTTGCCATTCCCTAACCCTAACCGTAGCCCGGAATAGTAACCCACCACCAGCCCTACACCATACCTTACGCCGTACGCTGCAACTGGCCCGTACGCTGGCACTGACACGTGCGTCAGCACGTAGCCTGACAGTCCCACGTATCTGTAACCTCACCTGTGCCCTAAGCCTTGCCGTTCCCTAACCTTAACCCTAGCCCGGAACGGAAACCCACCACCAGCCGTACACCTTACCTTACGCCGTACCCTATTCCTGGCCCGTACGCTGGCACTGAACAATGCGTCAGCACGTAGCCTGACCCTCCCACGTTTCCGTACCCTCTCCTTTGCCCTAAGACTTGCCGTTCCCTAACCCTAACCCTAGCCCGGATTAGAAACCTACCACCAGCCCTACACCTTACCTTACGCCGTACCCTATTCCTGGCCCGTACGCTGGCACTGAACAGTGCGTCAGCATGTAGCCTGACCCTCCCAAGTTTCCGTACCCTCACCTGTGCCCTAAGCCTTGCAGTTCCCTAACCCTAACCCTAGCCCGGAATAGAAACCCACCACCAGCCCTACACCTTACATTACGCCGTACCCTACTTCTGACCCGTACGCTGGCACTGACCCGTGCATCAGCACGTAGCCCGACCCTCCAACGTTTCCGTACTCTCAACTGTGCCCTAAGCCTTGCCGTTCCCTAACCCTAACCCTAGCCTGGAACAGAAACCAACCACCAGCCCTACACCTTACCTTACGCCGTTGCCTACTCCTGGCCCGTATGCTGGCATTGACCCGTGCGTCAGCACGTAGCCAGACCCTCCCTCGTCTCCGTACCCTCACCTGTGCCCTAAGCCCTGCGGTTCCCTAACCCTAACCCTAGCCCGGAATGGAATCCCACCACCAGCCCAAAACCTTACCCTACGCCGTTGCCTACTACTGGCCTGTACTCTGGTACTGACCCGTGCATCAGCACGTAGCCTTACCCTCCCGCGTTTCCGTACCCTGACGTGTGCCCTAAGCCTTGCCGTTCCCTAACCCTAACCCTAGCCCGGAACGGAAACCCACCACCAGCCCTACAACATACCTTACGCCGTTCCCTATTCCTGGCCCGTACGCTGGCACTGAACCGTGCGTCAGCACGTAGCCTGACCCTCCCACGTTTCCGTACCATCACCTGTGCCCTAAGCCTTGCCGTTCCCTAACCCTAACCTTAGCCTGGAACGGAAACTAACCACCAGCCGTACACATTACCTTACGCCGTTGCCTACTCCTCGCCCGTATGCTGGCATTGACACATGTGTCAGCACGTAGCCTGACCGTCCCACGTTTCTTTAACGTCACCTGTGCCCTAAGCCTTGCCGTTCCCTAACCCTAACCCTAGCCCGGAACGGAAACCCACCACCAGCCGTACACCTTACCTTACGCCGTACCCTATTCCTGGCCCGTACGCTGGCACTGAACATTGCGTCAGCATGTAGCCTGACCCTCCCAAGTTTCCATACCCTCACCTGTAGCCTAAGCCTTGCCGTTCCCTAACCCTAACCCTAACCCTAGCCCTGAACGCAAATCCACCACCAGCCCTACACTGTATCCTATGCCGTTGCCTACTCCTGTTCCGTACGCTGGCACTGACCCGTGCGTCAGCACGTAGCCCGTCCCTCTCACGTTTCCGTACCCTCACCTGTGCCCTAAGCCTTGCCGTTCCCTAACCCTAAACCTAGCCTGGAAAGGAAATCAACCACAAGCGCTACACTTTACCTTACGCCGTACGCTACTCCTGGCACGTACGCTGGCACTGACCCATGCGTCAGCACGTAGCCTGACCCTCCCACGTTTCAGTACCCTCACCTGTGCCCTAAGCCTTGCCGTTCCCTAACCATAACCCTAGCCCGGAACGGAAAACCACCACCAGCCCTACACCTTACCTTACGCCGTAACCTATTCCTGGCCCGTACGCTGGCACTGAACCGTGCGTCAGCATGTAGCCTGACCCTCCCACGTTTCCGTAACCTCACCTGTGCCCTAAGCCTTGCCTTTCCCTAACCCTAACCCTAGCCCGGAATGGAAACCCACCACCAGCCCAAAACCTTACCCTACGCCGTTGCCTACTACTGGCGTGTACTCTGGCACTGACCTGCGCATCAGCACGTAGCCTCACCCTCCCGCGTTTCCGTACCCTGACCTGTGCCCTAAGCCTTGCCGTTCCCTAACCCTAACCCTAGCCCGGAACGGAAACCCACCACCAGCCCTACACCTTAACTTACGCCGTTCCCTATTCCTGGCCCGTACGCTGGCACTAAAACATGCGTCAGCACGTAGCCTGACCCTCCCACGTTTCCGTTCCCTCACCTGAGCCCTAAGCCTTGCCGTTCCCTAACCCTAACCCTAGCCCGGAACGCAAATCCACCACCAGCCCTACACTTTATCCTATGCCGTTGCCTACTCCTGGCCCATACGCTGGCACTGACCCGTGCATCAGCACGTAGCCCGACCCTCCAACGTTTCCGTACCCTCACCTGTGCCCTAAGCCTTGCCGTTCCCTAACCCTAACCCTAGACTGGAAGAGAAACAAACCACCAGCCCTACACCTTACCTTACGCCGTTGCCTACTCCTGGCCCGTATGCTGGCACTGAACATTTCGTCAGCATGTAGCCTGACACTCCCAAGTTTCCGTACCCTCACCTGTGCCCTAAGCCTTGACGTTCCCTAACCCTAAACATAGATTGGAAAGGAAATCAACCACAAGTGCTACACTTTACCTTACGCCGTACCCTACTCCTGGTCCGTACGCTGGCACTGACCCATGCGTCAGCACGTAGCCTGACCCTCCCACGTTTCAGTACACTCACCTGTGCCCTAAGCCTTGCCGTTCCCTTACCCTAACCCTACCCTGGAACGGAAACCAACCACCAGCCCTACATCTTACCTTACGCCGTTGCCTACCCCTGGCCCGTACGCTGGCACTGACACGTGCGTCAGCACGTAGCCTGACCATCCCACGTTTCTGTAACTTCACCTGTGCCCTAAGCCTTGCCGTTCCCTAACCCTAACCCTAGCCCGGAACGGAAACCCTCCAACAGCCGTACACCTTACCTTACGCCGTACCATATTCCTGGCCCGTACGCTGGCACTGAACCGTGCGTCAGCACGTAGCCTGACCCTCCCACGTTTCCGTACCCTCTCCTTTGCCCTAAGACTTGCCGTTCCCTAACCCTAACCCTAGCCCGGATTAGAAACCCACCACCAGCCCTACACCTTACCTTACGCCGTACCCTATTCCTGGCCCGTACGCTGGCACTGAACCGTGCGTCAGCACGTAGCCTGACCCTCCCACGTTTCCGTACCCTCACCTGTGCCCTAAGCCTTGCCGTTCCCTAACCCTAACCCTAGCCCTGAACGGAAACCCACCACCAGCCCTACACCTTACCCTACGCCGTTGCCTATCCTGGCCTGTACTCTGGCACTGAACCGTGCATCAGCACGTAGCCTTACCCTCACGCGTTTCCGTACCCTGACCTGTGCCCTAAGCCTTGCCGTTCCCTAACCCTAACCCTAGTCCGGAACGGAAACCCACCACCAGCCCTAAACATAACCTTACGCCGTTGCCTACTCCTCGCCCGTATGCTGGCATTGACCCGTGCGTCAGCACGTAGCCTGACATTCCCACGTTTACGTACCCTCACCTGTGCCCTAAGCCTTGCCGTTCCCTAACCCTAACCCTAGCCCGGAACGGAAACCCACCACCAGCCCTACACCTTACCCTACGCCGTTGCCTACTCCTGGCCTGTACTCTGGCACTGAACCGTGCATCAGCACATAGCCTTACCCTCCCGCGTTTCTGTACCCTGACCTGTGCCCTAAGCCTTGCGGTTCCCTAACCCTAACCCTAGCCCAGAACGCAAATCCACCACCAGCCCTACACTTTATCCTACGCCGTTGCCTACTCCTGGCCCGTACGCTGTCACTGACCCGTGCGTCAGCACGTAGCCCGACCCTCCATGTTTCCGTACCCTCACCTGTGCCCTAAGCCTTGCCGTTCCCTAACCCTAACCCTAGCCTGGAACGGAAACCAACCACCAGCCCTACACCTTACCTTACGCTGTTGCCTACTACTGGCCCGTACGCTGGCACTGACACGTGCGTCAGCACGTAGCCTGACGCTCCCACGTTTCCGTACCCTCAACTGTGCCCTAAGCCTTGCCATTCCCTAACCCTAACCGTAGCCCGGAATAGTAACCCACCACCAGCCCTACACCATACCTTACGCCGTACGCTGCAACTGGCCCGTACGCTGGCACTGACACGTGCGTCAGCACGTAGCCTGACAGTCCCACGTATCTGTAACCTCACCTGTGCCCTAAGGCTTGCCGTTCCCTAACCCTAACCCTAGCCCAGAACGGAAACCCACCACCAGCCGTACACCTTACCTTACGCCGTACCCTATTCCTGGCCCGTACGCTGGCACTGAACCATGCGTCAGCACGTAGCCTGACCCTCCCACGTTTCCGTACCCTCTCCTTTGCCCTAAGACTTGCCGTTCCCTAACCCTAACCCTAGCCCGTATTAGAAACCTACCACCAGCCCTACACCTTACCTTACGCCGTACCCTATTCCTGGCCCGTACGCTGGCACTGAACAGTGCGTCAGCATGTAGCCTGACCCTCCCAAGTTTCCGTACCCTCACCTGTGCCCTAAGCCTTGCCGTTCCCTAACCATAACCCTAGACCGGAACGGAAACCCACCACCAGCCCTACACCTTACCTTACGCCGTAACCTATTCCTGGCCCGTACGCTGGCACTGAACCGTGCGTCAGCATGTAGCCTGACCCTCCCACGTTTCCGTAACCTCACCTGTGCCCTAAGACTTGCCTTTCCCTAACCCTAACCCTAGCCCGGAATAGAAACCCACAACCAGCCCTACACCTTACCTTACGCCGTATCCTACTCCTGACCCGTACGCTGGCACTGAACCATGCGTCAGCACGTAGTCTGAGCCTCCAACGTTTCCGTAACCTCACCTGTGCCCTAAGCCTTGACGTTCCCTAACCCTAACCCTAGCCCGGAACGGAAACCCACCACCAGCCGTACACCTTAACTTACGCAGTTCCCTATTCCTGGCCCATACGCTGGCACTGAACAATGTGTCAGCACGTAGCCTGACCCTCCCACGTTTCCGTTCCCTCACCTGTGCCCTAAGCCTTGCCGTTCCCTAACCCTAACCCTAGCCAGGAACGCAAATCCACCACCAGCCCTACACTATATCCTACGCCGTTGCCTACTCCTGGCCCGTACGCTGGCACTGACCAGTGCGTCAGCACGTAGCCCGACCCTCCCACGTTTCCGTACCCTCACCTGTGCCCTAAGCCTTGCCGTTCCCTAACCCTAACCCTAGCCTGGAACGGAAAACAACCACCTGCCGTACACCTTACCTTACGCCGTTGCCTACTTCTCGCCCGTACGCTGGCATTGACCCGTGCGTCAGCACGTAGCCTGACCCTCCCACGTTTACGTACCCTCACCTCTGCCCTAAGCCTTGCTGTTCCCTAACCCTAACCCTAGCCCGGAACGGAAACCCACCACCAGCCCAACACCTTAACTTACGCCGTTCCCTATTCCTGGCCCGTACGCTGGCACTGAACCGTGCGTCAGCACGTAGCCTGACCCTCCCACGTTTCCGTACCATCACCTGTGCCCTAAGCCTTGCCGTTCCCTAACCCTAACCCTAGCCTGGAACGGAAACCAACCACCAGCCGTACACCTTACCTTACGCCGTTGCCTACTCCTCGCCCGTATGCTGGCATTGACACATGCGTCAGCACGTAGCCTGACCGTCCCACGTTTCTGTAACCTCACCTGTGCCCTAAGCCTTGCCGTTCCCTAACCCTAACCCTAGCCCGGAACGGAAACCCACCACCAGCCGTACACCTTACCTTACGCCGTACCCTATTCGTGGCTCGTACGCTAGCACTGAACCGTGCGTCAGCATGTAGCCTGACCCTCCCACGTTTCCGTACCCTCTCCTTTGCCCTAAGACTTGCCGTTCCTTAACCCTAACCCTAGCCCGGATTAGAAACCCACCACCATCCCTACACCTTACCTTACGCCGTACCCTATTCCTGGCCCGTACGCTGGCACTGAACATTGCGTCAGCGTGTAGCCTGAGCCTCCCAAGTTTCCGTACCCTAACCTGTGCCCTAAGCCTAGCCGTTCCATAACCCTAACCCTAGCCCGGAATAGAAACCCACCACCAGCCCTACACCTTACATTACGCCGTACCCTACTCCTGACCCGTACGCTGGCACTGACCCGTGCGTCAGCACGTAGCCTGACCCTCCCACGTTTCCATACCCTCACCTGTGCCCTAAGCCTTGCCGTTCCCTAACCCTAACCCTAGCCCTGAAAGCCAATCCACCACCAGCCCTACACTGTATCCTATGCCGTTGCCTACTCCTGTTCCGTACGCTGGCACTGACCCGTGCGTCAGCACGTAGCCCGTCCCTCTCACGTTTCCGTACCCTCACCTGTGCCCTAAGCCTTGCCGTTCCCTAACCCTAAACCTAGCCTGGAAAGGAAATCAACCACAAGCGCTACACTTTACCTTACGCCGTACCCTACTCCTGGCCCGTACGCTGGCACTGACCCATGCGTCAGCACGTAGCCTGACCCTCCCACGTTTCCGTATCCTCACCTGTGCGCTAAGCCTTGCCTTTCCCTAACCCTATCCCTAGCCCGGAATAGAAAACCACCATCAGCCCTACACCTTACCTTACGCCGTATCCTACTCCTGACCCGTACGCTGGCACTGAACCATGCGTCAGCACGTAGTCTGAGCCTCCAACGTTTCCGTACCCTCACCTGTGCCCTAAGCCTTGACGTTCCCTAACCCTAACCCTAGCCCGGAACGGAAACCCACCACCAGCCCTACAACTTAACTTACGCCGTTCCCTATTCCTGGCCCGTACACTGGCACTGAACCGTGTGTCAGCACGTAGCCTGACCCTCCCACGTTTCCGTTCCCTCTCCTGTGCCCTAAACCTTGCCGTTCCCTAACCCTAACCCTAGCCAGGAACGCAAATCCACCACCAGCCCTACACTTTATCCTACGCAGTTGCCTACTCCTGGCCCGTACGCTGGCACTGACCAGTGCGTCAGCACGTAGCCCGACCCTCCCACGTTTACGTACCCTCACCTGTGCCCTAAGCCTTGCCGTTCCCTAACACTAACCCTAGCCTGGAACGGAAACCCACCACCAGCCCTACACCTTACCCTACGCCGTTGCCTATTCCTGGCCTGTACTCTGCACTGAACCGTGCATCAGCACGTAGCCTTACCCTCCCGAGTTTCCGTTCCCTGACATGTGCCCTAAGCCTTGCCGTTCCCTAACCCTAACCCTAGCCCAGAACGCAAATCCACCACCAGCCTTACACTTTATCCTACGCCGTTGCCTACTCCTGGCCCGTACGCTGGCACTGACCCGTGCGTCAGCACGTAGCCCGACCCTCCCACGTTTCTGTACCCTCACCTGTGCCCTATGCCTTGCCGTTCCCTAACCCTAACCCTAGCCAGGAACGGAAACCAACCACCAGCCCTACACCTTACCTTACGCCATTGCCTATTCCTGGCCCGTACGCTGGCACTGACCCGTGCGTCAGCACGTAGCCTGACCCTCCCACGTTTCCGTACCCTCACCTGTGCCCTAAGCCTTGCCATTCCCTAACCCTAACCCTAGCCCGGAATAGTAACCCACCACCAGCCCTACACCATACCTTACGCCGTACGCTGCTACTGACCCGTACGCTGGCACTGACCCGTGTGTCAGCACGTAGCCTGACCCTCCCACCTTTCCGTACCCTCACCTGTGCCCTAAGCCTTGCCGTTCCCTAAACCTAACCCTAGCCCCGAACGGAAACCCACCACCAGCCCTACACCTTACCTTACGCCGTAACTTATTCCTGGCCCATACGCTGGCACTGAAACATGCGTCAGCATGTAGCCTGACCCTCCCACGTTTCGGTACTCTCACCTGTGCCCTAAGCCTTGCCGTTCCCTTACCCTAACCCTAGCCTGGAACGGTAACCAACCACCAGCCCTACATCTTACCTTACGCCATTGCCTACCCCTGGCCCGTACGCTGGCACTGACACGTGCGTCAGCACGTAGCCTGACCGTCCCACGTTTCTGTAACCTCACCTGTGCCCTAAGCCTTGCCATTCCCTTACCCTAACCCTAGACCTGAACGGAAACCCACCACCAGCCGTACACCTTACCTTACGCCGTACCCTATTCCTGGCCCGTACGCAGGCACTGAAACGTGCGTCAGCACGTAGCCTGACCCTCCCACGTTTCCGTATCCTCTCCTTTGCCCTAAGACTTGCCGTTCCCTAACCCTAACCCTAGCCCTGATTAGAAACCCACCACCAGCCCTACACCTTACCTTACGCCGTACCCTATTCCTGGCCAGTACGCTGGCACTGAACCGTGCGTCAGCACGTAGCCTGACCCTCCCACGTTTACGTACCCTCACCTGTGCCCTAAGCCTTGCCATTCCCTAACCCTAACCCTAGCCTGGAACGGAAACCAACCACCAGCCGTACACCTTACCTTACGTCGTTGCCTACTCCTCGCCCGTACGCTGGCATTGACCCGTGCGTCAGCACGTAGCCTGACCCTCCCACGTTTACGTACCCTCACCTGTGCCCTAAGCCTTGCGTTACCTAACCCTAACCCTAGCCCGGAACGGAAACCCACCACCAGCCCTACACCTTACCCTACGCCGTTGCCTACTCCTGGCCTGTACTCTGGCACTGAACCGTGCATCAGCACGTAGCCTTACCCTCCCGCGTTTCCGTACCCTGACCTGTGCCCTAAGCCTTGACGTTCCCTAACCCTAACCCTAGTCCGGAACGGAAACCCACCACCAGCCCTAAACCTTACCTTACGCCGTTGCCTACTCCTCGCCCGTACGCTGGCATTGACCCGTGCGTCAGCACGTAGTCTGACCCTCCCACGTTTACGTACCCTCACCTGTGCCCTAAGCCTTTCCGTTCCCTAACCCTAACCCTAGCCCGGAACGGAAAGCCACCACCAGCCCTACACCTTACCCTACGCCGTTGCCTACTCCTGGCCTGTACTCTGGCACTGAACCGTGCATCAGCACGTAGCCTTAGCCTACCGCGTTTCCGTACCCTGACCTGTGCCCTAAGCCTTGCCGTTCCCTAACCCTAACCCTAGCCCAGAACGCAAATCCACCACCAGCCCTACACTTTATCCTACGCCGTTGCCTACTCCTGGCCCGTACTCTGGCACTGACCCGTGCGTCAGCACGTAGCCCGACCCTCCCACGTTTCCGTACCCTCACCTGTGCCCTAAGCCTTGCCGTTCCCTAACCCTAACCCTAGCCTGGAACGGAAACCAACCACCAGCCCTACACCATACCTTACGCCGTTGCCTACTCCTGGCCCGTACGCTGGCATTGACCCGTGCGTCAGCACGTAGCCTGACGCACCCACGTCTCCGTACCCTCACCTGTGCCCTAAGCCTTGCGGTTCCCTAACCCTAACACTAGCCCAGAATGGAAATCCACCACCAGCCCAAAACCTTACCCTACGCCGTTGCCTACTACTGGCGTGTACTCTGGCACTGACCTGCGCATCAGCACGTAGCCTTACCCTCCCGCGTTTCCGTACCCTGACCTGTGCCCTAAGCCTTGCCGTTCCCTAACCCTAACCCTAGCCCGGAACGGAAACCCACCACCAGCCCTACACCTTAACTTACGCCGTTCCCTATTCCTGGCCCGTACGCTGGCACTGAACCGTGAGTCAGCACGTAGCCTGACCCTCCCACGTTTCCGTTCCCTCACCTGAGCCCTAAGCCTTGCCGTTCCCTAACCCTAACCCTAGCCCGGAACGCAAATCCACCACCAGCCCTACACTTTATCCTACGCCGTTGCCTACTCCTGGCCCGTACGCTGGCATTGACCCGTGCGTCAGCACGTAGCCTGACCCTCCCTCGTCTCCGTACCCTCACCTGTGCGCTAAGCCCTGCGGTTCCCTAACCCTAACCCTAGCCCGGAATGGAATCCCACCACCAGCGCAAAACCTTACCCTACGCCGTTGCCTACTACTGGCCTGTACTCTGGTACTGACCCGTGCATCAGCCTGTAGCCTTACCCTCCCGCGTTTCCGTACCCTGACCTGTGCCCTAAGCCTTGCCGTTCCCTAACCCTAACCCTAGCCCGGAACGGAAACCCACCACCAGCCCTACACCTTACCGTACGCCGTTCCCTATTCCTGGCCCGTACGCTGGCACTGAACCGTGCGTCAGCACGTAGCCTGACCCTCCCACGTTTCCGTACCATCACCTGTGCCCTAATCCTTGCCGTTCCCTAACCCTAACCTTAGCCTGGCTAGGAAACCAACCACCAGCCGTACACCTTACCTTACGCCGTTGCCTACTCCTCGCCCGTATGCTGGAATTGACACATGCGTCAGCACGTAGCCTGACCGTGCCACGTTTCTGTAACCTCACCTGTGCCCTAAGCCTTGCCGTTCCCTAACCCTAACCCTAGCCCTGAATAGAAACCCACCAACAGCCCTAAACCATACCTTACGCCGTACCCTACTACTGACCCGTACGCTGGCAATGACCCGTGCGTCAGCACGTAGCCTGACCCTCCCACGTTTACGTACCCTCACCTGTGCCCTAAGCCTTGCCGTTCCCTAACCCTAACCTTAGCCCGGAATAGAAACCCACCACAAGCCCTACACCATAACTTACGCCGTACTCTACTCCTGACCCGTACGCTGGCACTGACCCATGCGTCAGCACGTACCCTCAGCCTCCCACGTTTCCGTACCCTCACCTGTACCCTAAGCCTTGCCGTTCCCTAACCCTAACCCTAGCCCGGAACACAAATCCATCACCGGCCCTACACAATATCCTACGCCGTTGCCTACTCCTGGCCCGTACGCTGACACTGACCCATGCGTCAGCACGTAGCCCGACCATCCCACGTTTCCGTACCCTCACCTGTGCCCTAAAACTTGCCATTCCCTAACCCTAACCCTAGCCCGGAACGGAAACCCACCACCAGCCCTACACCTTACCTTAAGCCGTACCCTAATCCTGGCCCGTAGGCTGGCACTGAAACGTGCGTCAGCACGTAGCCTGACCCTCCCACGTTTCCGTAACCTCACCTTTGCCCTAAGCCTTGCTGTTCCCTAACGCTAACCCTAGCCCGGATTAGAAACCCACCACCAGCCCTACACCTTACCTTACACCGTACCCTATTCCTGGCCCGTACGCTGGCACTGAACAGTGCGTCAGCACGTAGCCTGACCCTCCCAAGTTTCCGTACCCTCACCTGTGCCCTAAGCCTTGCCGTTCCCTAACCCTAACCCTAGCCCGGAATAGAAACACACCACCAGCCCTACCCCTTACATTACGCCGTACCCTACTCCTGACCCGTACGCTGGCACTGACCCATGCGTCAGCACGTAGCCTTACCCACCCGCGTTTCCGTACCCTGACCTGCGCCCTAAGCCTTGCCGTTCCCTAACCCTAACCCTAGCCCAAAACGCAAATCCACCACCAGCCCTAAATTTTATCCTACGCCGTTGCCTACTCATGGCCCGTACGCTGGCACTGAACCGTGCGTCAGCACGTAGCCCGACCCTCCCACGTTTCCGTACCCTCACCTGCGCCCTAAGCTTTGCCGTTCCCTAAACCTAACCCTAGCCCGGAACGGAAACCCACCACCAGCCCTACACCTTACCCTACGCCGTTGCCTACTCCCGGCCTGTACTCTGGCACTGACCCGTGCGTCAGCACGTAGCCTGACCCTCTCACGTTTCCGTACCCTCACCTGTGCCCTAAGCCATGCCGTTCCCTAACCCTAACCCTAGCCCGGAACGGAAACCCACCACCAGCCCTACACCTTACCTTACGCCGTACCCTATTCCTGGCCCGTACGCTAGCACTGATCCATGCGTCCGCACGTAGCCAGACCCTCCCAAGTTTCCGTACCCTCACCTGTGCCCTAAGCCTTGCCGTTCCCTAACCCTAAACCTAGCCCGGAATAGAAACCCACCACCAGCCCTACACCATACCTTACACCGTACCCTACTCCTGACCCGTACACTGGCACTGACCAGTGCGTCAGCACGTAGCCTGACCCTCCCACGTTTCCGTACCCTCACCTGTGCCCTAAGCCTTGCCGTTCCCTAACCCTAACCCTAGCCCGGAACGCATATCCACCACCAGCCCTACACTTTATCCTACGCCGTTGCCTACACCTGGCCCGTATGCTGGCACTGACCGTGCGTCAGCACGTAGCCCGACCATCCCACGTTTCCGTACCCTCACATTTGTCCTAAGATTTGCCATTCCCTAGCCCTAACCCTAACCTGGAATGGAAACCAACCACCTGCCCTACACCTTACATTACGCCGTTGCCTAATACTGGCCCGTACGCTGGCACTGACCCGTGCGTCAGCACGTAGCCTGACCCTCCCACGTTTCTGTACCGTCACCTGTGCCCTAAGCCTTGCCTTTCCCTAACCATAACCCTAGCCCGGAACGGAAATCCACCACCAGCCCTACACCTTACCTTACGCCTTAACCTATTCCTGGCCCGTACGCTGGCATTGAACCGTGCGTCAGCATGTAGCCTGACCCTCCCACGTTTCCGTACCCTCACCTGTGCCCTAAGACTTGCCTTTCCCTTACCCTAACCCTAGCCCAGAATAGAAACCCACCACCAGCCCTACACCATACCTTACGCCGTATCCTACTCCTGACCCGTACGCTGGCACTGAACCATGCGGCAGCACGTAGTCTGACCCTCCAACGTTTCCGTACCCTCACCTGTGCCCTAAGCCTTGCCGTTCCCTAACCCTAACCCGAGCCCGGAACGGAAATCCACCACCAGCCCTACACCTTAACTTACGCCGTTCCCTAGTCCTGGCCCGTAAGCTGGCACTGAACCGTGCGTCAGCACGTAGCCTGACCCTCCCACGTTTCCGTTCCCACACCTGTGCCCTAAGCCTTGCCGTTCCCTAACCCTAACCCTTGCCCGGAACGCAATCCACCACCAGCCCTACACTTTTTCCTATGCCGTTGCCTACTCCTGGCCCGTACGCTGGCACTGACCCGTGCGTCAGCACGTAGCCCGACCATCCCACTTTTCCGTACCCTCACCTGAGCCCTAAGCCTTGCCGTTCCCTAACCCTAACCCTAGCCCGGAACGGAAACCCACCAACAGCCCTACACCTTACCCTACGCCGTTGCCTACTAGCGGCCTGTACTCTGGCACTGACACGTGCGTCAGCACGTAGCCTGACCCTCTCACGTTTCCGTACCCTCACCTGTGCCCTAAGCCTTGCCGTTCCCTAACCCTAACCCTAGCCCGGAACGGAAACCCACCACCAGCCCTACACCTTACCTTACGCCGTACCCTATTACTGGCCCGTACGCTAGTACTGAACCGTGCGTCAGCACGTTGCCTGACCCTCCCACGTTTCCGTACCCTCACCTGTGCCCTAAGCCTTGCTGTTCCTTAACCCTAAACCTAGCACGGAATAGAAACCCACCACCAGCCCTACACCTTACCTTACGCCGTACCCTATTCCTGGCCCGTACGCTGGCACTGATCCGGGCGTCCGCACGTAGCCAGACCCTCCCAAGTTTCCGTACCCTCACCTGTGCCCTAAGCCTTGCCCTTCCCTAACCCTAAACCTAGCCCGGAATAGAAACCCACCACCAGCCCTACACCATACCTTACACCGTACCCTACTCCTGACCCGTATGCTGGCACTGACCAGTGCGTCAGCACGTAGCCTGACCCTCCCACGTTTCCGTACCCTCACCTGTGCCCTAAGCCTTGCCGTTCCCTAGCCCTAACCCTTGCCCGGAACGCAAATCCACCACCAGCCCTACACTTTTTCCTATGCCGTTGCCTACTCCTGGCCCGTACGCTGGCACTGACCCGTGCGTCAGCACGTAGCCCGACCATCCCACGTTTCCATACCCTCACCTGTGCCCTAAGCCTTGCCGTTCCCTAACCCTAATCCTAGCCTTGAACGAAAACCAACCACCAGCCCTACACCTTACCTTACGCCGTTGCCTACTCCTCTCCCGTACGCTGGCATTGACCCGTGCGTCAGCACGTAACCTGAACCTCCCACGTCTCCGTACCCTCACCTGTGCCCTAAGCCTTGCGGTTCCCTAACCCTAACCCTAGCGTGGAATAGAAACCCACCACCAGCCCTACACCTTACCTTACGCCGTACGCTACTCCTGACCCGTACGCTGGCAATGACCCGTGCGTCAGCACGTAGCCTGACTCTCCCACGTTTCCGTACCCTCAACTGTGCCCTAAGCCTTGCCGTTCCCTAACCCTAACACTAGCCCGGAACGCAAATCCACCACCAGCCCTACACTTTATCCTACGCCATTGCCTACTCCTGGACCGTACGCTGGCACTGACACGTGCGTCAGCACGTAGCCCGAACCTCCCACTTTTCCGTACCCTCACCTGTGCCCTAAGCCTTGCCGTTCCCTAACCCTAACCCTAGCCTGGAACGGAAACCAACCACCAGCCCTACATCTTACCTTACGCTGTTGCCTACTCCTGTCCCGTACGCTGGCACTGACACGTGCGTCAGCACGTAGCCTGACCCTCCCACGTTTACGTACCCTCACCTGTGCCCTAAGCCTTGCCATTCCCTAACCCTAACCCTAGCCCGGAATGGAAACCCACCACCAGGCCTATACCTTACCCTACGCCGTTGCCGACTCCTGGCCTGTACTCTGGCACTGAACCGTGCATCAGCACGTAGCCTTACCCTCCCGCGTTTCCGTACCCTGACCTGTGCCCTAAGAGTTGCCGTTCCCTAACCATAACCGTAGCCCAGAACGCAAATCCACCACCAGCCCTACACTTTATCCTACGCCGTTGCCTACTCCTGGCCCGTACGCTGGCACTGACCCGTGCGTCAGCACGTAACCCGAGCCTCCCACGTTTCCGTACCCTCACCTGTGCCCTAAGGCTTGCCGTTCCCTAACCCTAACCTGGAACGGAAACTAATCACCAGCCCTACACCTTACCTTACGCCGTTGCCTAATCCTGGCCCGTACGCTGGCACTGACAAGTGCATCAGCACGTAGCGTGACCCTCCCACGTTTCCGTACCCTCACCTGTGCCCTAAGCCTTGCCGTTCACTAACCCTAACCCTAGCCCGGAAAGGAAACCAACCACCTGCCCTACACCTTACCCAATGCCGTTGCCTATTTCTGGCCTGTACTCTGGCACTGACCCGTGCATCAGGATGTAGCCTTACCCTCCCGCGTTTCGGTACCCTGACCATTGCCCTAAGTCTTGCCGTTCCCTAACCCTAACCCTAGCCCTGAACGCAAATCCATCACCAGCCCTACACTTTATCCTACGCCGTTGCCTACTCCTGGCCCGTACGCTGGCACTGACCCGTGCGTCAGCACGTAGCCCGACCCTCCCCCGTTTCCGTACCCTCACCTGTGCCCTAAGCCTTGCCGTTCCCTAACCCTAACCCTAGCCCTGAATAGAAACCCACCAACAGCCCTAAACCATACCTTACGCCGTACCCTACTACTGACCCGTACGCTGGCAATGACCCGTGCGTCAGCACGTAGCCTGACCCTCCCACGTTTACGTACCCTCACCTGTGCCCTAAGCCTTGCCGTTCCCTAACCCTAACCTTAGCCCGGAATAGAAACCCACCACAAGCCCTACACCATAACTTACGCCGTACTCTACTCCTGACCCGTACGCTGGCACTGACCCATGCGTCAGCACGTACCCTCAGCCTCCCACGTTTCCGTACCCTCACCTGTACCCTAAGCCTTGCCGTTCCCTAACCCTAACCCTAGCCCGGAACACAAATCCATCACCGGCCCTACACAATATCCTACGCCGTTGCCTACTCCTGGCCCGTACGCTGACACTGACCCATGCGTCAGCACGTAGCCCGACCATCCCACGTTTCCGTACCCTCACCTGTGCCCTAAAACTTGCCATTCCCTAACCCTAACCCTAGCCCGGAACGGAAACCCACCACCAGCCCTACACCTTACCTTAAGCCGTACCCTAATCCTGGCCCGTAGGCTGGCACTGAAACGTGCGTCAGCACGTAGCCTGACCCTCCCACGTTTCCGTAACCTCACCTTTGCCCTAAGCCTTGCTGTTCCCTAACGCTAACCCTAGCCCGGATTAGAAACCCACCACCAGCCCTACACCTTACCTTACACCGTACCCTATTCCTGGCCCGTACGCTGGCACTGAACAGTGCGTCAGCACGTAGCCTGACCCTCCCAAGTTTCCGTACCCTCACCTGTGCCCTAAGCCTTGCCGTTCCCTAACCCTAACCCTAGCCCGGAATAGAAACACACCACCAGCCCTACCCCTTACATTACGCCGTACCCTACTCCTGACCCGTACGCTGGCACTGACCCATGCGTCAGCACGTAGCCTTACCCACCCGCGTTTCCGTACCCTGACCTGCGCCCTAAGCCTTGCCGTTCCCTAACCCTAACCCTAGCCCAAAACGCAAATCCACCACCAGCCCTAAATTTTATCCTACGCCGTTGCCTACTCATGGCCCGTACGCTGGCACTGAACCGTGCGTCAGCACGTAGCCCGACCCTCCCACGTTTCCGTACCCTCACCTGCGCCCTAAGCTTTGCCGTTCCCTAAACCTAACCCTAGCCCGGAACGGAAACCCACCACCAGCCCTACACCTTACCCTACGCCGTTGCCTACTCCCGGCCTGTACTCTGGCACTGACCCGTGCGTCAGCACGTAGCCTGACCCTCTCACGTTTCCGTACCCTCACCTGTGCCCTAAGCCATGCCGTTCCCTAACCCTAACCCTAGCCCGGAACGGAAACCCACCACCAGCCCTAAACCTTACGTTACGCCGTACCCTATTCCTGGCCCGTACGCTAGCACTGATCCATGCGTCCGCACGTAGCCAGACCCTCCCAAGTTTCCGTACCCTCACCTGTGCCCTAAGCCTTGCCGTTCCCTAAGCCTAAACCTAGCCCGGAATAGAAACCCACCACCAGCCCTACACCATACCTTACACCGTACCCTACTCCTGACCCGTACACTGGCACTGACCAGTGCGTCAGCACGTAGCCTGACCCTCCCACGTTTCCGTACCCTCACCCGTGCCCTAAGCCTTGCCGTTCCCTAACCCTAACCCTAGCCCGGAACGCATATCCACCACCAGCCCTACACTTTATCCTACGCCGTTGCCTACACCTGGCCCGTATGCTGGCACTGACCGTGCGTCAGCACGTAGCCCGACCATCCCACGTTTCCGTACCCTCACCTTTGTCCTAAGATTTGCCATTCCCTAACCCTAACCCTAACCTGGAATGGAAACCAACCACCTGCCCTACACCTTACATTACGCCGTTGCCTACTACTGGCCCGTACGCTGGCACTGACACGTGCGTCAGCACGTAGCCTGACCCTCCCACGTTTCTGTACCGTCACCTGTGCCCTAAGCCTTGCCTTTCCCTAACCATAACCCTAGCCCGGAACGGAAATCCACCACCAGCCCTACACCTTACCTTACGCCTTAACCTATTCCTGGCCCGTACGCTGGCATTGAACCGTGCGTCAGCATGTAGCCTGACCCTCCCACGTTTCCGTACCCTCACCTGTGCCCTAAGACTTGCCTTTCCCTTACCCTAACCCTAGCCCAGAATAGAAACCCACCACCAGCCCTACACCATACCTTACGCCGTATCCTACTCCTGACCCGTACGCTGGCACTGAACCATGCGGCAGCACGTAGTCTGACCCTCCAACGTTTCCGTACCCTCACCTGTGCCCTAAGCCTTGCCGTTCCCTAACCCTAACCCGAGCCCGGAACGGAAATCCACCACCAGCCCTACACCTTAACTTACGCCGTTCCCTAGTCCTGGCCCGTACGCTGGCACTGAACCGTGCGTCAGCACGTAGCCTGACCCTCCCACGTTTCCGTTCCCACACCTGTGCCCTAAGCCTTGCCGTTCCCTAACACTAACCCTTGCCCGGAACGCAAATCCACCACCAGCCCTACACTTTTTCCTATGCCGTTGCCTACTCCTGGCCCGTACGCTGGCACTGACCCGTGCGTCCGCACGTAGCCCGACCATCCCACTTTTCCGTACCCTCACCTGAGCCCTAAGCCTTGCCGTTCCCTAACCCTAACCCTAGCCCGGAACGGAAACCCACCAACAGCCCTACACCTTACCCTATGCCGTTGCCTACTAGCGGCCTGTACTCTGGCACTGACACGTGCGTCAGCACGTAGCCTGACACTCTCACGTTTCCGTACCCTCACCTGTGCCCTAAGCCTTGCCGTTCCCTAACCCTAACCCTAGCCCGGAATGGAAACCCACCACCAGGCCTACACCTTACCCTACGCCGTTGCCTACTCCTGGCCTGTACTCTGGCACTGAACCGTGCATCAGCACGTAGCCTTACCCTCCCGCGTTTCCGTACCCTGATCTGTGCCCTAAGAGTTGCCGTTCCCTAACCATAACCGTAGCCCAGAACGCAAATCCACCACCAGCCCTACACTTTATCCTACGCCGTTGCCTACTCCTGGCCCGTACGCTGGCACTGACCCGTGCGTCAGCACGTAACCCGAGCCTCCCACGTTTCCATACCCTCACCTGTGCCCTAAGGCTTGCCGTTCCCTAACCCTAACCTGGAACGGAAACTAAGCACCAGCCCTACACCTTACCTTACGCCGTTGCCTAATCCTGGCCCGTACGCTGGCACTGACAAGTGCATCAGCACGTAGCGTGACACTCCCACGTTTCCGTACCCTCACCTGTGCCCTAAGCCTTGCCGTTCACTAACCCTAACCCTAGCCCGGAAAGGAAACCAACCACCTGCCCTACACCTTACCCAATGCCGTTGCCTATTCCTGGCCTGTACTCTGGCACTGACCCGTGCATCAGGATGTAGCCTTACCCTCCCGCGTTTCGGTACCCTGACCATTGCCCTAAGTCTTGCCGTTCCCTAACCCTAACCCTAGCCCTGAACGCAAATCCATCACCAGCCCTACACTTTATCCTACGCCGTTGCCTACTCCTGGCCCGTACGCTGGCACTGACCCGTGCGTCAGCACGTAGCCCGACCCTCCCCCGTTTCCGTACCCTCACCTGTGCCCTAAGCCTTGCCGTTCCCTAACCCTAACCCTAGCCCTGAATAGAAACCCACCAACAGCCCTAAACCATACCTTACGCCGTACCCTACTACTGACCCGTACGCTGGCAATGACCCGTGCGTCAGCACGTAGCCTGACCCTCCCACGTTTACGTACCCTCACCTGTGCCCTAAGCCTTGCCGTTCCCTAACCCTAACCTTAGCCCGGAATAGAAACCCACCACAAGCCCTACACCATAACTTACGCCGTACTCTACTCCTGACCCGTACGCTGGCACTGACCCATGCGTCAGCACGTACCCTCAGCCTCCCACGTTTCCGTACCCTCACCTGTACCCTAAGCCTTGCCGTTCCCTAACCCTAACCCTAGCCCGGAACACAAATCCATCACCGGCCCTACACAATATCCTACGCCGTTGCCTACTCCTGGCCCGTACGCTGACACTGACCCATGCGTCAGCACGTAGCCCGACCATCCCACGTTTCCGTACCCTCACCTGTGCCCTAAAACTTGCCATTCCCTAACCCTAACCCTAGCCCGGAACGGAAACCCACCACCAGCCCTACACCTTACCTTAAGCCGTACCCTAATCCTGGCCCGTAGGCTGGCACTGAAACGTGCGTCAGCACGTAGCCTGACCCTCCCACGTTTCCGTAACCTCACCTTTGCCCTAAGCCTTGCTGTACCCTAACGCTAACCCTAGCCCGGATTAGAAACCCACCACCAGCCCTACACCTTACCTTACACCGTACCCTATTCCTGGCCCGTACGCTGGCACTGAACAGTGCGTCAGCACGTAGCCTGACCCTCCCAAGTTTCCGTACCCTCACCTGTGCCCTAAGCCTTGCCGTTCCCTAACCCTAACCCTAGCCCGGAATAGAAACACACCACCAGCCCTACCCCTTACATTACGCCGTACCCTACTCCTGACCCGTACGCTGGCACTGACCCATGCGTCAGCACGTAGCCTTACCCACCCGCGTTTCCGTACCCTGACCTGCGCCCTAAGCCTTGCCGTTCCCTAACCCTAACCCTAGCCCAAAACGCAAATCCACCACCAGCCCTAAATTTTATCCTACACCGTTGCCTACTCATGGCCCGTACGCTGGCACTGACCCGTGCGTCAGCACGTAGCCCGACCCTCCCACGTTTCCGTACCCTCACCTGCGCCCTAAGCTTTGCCGTTCCCTAACCCTAACCCTAGCCCGGAACGGAAACCCACCACCAGCCCTACACCTTACCCTACACCGTTGCCTACTCCCGGCCTGTACTCTGGCACTGACCCGTGCGTCAGCACGTAGCCTGACCCTCTCACGTTTCCGTACCCTCACCTGTGCCCTAAGCCATGCCGTTCCCTAACCCTAACCCTAGCCCGGAACGGAAACCCACCACCAGCCCTACACCTTACCTTACGCCGTACCCTATTCCTGGCCCGTACGCTAGCACTGATCCATGCGTCCGCACGTAGCCAGACCCTCCCAAGTTTCCGTACCCTCACCTGTGCCCTAAGCCTTGCCGTTCCCTAACCCTAAACCTAGCCCGGAATAGAAACCCACCACCAGCCCTACACCATACCTTACACCGTACCCTACTCCTGACCCGTACACTGGCACTGACCAGTGCGACAGCACGTAGCCTGACCCTCCCACGTTTCCGTACTCTCACCTGTGCCCTAAGCCTTGCCGTTCCCTAACCCTAACCCTAGCCCGGAACGCATATCCACCACCAGCCCTACACTTTATCCTACGCCGTTGCCTACACCTGGCCCGTATGCTGGCACTGACCGTGCGTCAGCACGTAGCCCGACCATCCCACGTTTCCGTACCCTCACCTTTGTCCTAAGATTTGCCATTCCCTAACCCTAACCCTAACCTGGAATGGAAACCAACCACCTGCCCTACACCTTACATTACGCCGTTGCCTACTACTGGCCCGTACGCTGGCACTGACCCGTGCGTCAGCACGTAGCCTGACCCTCCCACGTTTCTGTACCGTCACCTGTGCCCTAAGCCTTGCCTTTCCCTAACCATAACCCTAGCCCGGAACGGAAATCCACCACCAGCCCTACACCTTACCTTACGCCTTAACCTATTCCTGGCCCGTACGCTGGCATTGAACCGTGCGTCAGCATGTAGCCTGACCCTCCCACGTTTCCGTACCCTCACCTGTGCCCTAAGACTTGCCTTTCCCTTACCCTAACCCTAGCCCAGAATAGAAACCCACCACCAGCCCTACACCATACCTTACGCCGTATCCTACTCCTGACCCGTACGCTGGCACTGAACCATGCGGCAGCACGTAGTCTGACCCTCCAACGTTTCAGTACCCTCACCTGTGCCCTAAGCCTTGCCGTTCCCTAACCCTAACCCGAGCCCGGAACGGAAATCCACCACCAGCCCTACACCTTAACTTACGCCGTTCCCTAGTCCTGGCCCGTAAGCTGGCACTGAACCGTGCGTCAGCACGTAGCCTGACCCTCCCACGTTTCCGTTCCCACACCTGTGCCCTAAGCCTTGCCGTTCCCTAACCCTAACCCTTGCCCGGAACGCAAATCCACCACCAGCCCTACACTTTTTCCTATGCCGTTGCCTAATCCTGGCCCGTACGCTGGCACTGACCCGTGCGTCAGCACGTAGCCCGACCATCCCACTTTTCCGTACCCTCACCTGAGCCCTAAGCCTTGCCGTTCCCTAACCCTAAGCCTAGCCTGGAATAGAAACCCACCACCAGCCCTACACCTTACCTTACGCCGTACGCTACTCCTTACCCGTACGCTGGCAATGACCCGTGCGTCAGCAAGTAACCTGACCCTCCCACGTTTCCGTACCCTCAACTGTGCCCTAAGCCTTGCCGTTCCCTAACCCTAACACTAGCCCGGAACGCAAATCCACCACCAGCCCTACACTTTATCCTACGCCGTTGCCTACTCCTGGACCGTACGCTGGCATTGACCCATGCATCAGCACGTAGCCCGAACCTCCCACGTTTCCGTACCCTCACCTGTGCCCTAAGCCTTGCCGTTCCCTAACCCTAACACTAGCCTGGAACGGAAACCAACCACCAGCCGTACACCTTACCTTACGCCGTTGCCTACACCTCGCCCGTACGCTGGCATTGACCCGTGCGTCAGCACGTAGCCTGACCCTCCCACGTTTACGTACCCTCACCTGTGCCCTAAGCCTTGACGTTCCCTAACCCTAACCCTAGCCCGGAACGGAAACCCACCACCAGCCCTATACCTTACCCTACGCCGTTGCCTACTCCTGGCCTGTACTCTGGCACTGAACCGTGCATCAGCACGTAGCCTTAACCTCCCGCGTTTCCGTACCCCGACCTGTGCCCTAAGACTTGCCGTTCCCTAAGCATAACCGTAGCCCAGAACGCAAATCCACCACTAGCCCTACACTTTATCCTACGCCGTTGCCTACTCCTGGCCCGTACGCTGGCACTGACGCGTGCATCAGCACGTAGCCCGACCCTCCCACGTTTCCGTACACTCAGCTGTGCCCTAAGCCTTGCCGTTCCCTAACCCTAACCCTAGCCTGGAACGGAAACCAACCACCAGCACTACACCTTACCTTACGCCGTTGCCTACTCCTGGCCCGTACGCTGGCATTGACCCGTGCGTCAGCACGTAGCCTGACCCTCCCACGTTTCCGTAACCTCACCTATGCCCTAAGCCTTGCTGTTCCCTAACCCTAAACCTAGCCCCGAACAGAAACACACCACCAGCCCTAAACCTTACCTTACGCCGTAACCTATTCCTGGCCCGTACGCTGGCACAGAACCGTGTGTCAGCATGTAGCCTGACCCTCCCACGTTTCCGTACCCTCACCTGTGCCCTAAGCCGTGCCGTTCCCTTACCCTAATCCTAGCCTGGAATGGAAACCCACCACCAGCCCTACATCTTACCTTACGCCGTTGCCTACACCTGGCCCGTACGCTGGCACTGACCCGTGCGTCAGCACGTAGCCTGACCTTCCCACGTTTCTGTAACCTCACCTGTGCCCTAAGCCTAGCCGTTCCCTAACCCAAACCCTAGCCCGGAACGGAAACCTACCACAAGCCCTACACTTTACCCTACGCCGTTGCCTACTCCTGGCCTGTATTCTGGCACTGACCCGTGCATCAGCAGGTAGTCTTACCCTCCCGCGTTTCCGTACCCTGACCTGTGCCCTAAGCCTTGCCGTTCCCTTACCATAACCCTAGCCTGGAACGGAAAGCAACCACCAGCCCTACATCTTAACTTACGCCGTTGCCTACCCCTGGCCCGTACGCTGGCACTGAACCGTGCGTTAGCACGTAGCCTGACCCTCCCACGTTGCCGTACCCTCACCTGTGCCCTAAGCCTTGCGGTTCCCTAAACCTAACACTAGCCCTGAATGGAAACCCACCACCAGCCCAAAACCTTACCCTACGCCGTTGCCTACTACTGGCGTGTACTCTGGCACTGACCTGTGCATCAGCACGTAGCCTTACCCTCCCGCGTTTCCGTACCCTGACCTGCGCCCTAAGCCTTGCCGTTCCCTAACCCTAACCCTAGCCCAAAACGCTAATCCACCACCAGCCCTACACTTTATCCTACGCCGTTGCCTACTCCTGGCCCGTACGCTGGCACTGAAACGTGCGTCAGCACGTAGCCCGTCCCTCCCACGTTTCCATACCCTCACCTGTGCCCTAAGCCTTGCCGTTCCCTAACCCTAAACCTAGCTTGGAAAGGAAATCAACCACAAGCCCTACACTTTACCTTAGGCCGTACGCTACTCCTGGCCCGTACGCTGGCACTGACCCATGCGTCAGCACGTAGCCTGACCCTCCCACGTTTAAGTACCCTCACCTGTGCCCTAAGCCTTGCCGTTCCCTAACACTAACCCTAGCCCCGAACGGAAACCCACCACCAGCCCTACACCTTACCTTACGCCGTAACCTATTCCTGGCCCGTACGCTGGCACTGAACCGTGCGTCAGCATGTAGCCTGACCTTCCCACGTTTCCGTACCCTCACCTGTGCCCTAAACCTTGCCGTTCCCTTACCCTAAGCCTAGACTGGAACGGAAACCAACCACCAGCCCTACATCTTACCTTACGCCTTTGCCTACTCCTGGCCCGTATGCTGGCACTGACACGTGCGTCAGCACGTAGCCTGACCGTCCCACGTTTCTGTAACCTCACCTGTGCCCTAAGACTTGCCGTTCCCTAACCCAAACCCTAGCCCGGAACGTAAACCCACCACCAGCCCTACACCTTACCTTACGCCGTAACCTATTCCTGGCCCGTACGCTGGCACTGAACCGTGCGTCAGCATGTAGCCTGACCCTCCCACGTTTCCGTACCCTCACCTGTGCCCTAAACCTTGCCGTTCCCTAACCATAACCGTAGCCCAGAACGCAAATCCACCACCAGCCCTACACCTTACCCTACGCTGTACACTACTCCTGGCCCTTACGCTGGCAGTGACACGTGCGTCAGCACGTAGCCTGACCCTCCCAAGTTTCCGTACCCTCACCTGTGCCCTAAGCATTGCCGTTCCCTAACCCTAAACCTAGCCCGGAATAGAAAGCCACCACCAGCCCTACACCTTACATTACGCCGTACCCTACTCCTGACCCGTACGCAGGCACTGAACCGTGCGTCAGCACGTAGCCTGACCCTCCCACATTTCCATACCTTCACCTGTGCCCTAAGCCTTGCCTTTCCCTAACCCTACCCCTAGCCCGGAACGCAAATCCACCACCAGCCCTACACTGTATCCTATGCCGTTGCCTACTCCTGGCCCGTACGCTGGCACTGACCCGTGCGTCAGCACGTAGCCCGTCCCTCCCACGTTTCCGTACCCTCACCTGTGCCCTAAGCCTTGCAGTTCCCTAACCCTAACCCTAGCCTGGAACGGAAACCAACCACCAGCCCAACACCTTACCTTACGCCGTTGCCTACACCTGGCCCGTACGCTGGCACTGACCCGTGCGTCAGCACGTAACCTGACCCTCCCACGTTTCCGTTCCCTCACCTGTTCCCTAAGCCTTGCCGTTCCCTAACCCTAACCCTAGCCAGGAACGCAAATCCACCACCAGCCCTACACTCTATCCTATGCCGTTGCCTACTCCTGGCCCGTACGCTGGCACTGACCCGTGCGTCAGCATGTAGCCCGACCCTCCCACGTTTCCGTACCCTCACCTGTGCCCTAAGCCTTGCCGTTCCCTAACCCTAGCCTGGAACGGAAAACAACCACCAGCCCTACTCCTTACCTTACGCCGTTGCCTACTACTGGCCTGTACTCTGGCACTGACCTGTGCATCAGCACGTAGCCATACCCTCCCGCGTTTCCGTACCCTGACCTGTGCCCTAAGCCTTGCCGTTCCCTAACCCTAACCCTAGCTCTGAACTGAAACCCACAACCAGCCCTACAACTTACCTTATGCCGTTCCCTATTCCTGGTCCGTATGCTGGCACTGAACCGTGCGTCAGCACGTAGCCTGACCCTCCCATGTTTCCGTACCCTCACCTGTGCCCTAAGCCTTGCCGTTCCCTAACCCTTACCCTAGCCTGGTACGGAAACCAACCACCAGCCGTACACCTTACCTTACGCCGTTGCCTACTCCTCGCCCGTACGCTGGCATTGACTCGTGCGTCAGCACGTAGCCTGACCCTCCCACGTTTACGTACCCTCACCTGTGCCCTAAGCCTTGCCGTTCCCTAACCTTAACCCTAGCACGGAACGGAAACCCACCACCAGCCCTACACCTTTCCCTACGCCGTTGCCTACTCCTGGCCTGTATGCTGGCACTGAACCGTGCATCAGCACGTAGCCTTACCCTCCCGCGTTTCCGTAACCTGACCTGTGCCCTAAGCCTTGCCATTCCCTAACCCTAAAGCTAGCCCAGAACGCAAATCCACCACCTGCCGTACACTTTATTCTACGCTGTTGCCTACTCCTGGCCCGTATGCTGGCACTGACCCGTACGTCAGCACGTAGCCCGACCCTCCCACGTTTCCGTACCCTCACCTGTGCACTAAGCCTTGCCGTTCCCTAACCCTAACCCTAGCCTGGAACGGAAACCAACCACCAGCCCTACACCTTACCTTACGCCGTTGCCTACTCCTGGCCCGTACGCTGGCACTGACACGTGCGTCAGCACGTACCCAGACCCTCCCACGTTTCCGTACCCTCACCTGTGCCCTAAGCCTTGCCGTTCCATAACACTAACCTTAGCCCGGAACGGAAACCCACCACAAGCCCTACACCTTACCCTACGCCATTGCCTACTCCTGGCCTGTACTCTGGCACTGACCCGTGCATCAGCACGTAGCCTTACCCTCCCGCGTTTCCGTACCCTGACCAGTGCCCGAAGCCTTGCCGTTCCCTAACCCTAACCCTAGCCCAGAACGCAAATCCATCACCAGCCCTACACTTTATCCTACGCCGTTGCCTACTCCTGTCCCATACGCTGGCACTGACCCATGCGTCAGCACGTAGCCCGACTCTCCCACGTTTCCGTACCCTCACATGTGCCCTAAGCCTTGCCATTCCATAACCCTAACCCTAGCCCGGAATAGAAACCCACCACCAGCCCTACACAATACCTTACGCCGTACCCTACTACTGACCCGTACGCTGGCACTGACCCGTGCGTCAGCACGTAGCCTGACCCTCCCACGTTTCCGTAACCTCACCAGTGCCCTAAGACTTGCCGTTCCCTAACTTTAACCCTAGCCCCGAACTGAAACTCACCACCAGCCCTACACCTTACCTTACGCCGTAACCAATTCCTGGCCCGTACGCTGGCACTGAACAGTGCGTCAGCATGTAGCCTGACCCTCCCACGTTTCCGTACCCTCACCTGTGCCCTAAGCCTTGCCGTTCCCTTACCCTAACCCTAGCCTGGAACGGAAACCAACCACAAGCCCTACATCTTACCTTACGTCGTTGCCTTCTCGTGGCCCGTACGCTGGCACTGACACGTGCGTCAGCATGTAGCCTGACCATCCCACGTTTCTGTAACCTCACCTGTGCCCTAAGCCTTGCCGTTCCCTAACACAAACCCTAGCCCGGAACGGTAACCTACCACCAGCCCTACACCTTACCGTACGCCGTTGCCTACTCCTGGCCTGTACTCTGGCACTGACCCTTGCATCAGCACGTAGCCTTACCCTCCCGTGTTTCCGTTCCCTGACCAGTGCCCTAAGCCTTGCCGTTCCCTAACCCTAACCCTAGCCCAGAACACAAATCCACCACCAGCCCTACACTTTATCCTACGCCGTTGCCTACTCCTGGCCCGTACGCTGGCACTGACCCGTGCGTCAGCACGTAGCCTGACCCTCCCACGTTTCCGTACCCTCACCTTTGCCCTAAGACTTGCCGTTCCCTAACCCTAACCCTAGACCGGATTAGAAACCCACCACCAGCCCTACACTTTACCTTACGCCGTACCCTATTCCTGGCCCGTACGCTGGCACTGAACAGTGCGACAGCACGTAGCCTGACCCTCCCAAGTTTCCGTACCCTCACCTGTGCCCTAAGCCTTGCCGTTCCCTAACCCTCACCCTAGCCCGGAATAGAAACCCAGCACAAGCCCTACACCTTACATTACGCCGTACCCTACTCCTGACCCGTACGCTGGCACTGAAACATGCGTCAGCTCGTAGCCTGACCCTCCCACGTTTCCATACCTTCACCTGTGCCCTAAGCCTTGCCTTTCCCTAACCCTAACCCTAGCCCGGAACGCAAATCCACCACCAGCCCTACACTGTATCCTATGACGTTGCCTACTCCTGGCCCGTATGCTGGCACTGACCCGTGCGTCAGCACGTAGCCCGTCCCTCCCACGTTTCCGTACCCTCACCTGTGAGCTAAGCCTTGCCGTTCCCTAACCCTAACCCTAGCCTGGAACGGAAACCAACCACCAGCCCAACACCTTACCTTACGCCGTTGCCTACACCTGGGCCATACGCTGGCACTGACCCGTGCGACAGCACGTAGCCTGAACCTCACACGTTTCCGTACCTTCACCTGTTTCCTAAGACTTGCCGTTCCCTAACCGTAACCCTAGCCCTATACGGAAAGCCACCACCAGCCCTACACCTTACCATATGCCGTTGCCTACTCCTGGCCTTTACTCTGGCACTGACCCGCTCATCAGCACGTAGCCTTACCCACCCGCGTTTCCGTTCCCTGACCTGCGCCCTAAGCCTTGCCGTTCCCTAACCCTAACCCTAGCGCAGAACGCAAATCCACCACCAGCCCTACACTTTATCCTACGCCGTTGCCTACTCCTGGCCCGTACGCTGGCACTGACCCGTGCGTCAGCACTTAGCCCGACCCTCCCACGTTTCCGTACCCTCACCTGTGTCCTAAGCCTTGCCGTTCACTAACCCTAAACCTAGCCCGGAATGGAAACCCACCACCAGCCTTACACCATACCTTACGCTGTTCCCTATTACTGGCCCGTACGCTGGCACTGACCCGTGTGTCAGCACGTAGCCTGACCCTCCCACGTTTCCGTACCCTCAACTGTGCCCTAAGCCTTGCCGTTCCCTAACCCTAACCCTAAACCTAGCCTGGAGCGGAAATCCACCAACAGCCCTACACTATACACTACGCCGTAGACTACTCCTGGCCCATACGCTGGCACTGACCCGTGCGTCAGCACTTAGCCCGACCCTCCCACGTTTCCGTACCCTCACCTGTGCCCTAAGCCTTGCCGTTCACTAACCCTAACCCTAGCCCGGAATGGAAACCCACCACCAGCCTTACACCATACCTTACGCTGTTCCCTATTCCTGGCCCGTACGCTGGCACTGACCCGTGCGTCACCACGTAGCCTGTCCCTCCCACGTTTCCGTACCCTCACCTGTCCCGTAAACCTTGTCGTTCCCTAACCCTAACCCTAGCCTGGAACGGAAACCCAACACGAGCTCTACACCTTACCCTATGCCGTAGTCCACTCCTTGCACATACGCTGGCACTGACACCTGCTTCCGCACGTAGCCTGACCTTCCCACGTTTCCGTACCCTCACCTGTGCCCTAAGCCTTGCCATTCCCTAACACTAACCCTATCCCGGAACGGAAACCCAACTCCAGCGCTACCCCTTACCTATGCCGTTCCCTACACCTGGCCCGTAAGCTGGCACTGCCCTGTGCGTCAGCACGTAGCCTGACACTCCCACTTTTACCTACCATCACTTGTGCCCTAATCCTTGCCGTTCCCTAACCCTAACCATAGCTCAGAAAGGAAACGCACCACCAGCCCTACACGTTGCCCTACGCCGTTGCGTACTCCTGCCCTGTACGCTGGCACTAACCCGTGCGTCAGCACATAGCCTGAACCTCCCACGTTTCCGTACCCCCACCTGTGCCCTAAGGCTTGTCGTTCTCTAACCCTAACCCTATCCCGGAACGTAAACCCACCCCCAGCCCTAAACTTTACCCTATGCCGTACCCTAAAACTGGCCCGTACGCTGACACTTACCCGTGTGTCAGCACGTAGCCTGACCCTCCCAAGTTTCCATACCCTCACCTGTTCCCTAAGCCTTGCCGTTCCCTAACCCTAACACTAGCCCAAAACGGAAACCCACCGCCAGCCCTAAACCTAACCCTACGCCTTACCCTACTCCTGGCCCGTATGCTGGCACTGACCCGTGCGTCAGCACGTAGCCTGACCCTCCCACGTTTCCGTACCCTAACCTGTGCCCTAAGACTTGCAGTTCCCTAACCCTAACCCTAGCCCGGAAAGGAAATCCACCAAAAGCCCTATACCATAGCCTACGCCGTAGCATACTCGTGGCCCGTACGCTGGCACTGACCCATGTGTCAGCACGTAGCCGGCCTCTCCCACGTTTACGTACCCTCACCTGTGCCCTAAGCCTTGCTGTTCCCTAACCCTAGCCCTGTACGGAATCCCACCACCAGCCCTACACCTCACCCTACGCCGTACACTACTCCTGGCCCGTACGCTGGCACTGAACCGTCCGTCTGCACGTAGCCTACCTCTCCCACGTTGCCGTACACTCACCTGTGCCCTAAAAATTGCCGTTCCCTAACCATAACTCTAGCTCGAAACGTAGATGCACCAGCAGCCCTACAACTTACCCTACGTTGAAGCCTACTCCTGCCCGGAAGCTGGCACTGACCCGTGCGTGAGCACGTAGCCTGACCCTCCCACGTTTCTGTACCCTCGCCTGTGCCTTAAGCCTTGCCGTTCGCTAACCCTAACCATAGCCTGGAACGGAAACCCACCACCGGAACTACACCTTTCCCTACGCCGTAGCCTACACCTGGCCCGGACGCTGTCACTGACCTGTGCGTCAGCACGTAGCCTGACCCTCCCATGTTTCCGTAACCTCACCTGTGCCCTAAGCCTGGCCATTTCCTAACCCTAACCCTAGCCCGGAAAGGAAATCCACCACCAGCCCTAAAGCTTACCCTACGCCGTAGCCAACTCCTAGCCAGTATGCTGGCACTGACCCGTTCGTCAGCATGTAGCCTGCCCCTCACACGTTTCCGTACCCTCACCTGTGCCCTAAGCCTTGCCGTTCGCTAACCCTAACCCTAGCCATGAACGGAAACCCACCACCAGCCCTAAACCTTACCCTATGCCATAGCCTAATCCTGTCACGTAACCTGGCACTGATCTGTGCATCAGCACGTAGCCTGACTTTCCCACGTTTCCGTACCCTCACCTGTGCCCAAAGCCTTACCGTTCCCTAAACCTATCCCTAACCCGGAATGTTAACCCACCACCAGCCCTACACCTTACCCTACGCCGTACCCTACTCCTGGCCCGTACGCTGGCACTGACCTGTGCGTCAGCACATAGCCTGACCCTCCCACGTTTCCGTACCTTCACCTGTTCCCTAAGCCTTGCTGTTCCCTAACCTTAACCCAACCCCAGAACGGAAACCCACCACCAGCCCTAAACTTTACCCTACACCGTACGGTACTCCTGGCCCATACGCTGGCACTGACACGTGCGTCAGCACGTAGCCTGACCCTCCCACGTTTCTGTACCCTCACCTGTGCCCTAAGCCTTGCCGTTCCCTAACCCTAACCCTAGCCCGGAACAGAAACCCACCACCAGCCCTACACCTTACCCTAAGCCGTTGCGTACTCCTGGCCTGTACGCTGGCACTGACCCGTGCGTCACCACGTAGCCTGTCCCTCCCACGTTTCCGTACCCTCACCTGTCCTGTAAACCTTGTCGTTCCCTAACCCTAACCCTAGCCTGGAACGGAAACCCAACACCAGCTCTACACCTTACCCTATGCCGTAGTCTACTCCTTGCACATACGCTGGCACTGACACCTGCTTCCGCACGTAGCCTGACCTTCCCACGTTTCCGTACCCTCACCTGTGCCCTAAGCCTTGCCATTCCCTAACACTAACCCTATCCCGGAACGGAAACCCAACTCCAGCGCTACCCCTTACCTATGCCGTTCCCTACTCCTGGCCCGTAAGCTGGCATTGCCCTGTGCGTCAGCACGTAGCCTGACACTCCCACTTTTACCTACCCTCACTTGTGCCCTAATCCTTGCCGTTCCCTAACCCTAACCATAGCCCAGAAAGGAAACGCACCACCAGCCCTACACCTTGCCCTACGCCGTTGCCTACTCCTGCCCTGTACACTGGCACTAACCCGTGTGTCAGCACATAGCCTGAACCTCCCACGTTTCCGTACCGGCACCTGTGCCCTAAGGCTTGTCGTTCTGTAACCCTAACCATATCCCGGAACGGAAACCCACCCCCAGACCTAAACCTTACGCTATGCCGTACCCTATTTCTGGCCCGTACGCTGGCACTTTCCCGTGCGTCAGCACGTTGCCTGACCCTCCCACGTTTCCGTACACTCACCTGATCCCTAAGCCTTGCGGTTCCCTAGCCCTAACCGTAGCCCAGAACAGTAATGCACCACCAGCCCTACACCTTACACTACGCCGTACCATAATCCTCGCCCGTACGCTGGCACTGACACATGCGTCAGCACATATCCTGAACCTCCCACGTTTCCGTACCATCACCTGGGCCCTAAGCCTTACCGTTCCCTAACCATAACCCTAGCCCGGACGGAAACCTACCACCAGCCCTACACCTTACCCTACGCCGTATCCTACTCTTGGCCCATACGCTGGCACTGACCCGTGAGTCAGCATGAAGCCTGTCCCTCCCACGTTTCTGTATGCTCACCTGTGCCCTAAGCAATGCCGTTCCCTAACCCTAACCCTAGCCCGGAACAGAAACCCACCACCAGCCCTACACCTTACCCTAAGCCGTTGCCTACTCCTGGCCTGTACGCTGGCACTGACCCGTGCGTCCCCACGTAGACTGACCCTCCCACGTTTCCGTACCCTCACCTGTCCCGTAAACCTTGTCGTTCCGTAACCCTAACCCTAGACTGGAACGGAAACCCACCACCAGCTCTACACCTTACCCTATGCCGTAGCCTACTCCTTGCCCATACGCTGGCACTGACCCGTGCTTCCGCACGCAGCCTGACCCTCCCACGTTTCAGTACCCTCACCTGTGCCCTAAGCCTTGCCGTTCCCTAACCCTAACCCTAGCCCAGAACTGAAACCCAACACCAGCGCTACCCTTTACCTATGCTGTAGCCTACTCCTGGCCTGTAACCTGGCACTGCCCTGTGCGTCAGCACGTAGCCTGACACTCCAACTTTTACCTACCCTCACTTGGGCCCTAAGCCTTGCCGTTCCCTAACCCTTACCCTCGCCCAGAAAGGAAACGCACCACCAGCCCTACACCTTACCCTACGCCATTGCCTACTCCTGCCCTATACGCTGTCACTAACCCATGTGTCAGCAGATAGCTTGAACCTCCCACGTTTCCGTACCCGCACCTGTGCCCTAAGGCTTGTCGTTCTGTAACCCTAACCATATCCCGGAACGGAAACCCACCCCCAGCCCTAAACTTTACGCTATGCCGTACCCTACTCCTGGCCCGTACGCTGGCACTGAACCGTGCGTAAGAACGTAGCCTGACCGTCCCACGTTTCCGTACCCTCACGTGTGCCCTAATCCTTGCCATTCCCTAACCCTAATTCGAGCCCAGAACAGAGACCCACAACTTGCCCTATACCATACCCTACGCCATAGCCTTCTCCTGGCCTGTACGCTGGCACTGACCCATGCGTCTGCACGTAGCCAGACGCTCCCATGTTTCTGTACCCTCACCTGTTCCCTAAGCCTTGCCGTTCCCATACCCTAAACCTAGCCCTGAATGGAAAGGCACCACAAGACCTACACCTTACCCTACGCTGTACACTACTCCTGGCCCTTACGCAGGCACTGACACGTGCGTCAGCACGTAGCCTGACCCTCCCACCACCCTCCCAATACAGAAATGGGCAGAAGATCTCAATAGACTTTTCTTCAAAGAAGACAAAATGATGGCCAAGACGCACATGAAAATCTGCTCAACAACACTAATTATGAGAGAAATGCAAATCAAAACTACAATGAGGTATCACCTCACACCTGTTAGAATCGGAATCATCAGAAAACCTACAAAAAACAAATTCTGGGGAGGGTGTGGACAAAAGGATCCCTCTTCCACTATTGGTGGAAATGTAAATTGATACAGTCACTATGGAGAACTGTGTGGAGTTTCCTTAAAAAAACTAGAAATAGAATTACCATCTGATCCAGCCATCCCACTTCTGGGCATATACCCAGAGAAAACCATAAATCAAAAAGGCACATTCACCACAATGTTCATTGCAGCATTATTTACAGTAGCCAGGTAAGGGAAGAAACATAAATGCCCACAAACAGATGAATGGATAAAGATGTGGTACATATATAAAATGGAATATTACTCAGCAATAAAAAGGAATGAAACTGGGTCATTTGTAGAGACATCGATGGATATAGAGACTGTCATACAGAATGAAGTAAGTCAGAAAGAGGAAAACAAATATTGTATATTAATGCATATATGTGGAACCAAAAAAATGGGACAGATGAACTGGTTTGCAGGGAAGAAATAGAGACACAGAGGTAGAGAAAAAACGTATGGACACCAAGTGTGGGAAGCCATGGGGTGGTGGTGGTGGGATGAGATGGGAGATTGGGATTGACCTGTTTACATGTATATGCATAAAATATATAACTAATAAAAACCTTTTGTATAAAAAAATAAATAAAATTAAATTTCAAAATTTTAAAAAATAAAATTTAAACAGAAAACAGAAAAACTTTCTTCCCTTCACACAGATGTATTTATAGGAATGATTAATTCCATGATTATATCTATAAATACATAAAAGAGGAATAAAATTTAACTTAAACCATAAAAGAAAAAAAAAACCTGAACCAACCAGTTATACAGAGAAAAACCCTGTCACGCACTTGCTCCAGTGGTAAACAATTCTGAAATTGGTCAGAGGTGGGGAACCATCTCCCATACAGACAGCAACCCCCCCCCACGCAAGGAGCGTCCTCATTGCAAAGCTGGGGGACCGTGCCGAGGCATCTGTGAGTAAACGTGAGCTGAGCCCCAGGACAGCTGCTGCTGAAATGTTCCCACCCTTCCCAGGTAAAACACCTGAATACGTACAAGGGCTTAAAAGCCTAGACGAAGATCCACGGAACCACACCAGCGACAGCACGCAGGCCTACTTGGTGCCTGCAGGCCATCCAGTGTGGTCCTGACCCCGGGCACTCTTCAGTATCTTTCCATTGCCCTGCCTCAGATACCCCTCCTGTCCCGGCCCCCACTGCTTTTTTCCTTCCTCACCTCTGTCCCGAGAGAAATTCCAGCGAAAGTTATGGGTGACAAATCCTCTTCTTTACAGGTGGCAGCCTGGCAACTCCTGCAGAAAAGCCAGCAGAGCCCCACTCACACCAGGCCACCCACAAAGCTGTGGCCCCTCACTCCGTCCCACCAACACAGCCCCGAGACTGCTGACGGGGCAGAGAATATGGAGTCAGGCACAGCTTCAGGGGCTATTGCTGCCTGGAGCGCTGTTTATATTGACCTCAACCAGGCACACCTGGGGATGACCGGCCAGCAGGGTAAGGCTGCCCAGGTCACCTAATCCACAAACCTCAGGGAATCACATTGTTGAAAATGGACCTCGCTAAGGCAGTATAGAAGCCAACGAAAATAAGGACACAATGCCATTTGCAGCACCATAGATGAGTCTAGAGGTAATCACGTGACTTGTAGTAAGTCAGAAAGTGAAAGACACATATCATATCATGTCACTTATAGGTGTAACCTAAAAATGGATACGAGGGTAGATATTTCCATGGAGAAGTGCAACGACATATTCATTAAACAAACTTAAGGTTCACCAATGGAAAGGTGTGAGGATTGGTTTCATTACGATATTGGGGTTAACAGATATATACAAACACAGGTGACATATATAATCACCAAAGACCTACGGAAAACCAAGAGAGGACTACTCACCATTCTGTCATAACGTACATGGGAAAAGGATCCCAGGAAGAACAGACATCTGTATATGTGTAAAAGAACCACATCTTCCACACCTTCAACAAGCCAAACATTGTAATCAAACTTGCTGTAACAAAAAATAAAAAATTAAATTAAAAACACGTGCAAGAAGGAGTGAGAGAAACTTGAGGGGCTTTCTCCTGGCACATTCCATTCTAAATTCCAATCTAGAACACGACTTCCTTTGAGGCTCTGTTGCCCTAGTAACCAGATTTGGTAAGGCAGAACTGCTGCCACCTTGTGGCCCTTTCACAAAACAGCAGCTTTAATCCCAGCGCTAATGGTCAGTAGATATTCAAAATCATTGCAGGCCTGTAAATGACACCTGCCCAGAAAACAAATCCTGGGGTCACATATCGACCAAAAAATTCAAAGGACGTCCATATTTCAAAACGACCGTTTCAAAAGGCATATTTTAAACACATTAGTGTTCTGCTTGTTTTTCTTTCTGTCTTTTTTGGTTAAAAAAACGGGAATGGAAAAAGGCATCCCTCAGAATGTGCGAAAATCGTTGCAAACGAATCAATGGACAAAGGTTTAATCTCCAATATATATAAACAACTCATGCAGCTTAATATTAAAAAAACAAACAACCCAATACAAAAATGGGCAGAAGATCTAAAAAGACGTTTCTTCAAAGAAGACACAGAGATGGCCAAGACGCACATGAAAAGCTCCTCAACATCACTAATTATTTGAGAAGTGCAACTCAAAACTACAATGAGGTATCACCTCACACCTGTTAGAATCGTCATCATCAGAAAATCTACAAACAACAAATTCTGGGGAGGGTGTGGACAAAAGGAGCCATATTCCACTATTGATGGGAATGTAAATTTATACAGTCACTATGGAGAACAGTATGGAGTTTCCTTTAAAAATCTAGAAACAGAAATACCAACTGATCCAGCAATCCAACTTCTGGGCATATACCCAGAGAAAACCATAAATCAAAAAGGCACAGTCACCACAATGTTCTTTGCACCACTATTTACAATAGGCAGGTAATGGAAGCAAACTAAATGCCCACAGATAAATGAATGGATAAAGATGGTGTCCATATATCAAATGGAATATTACTCGGCCATAAAAAGGAATAAAACTGGGTCATTTGTAGAGAAATCGATGGATCTAGAGACTGTCATACAGAATGAAGTAAGTCAGAAAGAAGAAAACAAATATTGTATATTAATGCATATATGTGGAAACTAAAATATGGTACAGTTGAACTGGTTTGCAGGGAAGAAATAGAGACACAGAGGTAGAGAACAAACGTATGGACACCAAGCGTGGGAAGCCATGGGGTGTTGGTGGTGGGATGAGTTGGGAGATTGAGATTGACCTGTATACATGTATATGTATAAAATACATAACTAATAATAACCTGCTGTATAAAAAAGTAAATAAAATTAAATTTCAAAATTTTAAAAAATAAAATTTCACAATGAAACAGAAAAAAGTTCTTCCCTTCACACAGATGTATTTATAGGAATGAATTATTTCCATGCTTATATCTATAAATACATAAAAGAGGAATAAAATCTAACTTGAAACATAAAAGAAAAAAAAAACCTGAACCCACTAGTTATACAGAGGAAAACCCTATCAGGGCACTTGCTCCAGGGGTAAACAATTCTGAAATTGGTCAGAGGTGGGGAAACATCTCCAATTCAGCCAGCAACCCACCCCCCATGCAAGGAGCGTCCTCATTGCAAAGCTGTGGGACCGTGCTGAGGCATCTGTGAGTAAACGTGAGCTGAGCCCCAGGCCAGCTGCTGCTGAACTGTACCCACCCTTCCCAGGTAAAACACCTGAATATGTACAAGGGCTTGAAAGACTAGAGGAAGGGCGGTGGAGCCACACCAGCGAGAGCACGCAGGCCAACTTGGTGCCTGCAGGCCAGCTAGGAGTGTCCTGGCCCCGGGCGCTCTTCTGGAAGCTTTCCATTTCCCTGCCTGAGATACCCCTCCTGTCCCGGCCCCCACTGCTTTTTTCCTTCCTCACCTCTGTCCGGAGATAAATTCCAGCAGATGGTATGGGCGACACATCATCTTCTTTACAGATGGCAGCCTGGCAACTACTGAAGAAAGGCCAGCAGAGCCCCACTCACACCGGGCCACCCACAGAGCCGTGGCCCCTCACTCCCTCCCAACAGCAGAGCCCCGAGACTGCTGACTGGGCAGGGAATATGGAGTCAGGCACAGCTTCAGGGGCTATTGCTGCCTGTAGCACTCTTTATATTGACCTCAACCAGGCACACTTGGGGAGGGCCGGCAGGCAGGGTCAGGCTGCCTAGGTCAGCTTATCCACAACCTTCAGGGAATCACATTCTTGAAAATGGACCTCAATAAGGCAGAATAGAAACCAAGGGAAAAAAGGACACAATGCCATTTGCAGCAACGTAGATGAGTCGAGAGGTAATCACGTGACTTGTAGTAAGTCAGAAAGTGAAAGACACATACCGTATCATATCATTATAGGTGTTACCTAAAAATGGATACCAGTGCAGATATTTCCACAGAGAAGGGCAATCACAGATTCATTAAACACACTTATGGTTCACCAATGGAAAGGTGTGAGGATTGGATTCATTACGATATTGGGGTTAACAGACATATACAAACACAGGTGAAATATATAATCACCAAAGACCTACGGAATACCAAGGGAAGACTACTCAACATTCTATCATAACGTACATGGGAAAAGGATCCCAGGAAGAACAGACATATGTATATGTGTAAAAGAAACACATCTTGCACACCTACAAAAGGCCAACCGTTGTAATCAAACTTGCTGTAATAAAAAATAAAAAATTAAATTAAAAATACGAACAAGAAGTAGTGAGACAAACTTGAGGGGCTTTCTCCTGGCACATTCCGTTCTAAATTCCAATCTAGACCACAACTTCCATTGAGGCTCTGCTGCCCTAGTAACCAGATTTGGTAAGGGAGAACTGCTGCCACCATGTGGCCGTTTCACACAACTGCAACCTTAATCCCAACACTAATGGTCAGTGGATATTCAAAATCATTACAGGCCTGTAAATGACACCTGCCCTGAAAACAATTCCTGGGGTCATATATCGACCAAAAAATTCAAAAGACGTCCATATTTCAAAACGACAATTTCAAGAGGCATATTTCACGCACATTAGTGTTCTGCTTCTTTTGCTTTCTTTCTTTCTTTGTTAAAAAAAAGGGAATGGAAAAAGGCAACCCTCAGATGGGCGAAAACGTTCGCAAACGAATCAATGGACACAGGTTCAATCGCCAATATATATAAACAGCTCATGAAGCTTAATATTAATAAAACAAACAACCCAATACAAAAATGGGCAGAAGATCTAAATAGACGTTTCTTCAAAGAAGACACAGAGATGGCCAAGACGCTCATGAAAAGCTGCTCAACATCACTAATTATTAGAGAAATGCAAATCAAAACTACCATGAGGTAAGACCTCACACCTGTTAGAATCGGCATCATCCGAAAATCTACAAACAACAAATTCTGGGGAGGGTGTGGACAAAAGGAACCCCCTTCCACTATTGGTGGGAATGTAAATTGATACAGTCACTATGGAGAAGAGTATGGAGGTTCCTTTAAAAAACAAAAGGAGAATTACCATAGCATCAAGCAATACCACTTCTGGGCATATACCCAGAGAAAACCATAAATCACAAAGACACATTCACAACAATGTTCATTGCAGCACTATTTACAATAGCCAGCTAATGGAAGCAACCTAAATGCCCACAGACAGGCGAATGGATAAAGATGTTGTACATATATAAAATGGAATATTACTCAGCCATAAAAAGGAATGAAACTGGGTCATTTGTAGAGAAGTGGATGGATCTAGAGACTGTCATACGGAATGAAGTAAGTCAGAAAGAGAAAAACAAATATTGTATATTAATGCCTATATGTGGAACCTAGAAAAATGGTACAGATGAACTGGTTTGCAGGGCAGAAATAGAGACACAGAGGTAGAGAACAAACGTATGGACACCAAGTGGGGGAAGCCATGGGGTGGTGGTGGTGGGATGAGTTGGGAGATTGGGATTGACCTGTATGCATGTATATGCATAAAATAGATAACTAATAATAACCTGCTGTATAAAATAAATAAATAAACTTAAATTTCAAAATTTTTAAAAATAAAATTTATAAATAAAACAGAAAGAAGTTCTTCCATTCACACAGATGTATTTATATGAATGAATTATTTCCATGCTTATATCTATAAATACATAAAGGAAGAACAGAATGTAACTGGCACCGAAAAAGAAAAAATTACCTGAACCTAACAGTTATAGAGAGGAAAATACTACCAAGGCACTTGCTCCAGTGGTAAACAATTCTGAAATTGGTCAGAGGTGGGGAATCATCTCCCATAATGCAAGCAGCTCCGCCTCCCCACGCAAGGAGCGTCCTCATTGCAATCCTGGGGGACCGTGCCGAGGACTCTGTGAGTAAACGTGATCTGAGCCCCAGGCCAGCTGCTGCTGAACTGTTCCCACCCTTCCCAGGTAAAACACCTGAATATGTACAAGGGCTTGAAAGCCTAGAGGATGGGCCGTGGAGCCACACCAGCGACAGCACGCAGGCCAACTTGGTGCCTGCAGGCCAGCCAGGATGGTCCTGGCCCCGGGCGCTCTTCTGGAAGCTTTCCATTTCCCTGCCTGAGATACCCCTCCTGTCCCGGCCCCCACTCCTTTTTTTCCTTCCTCACCTCAGCCCGGAGAGAAATTCCAGTGGAAGTTATGGGTGACACATCGTCTTCTTTACAGGTGGCAGCCTGGCAACTCCTGCAGAAAGTCCAGCAGAGCCCCACTCACACCGGGCCACCCACAAAGCCATGGACACTCACACCCTCCCACCAGCACAGCCCCGAGACTGCTGACGGGGCAGAGAATATGGAGTCAGGCACAGCTGCAGGAGCTATTGCTGCCTGGAGTGCTGTTTATATTGACCTCAACCCAGGCACACCTGGGGAGGGCTTGCCGGCAGGGTCAGTCTGCCCAGGTCAGCTAATCCTCAGCCCTCAGGGAATCACATTGCAGAAAATGGACCTCGCTAAGACAGAATATTCGCCAAGGGAAAAAAGACACAATGCCGTTTGCAGCACCGTAGATGAGTCGAGAGGTAATCATGTGAATTGTAGTAAGTCAGAAAGTGAAAGACACATATCGTATCATATCACTTATAGGTGTTACCTAAAAATGGATACCAGGGCAGATATTTCCACGGAGAAGGGCAATCACAGATTCATTAAACACACTTATGGTTCACCAATGGAAAGTGTGAGGATTGGATTCATTACGATATTGGGGTTAACAGACATATACAAACACAGGTGAAATATATAATCACCAAAGACCTACGGAATACCAGGGGAAGACTACTCAACATTCTGTCATAACGTACATGGGAAAAGGATCCCAGGAAGAACAGACATATGTATATGTGTAAAAGAAACACATCTTGCACACCTACAAAAGGCCAAACGTTGTAATCAAACTTGCTGTAATAAAAATAAAAAATTAAATTAAAAACACGAACAAGAAGTAGTGAGACAAACTTGAGGGGCTTTCTCCTGGCACATTCCGTTCTAAATTCCAATCTAGAACGCGACTTCCATTGATGCTCTGCTGCCCTAGTAACCAGATTTGGTAAGGGATAACTGCTGCCACCATGTGGCCGTTTCACACAACTGCAGCCTTAATCCCAGCACTATTGGTCAGTGGATATTCAAAATCATTACAGGCATGTAAATGACACCTGCCCTGAAAACAATTCCTGGGGTCATATATCGACCAAAAAATTCAAAAGACGTCCATATTTCAAAACGACAATTTCAAGAGGCATATTTCACGCACATTAGTGTTCTGCTTCTTTTGCTTTCTTTCTTTCTTTGTTAAAAAAAGGGAATGGAAAAAGGCAACACTCAGATGGGCGAAAACGTTTGCAAACGAATCAATTTACACAGGTTCAATCGCCAATATATATAAACAGCTCATGAAGCTTAATATTAATAAAACAAACAACCCAATACAAAATTGGGCAGAAGATCTAAATAGACGTTTCTTCAAAGAAGACACAGAGATGGCCAAGACGCTCATGAAAAGCTGCTCAACATCACTAATTATTAGAGAAATGCAAATCAAAACTACCATGAGGTAAGACCTCACACCTGTTAGAATCAGCATCATCCGAAAATCTACAAACAACAAATTCTGGGGAGGGTGTGGACAAAAGGAACCCCCTTCCACTATTGGTGGGAATGTAAATTGATACAGTCACTATGGAGAAGAGTATGGACGTTCCTTTAAAAATCTAAAAGGAGAATTACCATAGGATCCAGCAATCCCTCTTCTGGGCATATACCCAGAGAAAACCATAAATCACAAAGACACATTCACCACAATGTTCATTGCAGCACTATTTACAATAGCCAGGTAATGGAAGCAACCTAAATGCCCACAGACAGGCGAATGGATAAAGATGTGGTACATATATAAAATGGAATATTACTCAGCCATAAAAAGGAATGAAACTGGGTCATTTGTAGAGAAGTGGATGGATCTAGAGACTGTCATACGGAATGAAGTAAGTCAGAAAGAGAAAAACAAATATTGTATATTAATGCCTATATGTGGAACCTAGAAAAATGGAACAGATGAACTGGTTTGCAGGGCAGAAATAGAGACACAGAGGTAGAGAACAAAGGTATGGACACCAAGTGGGGGAAGCCATGGGGTGGTGGTGGTGGGATGAGTTGGGAGATTGGGATTGACCTGTATGCATGTATATGCATAAAATAGATAACTAATAATAACCGGCTGTATAAAATAAATAAATAAAATTAAATTTCAAAATTTTTAAAAATAAAATTTATAAATAAAACAGAAAGAAGTTCTTCCATTCACACAGATGTATTTATATGAATGAATTATTTCCATGCTTATATCTATAAATACATAAAGGAAGAACAGAATGTAACTGGCACCGAAAAAGAAAAAAAATACCTGAACCTAACAGTTATAGAGAGGAAAACACTACCAAGGCACTTGCTCCAGTGGTAAACAATTCTGAAATTGGTCAGAGGTGGGGAATCATCTCCCATACTGCCAGCAGCTCCGCCCCCCCACGCAAGGAGCATCCTCATTGCAATCCTTGGGGACCGTGCCGAGGACTCTGTGAGTAAACGTGAACTGAGCCCCAGGCCAGCTGCTGCTGAACTGTTCCCACCCTTCCCAGGTAAAACACCTGAATATGTACAAGGGCTTGAAAGCCTAGAGGATGGGCCGTGGAGCCACACCAGCGACAGCACGCAGGCCAACTTGGTGCCTGCAGGCCAGCCAGGATGGTCCTGGCCCCGGGCGCTCTTCTGGAAGCTTTCCATTTCCCTGCCTGAGATACCCCTCCTGTCCCGGCCCCCACTCCTTTTTTTCCTTCCTCACCTCAGCCCGGAGAGAAATTCCAGTGGAAGTTATGGGTGACACATCGTCTTCTTTACAGGTGGCAGCCTGGCAACTCCTGCAGAAAGTCCAGCAGAGCCCCACTCACACCGGGCCACCCACAAAGCCATGGACACTCACACCCTCCCACCAGCAGAGCCCCGAGACTGCTGACGGGGCAGAGAATATGGAGTCAGGCACAGCTGCAGGAGCTATTGCTGCCTGGAGTGCTGTTTATATTGACCACAACCCAGGCACACCTGGGCAGGGCTTGCCGGCAGGGTCAAGCTGCCCAGGTCAGCTAATCCTCAGCCCTCAGGGAATCACATTGCAGAAAATGGACCTCGCTAAGACAGAATATTCGCCAAGGGAAAAAAGGACACAATGCCGTTTGCAGCACCGTAGATGAGTCGAGAGGTAATCACGTGACTTGTAGTAAGTCAGAAAGTGAAAGACACATATCGTATCATATCACTTATAGGTGTTACCTAAAAATGGATACCAGGGCAGATATTTCCACGGAGAAGGGCAATCACAGATTCATTAAACACACTTATGGTTCACCAATGGAAAGTGTGAGGATTGGATTCATTACGATATTGGGGTTAACAGACATATACAAACACAGGTGAAATATATAATCACCAAAGACCTACGGAATACCAGGGGAAGACTACTCAACATTCTGTCATAACGTACATGGGAAAAGGATCCCAGGAAGAACAGACATATGTATATGTGTAAAAGAAACACATCTTGCACACCTACAAAAGGCCAAACGTTGTAATCAAACTTGCTGTAATAAAAATAAAAAATTAAATTAAAAACACGAACAAGAAGTAGTGAGACAAACTTGAGGGGCTTTCTCCTGGCACATTCCGTTCTAAATTCCAATCTAGAACGCGACTTCCATTGATGCTCTGCTGCCCTAGTAACCAGATTTGGTAAGGGAGAACTGCTGCCACCATGTGGCCGTTTCACACAACTGCAGCCTTAATCCCAGCACTATTGGTCAGTGGATATTCAAAATCATTACAGGCCTGTAAATGACACCTGCCCTGAAAACAATTCCTGGGGTCATATATCGACCAAAAAATTCAAAAGACGTCCATATTTCAAAACGACAATTTCAAGAGGCATATTTCACGCACATTAGTGTTCTGCTTCTTTTGCTTTCTTTCTTTCTTTGTTAAAAAAAGGGAATGGAAAAAGGCAACACTCAGATGGGCGAAAACGTTTGCAAACGAATCAATGGACACAGGTTCAATCGCCAATATATATAAACAGCTCATGAAGCTTAATATTAATAAAACAAACAACCCAATACAAAAATGGGCAGAAGATCTAAATAGACGTTTCTTCAAAGAAGACCCATAGATGGCCAAGACGCTCATGAAAAGCTGCTCAACATCACTAATTATTAGAGAAATGCAAATCAAAACTACAATGAGGTAAGACCTCACACCTGTTAGAATCGGCATCATCCGAAAATCTACAAACAACAAATTCTGGGGAGGGTGTGGACAAAAGGAACCCCCTTCCACTATTGGTGGGAATGTAAATTGATACAGTCACTATGGAGAAGAGTATGGAGGTTCCTTTAAAAAACTAAAAGGAGAATTACCATAGGATCCAGCAATCCCACTTCTGACATATACCCAGAGAAAACCATAAATCACAAAGACACATTCACCACAATGTTCATTGCAGCACTATTTACAATAGCCAGGTAGTGGAAGCAACCTAAATGCCCACAGACAGGCGAATGGATAAAGATGTGGTACATATATAAAATGGAATATTACTCAGCCATAAAAAGGAATGAAACTGGGTCATTTGTAGAGAAGTGGATGGATCTAGAGACTGTCATACGGAATGAAGTAAGTCAGAAAGAGAAAAACAAATATTGTATATTAATGCCTATATGTGGAACCTAGAAAAATGGTACAGATGAACTGGTTTGCAGGGCAGAAATAGAGACACAGAGGTAGAGAACAAAGGTATGGACACCAAGTGGGGGAAGCCATGGGGTGGTGGTGGTGGGATGAGTTGGGAGATTGGGATTGACCTGTATGCATGTATATGCATAAAATAGATAACTAATAATAACCTGCTGTATAAAATAAATAAATAAACTTAAATTTCAAAATTTTTAAAAATAAAATTTAAAAATAAAACAGAAAAAAGTTCTTCCATTCACACAGATGTATTTATATGAATGAATTATTTCCATGCTTATATCTATAAATACATAAAAGAAGAACAGAATGTAACTGGGACGGAAAAAGAAAAAAAATACCTGAACCTAACAGTTATAGAGAGGAAAACCCTACCAAGGCACTTGCTCCAGTGGTAAACAATTCTGAAATTGGTCAGAGGTGGGGAATCATCTCCCATACTGCCAGCAGCCCCGCCCCCCACGCAAGGAGCGTCCTCATTGCAATCCTGGGGGACCGTGCCGAGGACTCTGTGAGTAAACGTGATCTGAGCCCCAGGCCAGCTGCTGCTGAACTGTTCCCACCCTTCCCAGGTAAAACACCTGAATATGTACAAGGGCTTGAAAGCCTAGAGGAAGGGCCGTGGAGCCACACCAGCGACAGCACGCAGGCCAACTTGGTGCCTGCAGGCCAGCCAGGATGGTCCTGGCCCCGGGCGCTCTTCTGGAAGCTTTCCATTTCCCTGCCTGAGATACCCCTCCTGTCCCGGCCCCCACTCCTTTTTTTCCTTCCTCACCTCAGCCCGGAGAGAAATTCCAGTGGAAGTTATGGGTGACACATCGTCTTCTTTACAGGTGGCAGCCTGGCAACTCCTGCCGAAAGTCCAGCAGAGCCCCACTCACACCGGGCCACCCACAAAGCCGTGGACCCTCACACCCTCCCACCAGCACAGCCCCGAGACTGCTGACGGGGCAGAGAATATGGAGTCAGGCAAAGCTGCAGGGGCTATTGCTGCCAGGAGTGCTGTTTATATTGACCTCAACCCAGGCACACCTGGGCAGGGCTTGCCGGCAGGGTCAGGCAGCCCAGGTCAGCTAATCCTCAGCCCTCAGGGAATCACATTGCAGAAAGTGGACCTCGCTAAGACAGAATATTCGCCAAGGAAAAAAAGGACACAATGCCATTTGCAGCACCGTAGATGAGTCGAGAGGTAATCACGTGACTTGTAGTAAGTCAGAAAGTGAAAGATACATATCGTATCATATCACTTATAGGTGTTACCTAAAAATGGATACCAGGGCAGATATTTCCACGGAGAAGGGCAATCACAGATTCATTAAACACACTTGTGGTTCACCAATGGAAAGGTGTGAGGATTGGATTCATTACGATATTGGGGTTAACAGACATATACAAACACAGGTGAAATATATAATTACCAAAGACCTACGGAACCAGGGGAAGACTACTCAACATTCTGTCATAACGTACATGGGAAAAGGATCCCAGGAAGAACAGACATAACTATATGTGTAAAAGAAACACATCTTTCACACCTACAAAAGGCCAAACGTTGTAATCAAACTTGCTGTAATAAAAAATAAAAAATTAAATTAAAAACACGAACAAGAAGTAGTGAGACAAACTTGAGGGGCTTTCTCCTGGCACATTCCGTCCTAAATTCCAATCTAGAACGCGACTTCCATTGAGGCTCTGCTGCCCTAGTAATCAGATTTGGTAAGGGAGAACTGCTGCCACCATGTGGCCTTTTCACACAACTGCAGCCTTAATCCCAGCACTATTGGTCAGTGGATATTCAAAATCATTACAGGCCTGTAAATGACACCTGCCCTGAAAACAATTCCTGGGGTCATATATCGACCAAAAAATTCAAAAGACGTCCATATTTCAAAACGACAATTTCAAGAGGCATATTTCACGCACATTAGTGTTCTGCTTCTTTTGCTTTCTTTCTTTCTTTGTTAAAAAAAAGGGAATGGAAAAAGGCAACACTCAGATGGGTGAAAACGTTTGCAAACGAATCAATGGACACAGGTTCAATCTCCAATATATATAAACAGCTCATGAAGCTTAATATTAATAAAACAAACAACCCAATAGAAAAATGGGCAGAAGATCTAAATAGACGTTTCTTCAAAGAAGACCCAGAGATGGCCAAGACGCTCATGAAAAGCTGCTCAACATCACTAATTATTAGAGAAATGCAAATCAAAACTACCATGAGGTAAGACCTCACACCTGTTAGAATCGGCATCATCCGAAAATCTACAAACAACAAATTCTGGGGAGGGTGTGGACAAAAGGAACCCCCTTCCACTATTGGTTGGAATGTAAATTGATACAGTCACTATGGAGAAGAGTATGGAGGTTCCTTTAAAAAACTAAAAGGAGAATTACCATAGGATCCAGCAATCCCACTTCTGGGCCTATACCCAGAGAAAACCATAAATCACAAAGACACATTCACAACAATGTTCATTGCAGCACTATTTACAATAGCCAGGTAGTGGAAGCAACCTAAATGCCCACAGACAGGCGAATGGATAAAGATGTGGTACATATATAAAATGGAATATTACTCAGCCATAAAAAGGAATGAAACTGGGTCATTTGTAGAGAAGTGGATGGATCTAGATACTGCCATACGGAATGAAGTATGTCAGAAAGAGAAAAACAAATATTGTATATTAATGCCTATATGTGGAACCTAGAAAAATGGTACAGATGAACTGGTTTGCAGGGCAGAAATAGAGACACAGAGGTAGAGAACAAACGTATGGACACAAAGTGGGGGAAGCCATGGGGTGGTGGTGGTGGGATGAGTTGGGAGATTGGGATTGACCTGTATACATGTATATGCATAAAATAGATAACTAATAATAACCTGCTGTATAAAATAAATAAATAAACTTAAATTTCAAAATTTTTAAAAATAAAATTTAAAAATAAAAGAGAAAAATGGTCTTCCATTCACACAAATGTATTTATATGAATGAATTATTTCCATGCTTATATCTATAAATACATAAAAGAAGAACAGAATGTAACTGGGACTGAAAAAGAAAAAAAATACCTGAACCTAACAGTTATAGAGAGGAAAACCCTACCAAGGCACTTGCTCCAGTGGTAAACAATTCTGAAATTGGTCAGAGGTGGGGAATCATCTCCCACACTGCCAGCAGCGCCGCCACCCCACGCAAGGAGCGTCCTCATTGCAATCCTGGGGGACCGTGCCGAGGACTCTGTGAGTAAACGTGATCTGAGCCCCAGGCCAGCTGCTGCTGAACTGTTCCCACCCTTCCCAGGTAAAACACCTGAATATGTACAAGGGCTTGAAAGCCTAAGGGAAGGGCCGTGGAGCCACACCAGCGACAGCACGCAGGCCAACTTGGTGCCTGCAGGCCAGCCAGGATGGTCCTGGCCCCGGGCACTCTTCTGGAAGCTTTCCATTTCCCTGCCTGAGATAACCCTCCTGTCCCGGCCCCCACTCTTTTTTTCCTTCCTCACCTCAGCCCGGAGAGAAATTCCAGTGGAAGTTATGGGTGACACATCGTCTTCTTTACAGGTGGCAGCCTGGCAACTCCTGCAGAAAGTCCAGCAGAGCCCCACTCACACCGGGCCACCCACAAAGCCGTGGACCCTCACACCCTCCCACCAGCACAGCCCCGAGACTGCTGACGGGGCAGAGAATATGGAGTCAGGCACAGCTGCAAGGGCTATTGTTGCCTGGAGTGCTGTTTATATTGACCTCAACACAGGCACACCTGGGGAGGGCTTGCCGGCAGTGTCAGGCTGCCCAGGTCAGCTAATCCTCAGCCCTCAGGGAATCACATTGCAGAAAATGGACCTCGCTAAGACAGAATATTTGCCAAGGAAAAAAAGGACACAATGCCATTTGCAGCCCCGTAGATGAGTCGAGAGGTAATCACGTGACTTGTAGTAAGTCAGAAAGTGAAAGACACATATCATATCATATCACTTATAGGTGTTACCTAAAAATGGATACCAGGGCAGATATTTCCACGGAGAAGGGCAATCAAAGATTCATTAAACACACTTATGGTTCACCAATGGAAAGGTGTGAGGATTGGATTCATTACGATATTTGGGTTAACAGACATATATAAACACAGGTGAAATATATAATCACGAAAGACCTACGGAATACCAAGGGAAGACTACTCAACATTCTGCCATAACGTACATGGGAAAAGGATCCCAGGAAGAACAGACATATGTATATGTGTAAAAGAAACACATCTTGAACACCTACAACAAGCCAAACTTTGTAATGAAACTTGCTGTAATAAAAAATAAAAAATTAAATTAAAAACACGAACAAGAAGTAGTGAGACAAACTTGAGGGGCTTTCTCCTGGCACATTCTGTTCTAAATTCCAATCTACAACGCGACATCCATTGAGGTTCTGCTGCCCTAGTAACCAGATTTGGTAAGGGAGAACTGCTGCCACCATGTGGCCGTTTCACACAACTGCAGCCTTAATCCCAGCACTAATGGTCAGTGGATATTCAAAATCATTACAGGCCTGTAAATGACACCGGCCCTGAAAACAATTCCTGGGGTCATATATCGACCAAAAAATTCAAAAGACGTCCATATTTCAAAACGACAATTTCAAGAGGCATATTTCACGCACATTAGTGTTCTGCTTCTTTTGCTTTCTTTCTTTCTTTGTTAAAAAAAAGGGAATGGAAAAAGGCAACCCTCAGATGGGCGAAAACGTTCGCAAACGAATCAATGGACACAGGTTCAATCGCCAATATATATAAACAGCTCATGAAGCTTAATATTAATAAAACAAACAACCCAATACATAAATGGGCAGAAGATCTAAATAGACGTTTCTTCAAAGAAGACACAGAGATGGCCAAGACGCTCATGAAAAGCTGCTCAACATCACTAATTATTAGAGAAATGCAAATCAAAACTACCATGAGGTAAGACCTCACACCTGTTAGAATCGGCATCATCCGAAAATCTACAAACAACAAATTCTGGGGAGGGTGTGGACAAAAGGAACCCCCTTCCACTATTGGTGGGAATGTAAATTGATACAGTCACTATGGAGAAGAGTATGGAGGTTCCTTTAAAAAACTAAAAGGAGAATTACCATAGGATCCAGCAATCCCACTTCTGGGCATATACCCAGAGAAAACCATAAATCACAAAGACACATTCACAACAATGTTCATTGCAGCACTATTTACAATAGCCAGCTAATGGAAGCAACCTAAATGCCCACAGACAGGCGAATGGATAAAGATGTGGTACATATATAAAATGGAATATTACTCAGCCATAAAAAGGAATGAAACTGGGTCATTTGTAGAGAAGTGGATGGATCTAGAGACTGTCATACGGAATGAAGTAAGTCAGAAAGAGAAAAACAAATATTGTATATTAATGCCTATATGTGGAACCTAGAAAAATGGTACAGATGAACTGGTTTGCAGGGCAGAAATAGAGACACAGAGGTAGAGAACAAACGTATGGACACCAAGTGGGGGAAGCCATGGGGTGGTGGTGGTGGGATGAGTTGGGAGATTGGGATTGACCTGTATGCATGTATATGCATAAAATAGATAACTAATAATAACCTGCTGTATAAAATAAATAAATAAACTTAAATTTCAAAATTTTTAAAAATAAAATTTATAAATAAAACAGAAAGAAGTTCTTCCATTCACACAGATGTATTTATATGAATGAATTATTTCCATGCTTATATCTATAAATACATAAAGGACGAACAGAATGTAACTGGCACCGAAAAAGAAAAAAATTACCTGAACCTAACAGTTATAGAGAGGAAAATACTACCAAGGCACTTGCTCCAGTGGTAAACAATTCTGAAATTGGTCAGAGGTGGGGAATCATCTCCCATAATGCAAGCAGCTCCGCCTCCCCACGCAAGGAGCGTCCTCATTGCAATCCTGGGGGACCGTGCCGAGGACTCTGTGAGTAAACGTGATCTGAGCCCCAGGCCAGCTGCTGCTTAACTGTTCCCACCCTTCCCAGGTAAAACACCTGAATATGTACAAGGGCTTGAAAGCCTAGAGGATGGGCCGTGGAGCCACACCAGCGACAGCACGCAGGCCAACTTGGTGCCTGCAGGCCAGCCAGGATGGTCCTGGCCCCGGGCGCTCTTCTGGAAGCTTTCCATTTCCCTGCCTGAGATACCCCTCCTGTCCCGGCCCCCACTCCTTTTTTTCCTTCCTCACCTCAGCCCGGAGAGAAATTCCAGTGGAAGTTATGGGTGACACATCGTCTTCTTTACAGGTGGCAGCCTGGCAACTCCTGCAGAAAGTCCAGCAGAGCCCCACTCACACCGGGCCACCCACAAAGCCGTGGACCCTCACACCCTCCCACCAGCACAGCCCCGAGACTGCTGACGGGGCAGAGAATATGGAGTCAGGCACAGCTGCAGGAGCTATTGCTGCCTGGAGTGCTGTTTATATTGACCTCAACCCAGGCACACCTGGGGAGGGCTTGCCGGCAGGGTCAGTCTGCCCAGGTCAGCTAATCCTCAGCCCTCAGGGAATCACATTGCAGAAAATGGACCTCGCTAAGACAGAATATTCGCCAAGGGAAAAAAGACACAATGCCGTTTGCAGCACCGTAGATGAGTCGAGAGGTAATCATGTGAATTGTAGTAAGTCAGAAAGTGAAAGACACATATCGTATCATATCACTTATAGGTGTTACCTAAAAATGGATACCAGGGCAGATATTTCCACGGAGAAGGGCAATCACAGATTCATTAAACACACTTATGGTTCACCAATGGAAAGTGTGAGGATTGGATTCATTACGATATTGGGGTTAACAGACATATACAAACACAGGTGAAATATATAATCACCAAAGACCTACGGAATACCAGGGGAAGACTACTCAACATTCTGTCATAACGTACATGGGAAAAGGATCCCAGGAAGAACAGACATATGTATATGTGTAAAAGAAACACATCTTGCACACCTACAAAAGGCCAAACGTTGTAATCAAACTTGCTGTAATAAAAATAAAAAAATTAAATTAAAAACACGAATAAGAAGTAGTGAGACAAACTTGAGGGGCTTTCTCCTGGCACATTCCGTTCTAAATTCCAATCTAGAACGCGACTTCCATTGATGCTCTGCTGCCCTAGTAACCAGATTTGGTAAGGGAGAACTGCTGCCACCATGTGGCCGTTTCACACAACTGCAGCCTTAATCCCAGCACTATTGGTCAGTGGATATTCAAAATCATTACAGGCCTGTAAATGACACCTGCCCTGAAAACAATTCCTGGGGTCATATATCGACCAAAAAATTCAAAAGACGTCCATATTTCAAAACGACAATTTCAAGAGGCATATTTCACGCACATTAGTGTTCTGCTTCTTTTGCTTTCTTTCTTTCTTTGTTAAAAAAAGGGAATGGAAAAAGGCAACACTCAGATGGGCGAAAACGTTCGCAAACGAATCAATGGACACAGGTTCAATCGCCAATATATATAAACAGCTCATGAAGCTTAATATTAATAAAACAAACAACCCAATACAAAAATGGGCAGAAGATCTAAATAGACGTTTCTTCAAAGAAGACCCATAGATGGCCAAGACGCTCATGAAAAGCTGCTCAACATCACTAATTATTAGAGAAATGCAAATCAAAACTACAATGAGGTAAGACCTCACACCTGTTAGAATCGGCATCATCCGAAAATCTACAAACAACAAATTCTGGGGAGGGTGTGGACAAAAGGAAACCCCTTCCACTATTGGTGGGAATGTAAATTGATACAGTCACTATGGAGAAGAGTATGGAGGTTCCTTTAAAAAACTAAAAGGAGAATTACCATAGGATCCAGCAATCCCACTTCTGGGCATATACCCAGAGAAAACCATAAATCACAAAGACACATTCACCACAATGTTCATTGCAGCACTATTTACAATAGCCAGGTAGTGGAAGCAACCTAAATGCCCACAGACAGGCGAATGGATAAAGATGTGGTACATATATAAAATGGAATATTACTCAGCCATAAAAAGGAATGAAACTGGGTCATTTGTAGAGAAGTGGATGGATCTAGAGACTGTCATACGGAATGAAGTAAGTCAGAAAGAGAAAAACAAATATTGTATATTAATGCCTATATGTGGAACCTAGGAAAATGGTACAGATGAACTGGTTTGCAGGGCAGAAATAGAGACACAGAGGTAGAGAACAAAGGTATGGACACCAAGTGGGGGAAGCCATGGGGTGGTGGTGGTGGGATGAGTTGGGAGATTGGGATTGACCTGTATGCATGTATATGCATAAAATAGATAACTAATAATAACCTGCTGTATAAAATAAATAAATAAACTTAAATTTCAAAATTTTTAAAAATAAAATTTAAAAATAAAACAGAAAAAAGTTCTTCCATTCACACAGATGTATTTATATGAATGAATTATTTCCATGCTTATATCTATAAATACATAAAAGAAGAACAGAATGTAACTGGGACGGAAAAAGAAAAAAAATACCTGAACCTAACAGTTATAGAGAGGAAAACCCTACCAAGGCACTTGCTCCAGTGGTAAACAATTCTGAAATTGGTCAGAGGTGGGGAATCATCTCCCATACTGCCAGCAGCCCCGCCCCCCACGCAAGGAGCGTCCTCATTGCAATCCTGGGGGACCGTGCCGAGGACTCTGTGAGTAAACGTGATCTGAGCCCCAGGCCAGCTGCTGCTGAACTGTTCCCACCCTTCCCAGGTAAAACACCTGAATATGTACAAGGGCTTGAAAGCCTAGAGGAAGGGCCGTGGAGCCACACCAGCGACAGCACGCAGGCCAACTTGGTGCCTGCAGGCCAGCCAGGATGGTCCTGGCCCCGGGCGCTCTTCTGGAAGCTTTCCATTTCCCTGCCTGAGATACCCCTCCTGTCCCGGCCCCCACTCCTTTTTTTCCTTCCTCACCTCAGCCCGGAGAGAAATTCCAGTGGAAGTTATGGGTGACACATCGTCTTCTTTACAGGTGGCAGCCTGGCAACTCCTGCAGAAAGTCCAGCAGAGCCCCACTCACACCGGGCCACCCACAAAGCCGTGGACCCTCACACCCTCCCACCAGCACAGCCCCGAGACTGCTGACGGGGCAGAGAATATGGAGTCAGGCAAAGCTGCAGGGGCTATTGCTGCCAGGAGTGCTGTTTATATTGACCTCAACCCAGGCACACCTGGGCAGGGCTTGCCGGCAGGGTCAGGCAGCCCAGGTCAGCTAATCCTCAGCCCTCAGGGAATCACATTGCAGAAAGTGGACCTCGCTAAGACAGAATATTCGCCAAGGAAAAAAAGGACACAATGCCATTTGCAGCACCGTAGATGAGTCGAGAGGTAATCACGTGACTTGTAGTAAGTCAGAAAGTGAAAGATACATATCGTATCATATCACTTATAGGTGTTACCTAAAAATGGATACCATGGCAGATATTTCCACGGAGAAGTGCAATCACAGATTCATTAAACACACTTGTGGTTCACCAATGGAAAGGTGTGAGGATTGGATTCATTACGATATTGGGGTTAAAAGACATATACAAACACAGGTGAAATATATAATTACCAAAGACCTACGGAACCAGGGGAAGACTACTCAACATTCTGTCATAACGTACATGGGAAAAGGATCCCAGGAAGAACAGACATAACTATATGTGTAAAAGAAACACATCTTTCACACCTACAAAAGGCCAAACGTTGTAATCAAACTTGCTGTAATAAAAAATAAAAAATTAAATTAAAAACACGAACAAGAAGTAGTGAGACAAACTTGACGGGCTTTCTCCTGGCACATTCCGTCCTAAATTCCAATCTAGAACGCGACTTCCATTGAGGCTCTGCTGCCCTAGTAACCAGATTTGGTAAGGGAGAACTGCTGCCACCATGTGGCCGTTTCACACAACTGCAGCCTTAATCCCAGCACTATTGGTCAGTGGATATTCAAAATCATTACAGGCCTGTAAATGACACCTGCCCTGAAAACAATTCCTGGGGTCATATATCGACCAAAAAATTCAAAAGACGTCCATATTTCAAAACGACAATTTCAAGAGGCATATTTCACGCACATTAGTGTTCTGCTTCTTTTGCTTTCTTTCTTTCTTTGTTAAAAAAAAGGGAATGGAAAAAGGCAACACTCAGATGGGTGAAAACGTTTGCAAACGAATCAATGGACACAGGTTCAATCTCCAATATATATAAACAGCTCATGAAGCTTAATATTAATAAAACAAACAACCCAATAGAAAAATGGGCAGAAGATCTAAATAGACGTTTCTTCAAAGAAGACCCAGAGATGGCCAAGACGCTCATGAAAAGCTGCTCAACATCACTAATTATTAGAGAAATGCAAATCAAAACTACAATGAGGTAAGACCTCACACCTGTTAGAATCGGCATCATCCGAAAATCTACAAACAACAAATTCTGGGGAGGGTGTGGACAAAAGGAACCCCCTTCCACTATTGGTGGGAAGGTAAATTGATACAGTCACTATGGAGAAGAGTATGGAGGTTCCTTTAAAAAACTAAAAGGAGAATTACCATAGGATCAAGCAATACCACTTCTGGGCATATACCCAGAGAAAACCATAAATCACAAAGACACATTCACCACAATGTTCATTGCAGCACTATTTACAATAGCCAGCTAATGGAAGCAACCTAAATGCCCACAGACAGGCGAATGGATAAAGATGTGGTACATATATAAAATGGAATATTACTCAGCCATAAAAAGGAATGAAACTGGGTCATTTGTAGAGAAGTGGATGGATCTAGATACTGTCATACGGAATGAAGTAAGTCAGAAAGAGAAAAACAAATATTGTATATTAATGCCTATATGTGGAACCTAGAAAAATGGTACAGATGAACTGGTTTGCAGGGCAGAAATAGAGACACAGAGGTAGAGAACAAACGTATGGACACAAAGTGGGGGAAGCCATGGGGTGGTGGTGGTGGGATGAGTTGGGAGATTGGGATTGACCTGTATACATGTATATGCATAAAATAGATAACTAATAATAACCTGCTGTATAAAATAAATAAATAAACTTAAATTTCAAAATTTTTAAAAATAAAATTTAAAAATAAAAGAGAAAAATGGTCTTCCATTCACACAAATGTATTTATATGAATGAATTATTTCCATGCTTATATCTATAAATACATAAAAGAAGAACAGAATGTAACTGGGACTGAAAAAGAAAAAAAATACCTGAACCTAACAGTTATAGAGAGGAAAACCCTACCAAGGCACTTGCTCCAGTGGTAAACAATTCTGAAATTGGTCAGAGGTGGGGAATCATCTCCCACACTGCCAGCAGCCCCGCCACCCCACGCAAGGAGCGTCCTCATTGCAATCCTGGGGGACCGTGCCGAGGACTCTGTGAGTAAACGTGATCTGAGCCCCAGGCCAGCTGCTGCTGAACTGTTCCCACCCTTCCCAGGTAAAACACCTGAATATGTACAAGGGCTTGAAAGCCTAAGGGAAGGGCCGTGGAGCCACACCAGCGACAGCACGCAGGCCAACTTGGTGCCTGCAGGCCAGCCAGGATGGTCCTGGCCCCGGGCACTCTTCTGGAAGCTTTCCATTTCCCTGCCTGAGATACCCCTCCTGTCCCGGCCCCCACTCTTTTTTTCCTTCCTCACCTCAGCCCGGAGAGAAATTCCAGTGGAAGTTATGGGTGACACATCGTCTTCTTTACAGGAGGCAGCCTGGCAACTCCTGCAGAAAGTCCAGCAGAGCCCCACTCACACCGGGCCACCCACAAAGCCGTGGACCCTCACACCCTCCCACCAGCACAGCCCCGAGACTGCTGACGGGGCAGAGAATATGGAGTCAGGCACAGCTGCAAGGGCTATTGCTGCCTGGAGTGCTGTTTATATTGACCTCAACCCAGGCACACCTGGGGAGGACTTGCCTGCAGGGTCAGGCTGCCCAGGTCAGCTAATCCTCAGCCCTCAGGGAATCACATTGCAGAAAATGGACCTCGCTAAGACAGAATATTCGCCAAGGGAAAAAAGGACACAATGCCATTTGCAGCACCGTAGATGAGTCGAGAGGATTTAACGTGACTTGTAGTAAGTCAGAAAGTGAAAGACACATATCGTATCATATCACTTATAGGTGTTACCTAAAAATGGATACCAGGGCAGATATTTCCACGGAGAAGGGCAATCACAGATTCATTAAACACACTTATGGTTCACCAATGGAAAGGTGTGAGGATTGGATTCATTACGATATTGGGGTTAACAGACATATACAAACACAGGTGAAATATATAATCACCAAAGACCTACGGAATACCAGGGGAAGACTACTCAACATTCTGTCATAACGTACATGGGAAAAGGATCCCAGGAAGAACAGACATATGTATATGTGTAAAAGAAACACATCTTGCACACCTACAAAAGGCCAAACGTTGTAATCAAACTTGCTGTAATAAAAATAAAAAATTAAATTAAAAACACGAACAAGAAGTAGTGAGACAAACTTGAGGGGCTTTCTCCTGGCACATTCCGTTCTAAATTCCAATCTACAACGCGACTTCCATTGGTGTTCTGCTGCCCTAGTAACCAGATTTGGTAAGGGAGAACTGCTGCCACCATGTGGCCGTTTCACACAACTGCAGCCTTAATCCCAGCACTAATGGTCAGTGGATATTCAAAATCATTACAGGCCTGTAAATGACACCTGCCCTGAAAACAATTCCTGGGGTCATATATCGACCAAAAAATTCAAAAGACGTCCTTATTTCAAAACGAGAATTTCAAGAGGCATATTTCACGAACATTAGTGTTCTGCTTCTTTTGCTTTCTTTCTTTCTTTGTTAAAAAAAAGGGAATGGAAAATGGCAACACTCAGATGGGCGAAAACGTTTGCAAACGAATCAATGGACACAGGTTCAATCGCCAATATATATAAACAGCTCATGAAGCTTAATATTAATAAAACAAACAACCCAATACAAAAATGGGCAGAAGATCTAAATAGACGTTTCTTCAAAGAAGACCCATAGATGGCCAAGACGCTCATGAAAAGCTGCTCAACATCACTAATTATTAGAGAAATGCAAATCAAAACTACAATGAGGTAAGACCTCACACCTGTTAGAATCGGCATCATCCGAAAATCTACAAACAACAAATTCTGGGGAGGGTGTGGACAAAAGGAACCCCCTTCCACTATTGGTGGGAAGGTAAATTGATACAGTCACTATGGAGAAGAGTATGGAGGTTCCTTTAAAAAACTAAAAGGAGAATTACCATAGGATCCAGCAATCCCACTTCTGGGCATATACCCAGAGAAAACCATAAATCACAAAGACACATTCACCACAATGTTCATTGCAGCACTATTTACAATAGCCAGGTAATGGAAGCAACCTAAATGCCCACAGACAGGCGAATGGATAAAGATGTGGTACATATATAAAATGGAATATTACTCAGCCATAAAAAGGAATGAAACTGGGTCATTTGTAGAGAAGTGGATGGATCTAGGGACTGTCATACGGAATGAAGTAAGTCAGAAAGAGAAAAACAAATATTGTATATTAATGCCTATATGTGGAACCTAGAAAAATGGTACAGATGAACTGGTTTGCAGGGCAGAAATAGAGACAAAGAGGTAGAGAACAAAGGTATGGACACCAAGTGGGGGAAGCCATGGGGTGGAGGTGGTGGGATGAGTTGGGAGATTGGGATTGACCTGTATGCATGTATATGCATAAAATAGATAACTAATAATAACCTGCTGTATAAAATAAATAAATAAACTTAAATTTCAAAATTTTTAAAAATAAAATTTAAAAATAAAACAGAAAAAAGTTCTTCCATTCACACAGATGTATTTATATGAATGAATTATTTCCATGCTTATATCTATAAATACATAAAAGAAGAACAGAATGTAACTGGGATGGAAAAAGAAAAAAAATACCTGAACCTAACAGTTATAGAGACGAAAACCCTACCAAGGCACTTGCTCCAGTGGTAAACAATTCTGAAATTGGTCAGAGGTGGGGAATCATCTCCCATACTGCCAGCAGACCCGCCCCCCACGCAAGGAGCGTCCTCATTGCAATCCTGGGGGACCGTGCCGAGGACTCTGTGAGTAAACGTGATCTGAGCCCCAGGCCAGCTGCTGCTGAACTGTTCCCACCCTTCCCAGGTAAAACACCTGAATATGTACAAGGGCTTGAAAGCCTAGAGGAAGGGCCGTGGAGCCACACCAGCGACAGCACGCAGGCCAACTTGGTGCCTGCAGGCCAGCCAGGATGGTCCTGGCCCCGGGCGCTCTTCTGGAAGCTTTCCATTTCCCTGCCTGAGATACCCCTCCTGTCCCGGCCCCCACTCCTTTTTTTCCTTCCTCACCTCAGCCCGGAGAGTAATTCCAGTGGAAGTTATGGGTGACACATCGTCTTCTTTACAGGTGGCAGCCTGGCAACTCCTGCAGAAAGTCCAGAAGAGCCCCACTCACACCGGGCCACCCACAAAGCCGTGGACCCTCACACCCTCCCACCAGCACAGCCCCGAGACTGCTGACGGGGCAGAGAATATGGAGTCAGGCACAGCTGCAGGGGCTATTGCTGCCTGGAGTGCTGTTTATATTGACCTCAACCCAGGCACACCTGGGAAGGGCTTGCCGGCAGGGTCAGGCAGCCCAGGTCAGCTAATCCTCAGCCCTCAGGGAATCACATTGCAGAAAGTGGACCTCGCTAAGACAGAATATTCGCCAAGGAAAAAAAGGACACAATGCCATTTGCAGCACCGTAGATGAGTCGAGAGGTAATCACGTGACTTGTAGTAAGTCAGAAAGTGAAAGATACATATCGTATCATATCACTTATAGGTGTTACCTAAAAATGGATACCAGGGCAGATATTTCCACGGAGAAGGGCAATCACAGATTCATTAAACACACTTGTGGTTCACCAATGGAAAGGTGTGAGGATTGGATTCATTACGATATTGGGGTTAACAGACATATACAAACACAGGTGAAATATATAATTACCAAAGACCTACGGAACCAGGGGAAGACTACTCAACATTCTGTCATAACGTACATGGGAAAAGGATCCCAGGAAGAACAGACATAACTATATGTGTAAAAGAAACACATCTTTCACACCTACAAAAGGCCAAACGTTGTAATCAAACTTGCTGTAATAAAAAATAAAAAATTAAATTAAAAACACGAACAAGAAGTAGTGAGACAAACTTGAGGGGCTTTCTCCTGGCACATTCCGTCCTAAATTCCAATCTAGAACGCGACTTCCATTGAGGCTCTGCTGCCCTAGTAACCAGATTTGGTAAGGGAGAACTGCTGCCACCATGTGGCCGTTTCACACAACTGCAGCCTTAATCCCAGCACTAATGGTCAGTGGATATTCAAAATCATTACAGGCCTGTAAATGACACCTGCCCTGAAAACAATTCCTGGGGTCATATATCGACCAAAAAATTCAAAAGACGTCCATATTTCAAAACGACAATTTCAAGAGGCATATTTCACGCACATTAGTGTTCTGCTTCTTTTGCTTTCTTCCTTTGTTTGTTAAAAAAAAGGGAATGGAAAAAGGCAACACTCAGATGGGCGAAAACGTTTGCAAACGAATCAATGGACACAGGTTCAATCTCCAATATATATAAACAGCTCATGAAGCTTAATATTAATAAAACAAACAACCCAATACAAAAATGGGCAGAAGATCTAAATAGACGTTTCTTCAAAGAAGACCCAGAGATGGCCAAGACGCTCATGAAAAGCTGCTCAACATCACTAATTATTAGAGAAATGCAAATCAAAACTACAATGAGGTAAGACCTCACACCTGTTAGAATCGGCATCATCCGAAAATCTACAAACAACAAATTCTGGGGAGGGTGTGGACAAAAGGAACCCCCTTCCACTATTGGTGGGAATGTAAATTGATACAGTCACTATGGAGAAGAGTATGGAGGTTCCTTTAAAAAACTAAAAGGAGAATTACCATAGGATCCAGCAATACCACTTCTGGGCCTATACCCAGAGAAAACCATAAATCACAAAGACACATTCACCACAATATTCATTGCAGCACTATTTACAATAGCCAGCTAATGGAAGCAACATAAATGCCCACAGACAGGCGATTGGATAAAGATGTGGTACATATATAAAATGGAATATTACTCAGCCATAAAGAGGAATGAAACTGGGTCATTTGTAGAGAAGTGGATGGATCTACATACTGTCATACGGAATGAAGTAAGTCAGAAAGAGAAAAACAAATATTGTATATTAATGCCTATATGTGGAACCTAGAAAAATGGTACAGATGAACTGGTTTGCAGGGCAGAAATAGAGACACAGAGGTAGAGAACAAACGTATGGACACCAAGTGGGGGAAGCCATGGGGTGGTGGTGGTGGGATGAGTTGGGAGATTGGGATTGACCTGTATACATGTATATGCATAAAATAGATAACTAATAATAACCTGCTGTATAAAATAAATAAATAAACTTAAATTTCAAAATTTTTAAAAATAAAATTTAAAAATAAAAGAGAAAAATGTTCTTCCATTCACACAAATGTATTTATATGAATGAATTATTTCCATGCTTATATCTATAAATACATAAAAGAAGAACAGAATGTAACTGGGACTGAAAAAGAAAAAAAATACCTGAACCTAACAGTTATAGAGAGGAAAACACTACCAAGGCACTTGCTCCAGTGGTAAACAATTCTGAAATTGGTCAGAGGTGGGGAATCATCTCCCACACTGCCAGCAGACCCGCCCCCCCACGCAAGGAGCGTCCTCATTGCAATCCTGGGGGACAGTGCCGAGGACTCTGTGAGTAAACGTGATCTGAGCCCCAGGCCAGCTGCTGCTGAACTGTTCCCACCCTTCCCAGGTAAAACACCTGAATATGTACAAGGGCTTGAAAGCCTAAGGGAAGGGCCGTGCAGCCGCACCAGCGACAGCACGCAGGCCAACTTGGTGCCTGCAGGCCAGCCAGGATGGTCCTGGCCCCGGGCACTCTTCTGGAAGCTTTCCATTTCCCTGCCTGAGATACCCCTCCTGTCCCGGACCCCACTCTTTTTTTCCTTCCTCACCTCAGCCCGGAGAGAAATTCCAGTGGAAGTTATGGGTGACACATCGTCTTCTTTACAGGTGGCAGCCTGGCAACTCCTGCAGAAAGTCCAGCAGAGCCCCACTCACACCGGGCCACCCACAAAGCCGTGGACCCTCACACCCTCCCACCAGCACAGCCCCGAGACTGCTGACGGGGCAGAGAATATGGAGTCAGGCACAGCTGCAAGGGCTATTGCTGCCTGGAGTGCTGTTTATATTGACCTCAACCCAGGCACACCTGGGGAGGACTTGCCTGCAGGGTCAGGCTGCCCAGGTCAGCTAATCCTCAGCCCTCAGGGAATCACATTGCAGAAAATGGACCTCGCTAAGACAGAATATTCGCCAAGGGAAAAAAGGACACAATGCCATTTGCAGCACCGTAGATGAGTCGAGAGGATTTAACGTGACTTGTAGTAAGTCAGAAAGTGAAAGACACATATCGTATCATATCACTTATAGGTGTTACCTAAAAATGGATACCAGGGCAGATATTTCCATGGAGAAGGGCAATCACAGATTCATTAAACACACTTATGGTTCACCAATGGAAAGGTGTGAGGATTGGATTCATTACGATATTGGGGTTAACAGACATATACAAACACAGGTGAAATATATAATCACCAAAGACCTACGGAATACCAAGGGAAGACTACTCAACATTCTGTCATAACGTACATGGGAAAAGGATCCCAGGAAGAACAGACATATGTATATGTGTAAAAGAAACACATCTTGCACACCTACAACAGGCCAAACGTTGTAATCAAACTTGCTGTAATAAAAAATAAAAAATTAAATTAAAAACACGAACAAGAAGTAGTGAGACAAACTTGAGGGGCTTTCTCCTGGCACATTCTGTTCTAAATTCCAATCTAGAACGCGACTTCCATTGAGGCTCTGCTGCCCTAGTAACCAGATTTGTTAAGGGCCACCTTGTGGCCGTTTCACACAACAGAAGCTTTAATCCCAGCGATAATGGTCAGTCGATATTCAAAATCATTGCAGGCCTATAAATGACACCTGCCCTGAAAACAAATCCTGGGGTCACATATCGATCAAAAAATTCAAAGGACGTCCATATTTCAAAACAACCGTTTCAAAAGGCATACTTAACACACATTAGTGTTCTGCTTCTTTTTCTTTCTTTCCTTTTTTGTTAAAAAAACGGGAATGGAAACAGGCATCCATCAGAATGGGCGAAAATCGTTGCGAACGAATCAATGGACAAAGGTTTAATCTCCAATATATATAAACAGCTCATGCAGCTTAATATTAAAAAAACAAACAACCCAATATATAAATGGGCAGAAAATCTAAAAAGACGTTTCTTCAAAGAAGACACAGAGATGTCCAAGAAGCACATGAAAAGCTGCTCAACAGCACTAATTATTAGAGAAATGCAAATCAAAACTATAATGAGGTGTCACCTCACACCTGTTAGAATCGGCATCACCAGAAAATCTACAAACAACAAATTCTGGGGAGGGTGTGGACAAAAGGAGCCCTCTTCCACTATTGGTGGGAATGTAAATTGATACAGTCACTATGGAGAAGAGTATGGAGTTTCCTTAAAAAAACTAGAAATAGAATTACCAACTGATCCAGCAATCCCACTTCCGGACATAGACCCAGAGAAAACCGAAAATCAAAAAGGCACATTCACCACAATGTTCATTGCAGCACTATTTAAAATAGCCAGTTAATGGAAGCAAACTAAATGCCCACAGACCGATGAATGGATAAAGATGGGCTACATATATAAAATGGAATATTACTCGGCCATAAAAAGGAATGAAACTGGGTCATTTTTAGAGACATCGATGGATCTAGAGACTGTCATACAGAATGAAGTAAGTCAGAAAGAGGAAAACAAATATTGTATATTAATGCATATATATGGAACCTAAAAAATGGTACAGATGCACTGGTTTGCAGGGAAGAAATAGAGACACAGAGGTAGAGAACAAACGTATGGACACCAAGTGTGGGAAGCCATGGGGTGGTGGTGGTGGGATTATTTGGGAGAATGAGATTGACCTGTATACATGTATATGCATAAAATACATAACTAATAATAACCTGGTGTATAAAAAAATAAAAAAATAATAAATTTCACAATTTTAAAAAACAAAATTTAAAAATAAAACAGAAAAAATTTCTTCCCTTCACACAGATGTATTTATAGGAATGAATTATTTCTCTGCTTATATCTATAAATACATAAAAGAGTAATAAAATCTAACTTGAAACATAAAAGATAAAAAAAGCTGAACACCCCAGTTATACAGAGGAAAACGCTATCAGGGCACTTGCTCCAGCGGTAAACAATTCTGAAATGGGTCAGAGGTGGGGAACCATCTCCCATACAGCCAGAAACACCCCCACGCACGGAGCGTCCTCATTGCAAAGCTGGGGGACCGTGCCGAGGCATCTGTGAGTAAACGTGAGCTGAGCCCCAGGCCAGCTGCTGCTGAACTGTTCCCACCCTTCCCAGGTAAAACACCTGAATACGTACAAGGGCTTAAAAGCCTAGAGGAAGGGCCACGGAGCCAAACCAGCCACAGCACGGAGGCCAACTTGGTGCCAGCAGGCCAGCCAGGGTGGTCCTGGCACCGGCCATTCTTCCAGAAGCTTTCCATTGCCCTGCCTGAAATACCCCTCCTGTCACGGCACCAACTCCTTTTTTCCTTCCTCACCTCTGTCCGGAGAGAAATTCCAGTGCAAGGTATAGGTGACACATCCTGTTCTTTACAGGTGGCAGCCTGACAACTCCTGCAGAACGGCCAGCAGAACCCCACTCACAGCTGGCCAACCACAAAACTGTGGCCCCTCGCTCCCTTCCACCAGCACAGCCCCGAGACTGCTGACGGGGCAGAGAATATGGAGTCAGGCACAGCTTCAGGGGCTATTGCTGCCTGGAGCGCTGTTTATATTGACCTCAACCAGGCACACCTGGGGAGGGCCGGCCGGCAGGGCAAGGCTTCCCAGGTCAGCTAATCCACAACCCTCATGGAATCACATTGTTGAAAATGGACCTCACTAAGGCAGAATAGAAGCCAAGGAATAAAAGGACACAATGCCATTTGCAGCCCCGTAGATGAGTCGAGAGGTAATCACGTGACTTGTAGTAAGTCAGAAAGTGAAAGACACATATCATATCATATCACTTATAGGTGTTACCTAAAAATGGATACCAGGGCAGATATTTCCACGGAGAAGGGCAATCACAGATTCATTAAACAAACTTATGTTTCACCAATGGAAAGGTGTGAGGACTGGTTTCATTACGATATTGGGGTTAACAGACATATACAATCACAGGTGACATATATAATCACCAAAGACCTACGGAATACCAAGAGAAGACTACTCAACGTTCTGTCATAACGTACATGGGAATAGGATCCCAGGAAGAACAGACATCTGTATATGTGTAAAAGAACCACATCTTCCACGACTACATCAAGCCAAAGATTGTAATCAATCTTGCTGCAATAAAAAATTAAAAATTAAATTAAAAACACGAACAAGAAGTAGTGAGACAAACTTGAGGGGCTTTCTCCTGGCACATTCCATTCTAAATTCCAATCTAGAACAGGACTTCCATTGAGGCTCTGTTGCCCTAGTAACCAGATTTGGTAAGGGAGAACAGCTGCCACCTTGTGGCCGTTTCTCACAACAGAAGATTTAATCACAGTGCTAATGGTCACTTGGTATTCATAATCATTGTAGGCCTGTAAATGACACCTGCCCTGAAAACAAATCCTGGGGTCACATATCGACCAAAAAATTTAAAGGACGTCCATATTTCAAAACGACCGTTTCAAAAGGCATATTTTACGCACATTAGTGTTCTGTTCCTTTTTCTTTCTTTCCTTTTTTGTTAAAAAAACGGGAATGGAAAAAGGCATCCCTCAGAATGGGCGAAAATCGTTGCAAGCGAATCAATGGACAAAGGTTTAATCTCCAATATATATAAACAGCTCATGCAGCTTAATTTTGAAAAAACAAACAACCCAATACAAAAATGGGCAGAAGATCTAAAGAGACGTTTCTTCATAAAAACACAGAAATGGCCAAGACGCACATGAAAAGTTGCTCAACATCACTAATTATTAGAGAAATGCAAATCAAAACTACAATGAGATATAACCTCACACCTGTTAGAATCGGCATCATTAGAAAATCTATAAACAACAAATTCTGGGGAGGGTGTGGACAAAAGGAGCCCTCTTCCACTATTGGTGGGAATGTAAATTGATACAGCCACTATGGAGAACAGAATGGAGTTTCCTTAAAAAAACTAGAAATAGAAACCTTGACTTTCCCTAACCCTAACCATAGCCCGGAACGGAAACCTACCACCAACCCTACACATTATCTACGCCGTGCACAAATCCTAATCTGTACGCTGGCCCTAACCAGTGAGTAAACACGTACCCTGACCCTAAAACTTTTCCGTACCCTCAGCTGTGCCCTAAACTTTGCCGTTGCCTTACCTTAACCTTAGCCCAGAACGGAAACCTACCATCAGCCCTACACCTTACCCTAAGCCGTACCCTAATCCTAATCCATACGTCAACACATACCCTGACCCTAACACGTTTCGGTTCCCTCACCTCTGCCATAAAACATGCCGTTCCCTAACCCTAACCCTAGACCGGAACGGAAACCTTCCACCAACCCTACACCTTACATTATGCCGTACCCTAATCCTAATCCGTATGCGGACGCTAACATGTGCATCAACACGTACCCTGACCCTAACACGTTTCGTACCCTAACCTGTGCCCTAAACTTTGCCGGTCCCTAAACATAACCCTAGACTGGAAGGGAAATCTACCACCAACCCAACACCTTACTCTACGCGGTACCCTAATACTCATGCGTACGCAAACACTAACCCTTGAGTCAACACGTACCCTGAACCTAACACATTTCGGTACCATCACCTGTGCCCTAAACCTTGCAATTCTCTAACCCTAACCCTAACCCTAACCCTAACCCTAACCCTAACCCTAACCTTACCTTACGCCGTACCCTATTCCTGGCCCGTACGCTGGCACTTAACAGTGCGTCAGCACGTAGCCTGACTCTCCCAAGTTTCCGTACCCTCACCTGTGCCCTAAGCCTTGCCGTTCCCTAACCCTAACCCTAGCCCGGAATAGAAACCCACCACCAGCCCTACCCCTTACATTACGCCGTACCCTACTCCTGACCCGTACGCTGGCACTGAGCCATGCGTCAGCACGTAGCCTTAGCCACCCGCGTTTCCGTACCCTGACCTGCGCCCTAAGCCTTGCCGTTCCCTAACCCTAACCCTAACCCAAACGCAAATCCACCACCAGCCCTACACTTTATCCAACGCGGTTGCCTACTCCTGGCCCGTACGCTGGCACTGACACGTGCGTCAGCACGTAGACCGACCCTCCCACGTTTCCGTACCCTCACCTGTGTCCTAAGATTTGCCATTCCCTAACCCTAACCCTAGCCTGGAACGGAAACCAACCACCAGCCCTACACCTTACCTTACGCCGTTGCCTACTCCTGGCCCGTACGCTGGCACTGACCCGTGCGTCAGCACGTAGCCTGACCCTCCCACGTTTCTGTACCCTCACCTGTGCCCTAAGCCTTGCCTTTCCCTAACCCTAACCCTAGCCCGGAGCGGAAACCCACCACCAGCCCTACACCTTAACTTACGCCGTTCCCTAGTCCTGGCCCGTACGCTGGCACTGAACCATGCGTCAGCACGTAGTCTGACCCTCCCACGTTTCCGTACCCTCACCTGTGCCCTAAGCCTTGCCGTTCCCTAACCCTAACCCTTGCACGGAACCCAAATCCACCACCAGCCCTACACTTTTTCCTATGCCGTTGCCTACTCCTGGCCCGTACGCTGGCACTGACCCGTGCGTCAGCACGTAGCCCGACCATCCCACGTTTCCGTACCCTCACCTGTGCCCTAAGCCTTGCCGTTCCCTAACCCTAATCCTAGCCTGGAACGGAAACCAACCACCAGCCCTACACCTTACCTTACGCCGTTGCCTACTCCTCTCCCGTACGCTGGCATTGACCCGTGCGTCAGCACGTAACCTGACCCTCCCACGTCTCCGTACCCTCACCTGTGCCCTAAGCCTTGCGGTTCCCTAACCCTAACCCTAGCCCGGAACGGAAACCCACCACCAGCCCAACACCTTAACCTACGCCGTTGCCTTCTACTGGCCTGTACTCTGGCAATGACCCGTGCATCAGCACGTAGCCTTACCCTCCCGCGTTTCCGTACCCTGACCTGTGCCCTAAGCCTTGACGTTCCCTAACCTTAACCCTAGACCGGAACGGAAACCAACCACCAGCCCTACACCTTACCTTACGCCGTTCCATATTCCTGGCCCGTACGCTGGCACTGAGCCGTGCGTCAGCACGTAGCCTGACCCTCCCACGTTTCCGTACCCTCACCTGTGCCCTAAGCCTTGCCGTTCCCTAACCCTAACCCTAGATTGGAATAGAAACCCACCACCAGCCCTACACCTTACCTTACGCCGTACGCTACTCCTGACCCGTACGCTGGCAATGACCCATGCGTCAGCACGTAGCGTGACTCTCCCACGTTTCCGTACCCTCAACTGTGCCCTAAGCCTTGCCGTTCGCTTACCCTAACCCTAGCCCGGAACGCAAATCCACCACCCGCCCTACACTTTATCCTACGCCGTTGCCTACTCCTGGCCCGTACGCTGGCACTGACGCGTGCATCAGCACGTAGCCCGACCCTCCCACGTTTCCGTACCCTCACCTGTGCCCTAAGCCTTGCCGTTCCCTAACACTAACACTAGCCTGGAACGGAAACCAACCACCATACCTACACCTTACCTTACGCCGTTGCCTACTCCTGGCCCGTACGCTGGCATTGACCCGTGCGTCAGCATGTAGCCTGACCCTCCCTCGTCTCCGTACCCTCACATGTGCCCTAAGCCCTGCGGGTCCCTAACCCTAACCCTAGCCCGGAATGGAAACCCACCACCAGCCCAACACCTTACCCTACGCCGTTGCCTACTACTGGCCTGTACTCTGGTACTGACCCGTGCATCAGCACGTAGCCTTACCCTCCCGCGTTTCCGTACCCTGACCTGTGCCCTAAGCCTTGCCGTTCCCTAACCCTAACCCTAGCCCGAAACGGAAACCCACCACCAGCCCTACACCTTACCTTACGCCGTTCCCTATTCCTGGCCCGTACGCTGGCACTGAACCATGCGTCAGCACGTAGCCTGACCCTCCCACGTTTCCGTACCCTCACCTGTGCCCTAAGCCTTGCCGTTCCCTAACCCTAACCCTAGCCTGGAACGGAAACCAACCACCAGCCGTACACCTTACCTTACGCCGTTGCCTACTCCTCGCCCGTACGCTGGCATTGACACATGCGTCAGCACGTAGCCTGACCCTCCCACGTATACGTACCCTCACCTGTGCCCTAAGCCTTGCCGTTCCATAACCCTAACCCTAGCCCGGAACGGAAACCCACCACCAGCCCTACACCTTACCCTACGCCGTTGCCTCCTCCTGGCCTGTACTCTGGCGCTGAACCGTGCACCAGCACGTATCCTTACCCTCCCGCGTTTCCGTACCCTGACTTGTGCCCTAAGCCTTGCTGTTTCCTAACCCTAACCCTAGCCCAGAACGCAAATCCATCACCAGCCCTACACTTTATCCTACGCTGTTGCCTACTCCTGGCCCGTAAGCTGGCACTGACCCGTGCGTCAGAACGTAGCCCGAGCATCCCACGTTTCCGTACCCTCACCTGTGCCCTAAGCCTTGCCGTTCCCTAACCCTAACCCTAGACTGTAACGGAAACCAACCCCCAGCCCTAAACCTTACCTTACGCCGTTGCCTACTCCTGGCCCGTATGCTGGCACTGACCCGTGCGTCAGCTCTTATTCTGACCCTCCCACGTTTCCGTACACTCACCTGTGCCATAAGCCTTGCCGTTCCCTAACCCTAACCCTAGCCCGGAACGGAAACCCACCACCAGCCCTAAACCTTACCCAACGCCGTTGCCTACTCCTGGCCCGTACTCTGGCACTGACCCGTGCATCAGCACGTAGCCTTACCCTCCCGCGTTTCCGTACACTGACAAGTGCCCTAAGCCTTGCCGTTCCCTAACCCTAACCCTAGCCCAGACGCAAATCCATCACCAGCCCTACATTTTATCCTACGCCGTTGCCTACTCCTGGCCCGTACGCTGGCACTGACCCGTGCGTCTGCACGTAGCCCGACCCTCCCACGTTTCCGTACCCTCACCTGTGCCCTAAGCCTTGCCATTCCCTAAACCTAACCCTAGCCCGGAATAGAAACCCACCACCAGCCCTACAACATACCTTACGCCGTACCCTACTACTGACCCGTACGCTGGCACTGACACATGCCTCAGCACGTAGCCTGACCCTCCCAAGTTTCCGTACCCTCACCTGTGCCCTAAGCCTTGCCGTTCCCTAACCCTAACCCTAGCCCCGAACGGAAACCCACCACCAGCCCTACACCTTACCTTACGCCGTAACCTATTCCTGGCCCGTACGCTGGCACTGAACCGTGCGTCAGAATGTAGCCTGACCCTCCCCCGTTTCCGTACCCTCACCTGTGCCCTAAGCCTTGCCGTTCCCTTACCCTAAGCCTAGACTGGAACGGAAACCAACCACCAGCCCTACATCTTACCTTACGCCGTTGCCTACTCCTGGCCCGTACGCTGGCACTGACACGTGCGTCAGCACGTAGCCTGACCCTCCTACGTTTCCGTACCCTCACCTTTGCCCTAAGACTTGCCGTTCACTAACCGTAACCCTAGCCCGGATTAGAAACCCACCACCAGCCCTACACCTTACCTTACGCCGTACCCTATTCCTGACCCGTACGCTGGCACTGAACAGTGCGTCAGCACGTAGCGTGACCCTCCCAAGTTTCCGTACCCTCACCTGTGCCCTAAGCCTTGCCATTCCCTAACCCTAACCCTAGCCCGGAATAGAAAACCACCAACTGCCCTACACCTTACATTACGCCGTACCCTACTCCTGAACCGTACGCTGGCACTGACCCGTGCGTCAGCACGTAGCCTGACCCTCCCACGTTTCCGTACCCTCACCTGTGCCGTAAGCCTTGCCGTTCCCTAACCATAACCCTAGCCCGGAACGGAAACCCACCACCAGCCCTACACCTTACCTTACGCCGTAACCTATTCCTGGCCCGTACGCTGGCACTGAACCGTGCGTCAGCACGTAGCCTGTCCCTCCCACGTTTCCGTTCCATCACCTGAGCCCTAAGCCTTGCCGTTCCCTAACCCTAACCCTAGCCCGGAACGCAACTCCACCACCAGCCCTACACTTTATCCTACGCCGTTGCCTACTCCTGGCCCGTACGCTGGCACTGACCCGTGCATCAGCACGTAGCCCTACCCTCCCACGTTTCCGTACCCTCACCTGTGCCCTAAGCCTTGCCGTTCCCTAACCCTAACCCTAGCCTGGAACAGAAACCAACCACCAGCCCTACACCTTACCTTACGCCGTTGCCTACTCCTGGCCCGTACGCTGGCATTGACTCGTGCGTCAGCACGTAGCCTGACCCTCCCTCGTCTCCGTACCCTCACCTGTGCCCTAAGCCCTGCGATTCCCTAACCCTAACCCTAGCCCGGAATGTAATCCCACCACCAGCCCAACACCTTACCCTACGCCGTTGCCTACTACTGGCCGGTATTCTGGTACTGACCCGTGCATCAGCACGTAGCCTTACCCTCCCGCGTTTCTGTACCGTGACCTGTGCCCTAAGCCTTGCCGTTCCCTAACCCTAAACCTAGCCCGGAACGGAAACCCACCACCAGCCCTAAACATTACCTTACGCCGTTCCCTATTCCTGTCCCGTATGCTGGCACTGAACCATGCGTCAGCAACTAGCCTGACCCTCCCACGTTTCCGTACCCTCACCTGTGCCCTAAGCCTTTCTGTTCCCTAACCCTAACCCTAGCCTGGAACGGAAACCAACCACCAGCCGTACACCTTACCTTACGCCGTTGCCTACTCCTCGCCCGTACGCTGGCATTGACACATGCGTCAGCACGTAGCCTGACCCTCCCTCGTATAAGTACCCTCACCTGTGCCCTAAGCCTTGCCGTTCCATAACCCTAACCCTAGGCAGGAACGGAAACCCACCACCAGCCCTACACCTTAGCCTACGCCGTTGCCTCCTCCTGGCCTGTACTCTGGCACTGAACCGTGCACCAGCACGTATCCTTACCCTCCCGCGTTTCCGTTCCCTGACTTGTGCCCTAAGCCTTGCCGTTTCCTAACCCTAACCCTAGCCCAGAATGCAAATCCATCACCAGCCCTACACTTTATCCTACGCTGTTGCCTACTCCTGGCCCGTACGCTGGCACTGACCCGTGCGTCAGCACGTAGCCCGAGCATCCCACGTTTCCGTACCCTCACCTGTGCCCTAAGCCTTGCCGTTCCCTAACCCTAACCCTAGACTGGAACGGAAACCAACCCCCAGCCCTACACCTTACCTTACGCCGTTGCCTACTCCTGGCCCGTATGCTGGCACTGACCCGTGCGTCAGCTCGTATTCTGACCCTCCCACGTTTCCGTACACTCACCTGTGCCATAAGCCTTGCCGTTCCCTAACCCTAACCCTTGCCCGGAACGGAAACCCACCACCAGCCCTACACCTTACTCTACGCCGATGCCTACTCCTGGCCTGTACTCTGGCACTGACCCGTGCATCAGCACGTAGCCTTACCCTCCCGCGTTTCCGTACCCTGACCAGTGCCCTAAGCCTTGCCGTTCCTAATCCTAACCCTAGCCCAGACGCAAATCCATCACCAGCCCTACACTTTATCCTACGCCGTTGCCTACTCCTGGCCCGTACGCTGGCACTGACCCGTGCGTCAGCACGTAGCCCGACCCTCCCACGTTTCCGTACCCTCACCTGTGCCCTAAGCCTTGCCATTCCCTAAACCTAACCCTAGCCCGGAATAGAAACCCACCACCAGCCCTACACCATACCTTACGCCGTACCCTACTACTGACCCGTACGCTGGCACTGACCCATGCGTCAGCACGTAGCCTGACCCTCCCAAGTTTCCGTACCCTCACCTGTGCCCTAAGCCTTGCCGTTCCCTAACCCGAACCCTAGCCCCGAACGGAAACCCACCACCAGCCCTACACCTTACCTTACGCCGTAACCTATTCCTGGCCCGTACGCTGGCACTGAACCGTGCGTCAGCATGTAGCCTGACCCTCCCACGTTTCCGTACCCTCACCTGTGCCCTAAGCCTTGCCGTTCCCTTACCCTAAGCCTAGACTGGAACGGAAACCAACCACCAGCCCTACATCTTACCTTACGCCGTTGCCTACTCCTGGCCCGTACGCTGGCACTGACACGTGCGTCAGCACGTAGCCTGACCCTCCCACGTTTCCGTACCCTCACCTTTGCCCTAAGACTTGCCGTTCACTGACCCTAACCCTAGCCCGGATTAGAAACCCACCACCAGCCCTACACCTTACCTTACGCCGTACCCTATTCCTGACCCGTACGCTGGCACTGAACAGTGCGTCAGCACGTAGCGTGACCCTCCCAAGTTTCCGTACCCTCACCTGTGCCCTAAGCCTTGCCATTCCCTAACCCTAACCCTAGCCCGGAATAGAAAACCACCACCAGCCCTACACCTTACATTACACCGTACCCTACTCCTGAACCGTACGCTGGCACTGACCCGTGCGTCAGCACGTAGCCTGAGCCTCCAACGTTTCCGTACCCTCACCTGTGCCGTAAGCCTTGCCGTTCCCTAACCATAACCCTAGCCCGGAACGGAAACCCCCCACCAGCCCTACACCTTACCTTACGCCGTAACCTATTCCTGGCCCGTACGCTGGCACTGAACCGTGCGTCAGCACGTAGCCTGATCCTCCCACGTTTCCGTTCCATCACCTGAGCCCTAAGCCTTGCCGTTCCCTAACCCTAACCCTAGCCCGAAACGCAAATCCACCACCAGCCCTACACTTTATCCTACGCCGTTGCCTACTCTTGGCCCGTACGCTGGCACTGACCCGTGCATCAGCACGCAGCCCTACCCTCCCACGTTTCCGTACCCTCACCTGTGCCCTAAGCCTTGCCGTTCCCTAACCCTAAACCTAGCCTGGAAAGGAAATCAACCACAAGCGCTACACTTTACCTTACGCCATACCCTACTCCTGGCCCGTACGCTGGCACTGACCCATGCGTCAGCACGTAGCCTGACCCTCCCACGTTTCAGTACCCTCACTTGTGCCCTAAGCCTTGCCGTTCCCTAACCATAACCCTAGCCCGGAACGGAAACCCACCACCAGCCCTACACCTTACCTTACGCCGTAACCTATTCCTGGCCCGTACGCTGGCAATGAACCGTGCGTCAGCATGTAGCCTGACCCTCCCACGTTTCCGTATCCTCACCTGTGCCCTAAGCCTTGCCTTTCCCTAACCCTAACCCTAGCCCGGAATAGAAACCCACCACCAGCCCTACACCTTACCTTACGCCGTATCCTACTCCTGACCCGTACGCTGGCACTGAACCATGCGTCAGCACGTAGTCTGAGCCTCCAACGTTTCCGTACCCTCACCTGTGCCCTAAGCCTTGACGTTCCCTAACCCTAACCCTAGCCCGGAACGGAAACCCACCACCAGCCCTACACCTTAACTTACGCCGTTCCCTATTCCTGGCCCGTACGCTGGCACTGAACCGTGTGTCAGCACGTAGCCTGACCCTCCCACGTTTCCGTTCCCTCACCTGTGCCCTAAGCCTTGCCGTTCCCTAACCCTAACCCTAGCCAGGAACGCAAATCCACCACAAGCCCTACACTTTATCCTACGCCGTTGCCTACTCCTGGCCCGTACGCTGGCACTGACCAGTCCGTCAGCACGTAGCCCGACCCTCCCACGTTTCCGTACCCTCACCTGTGCCCTATGCCTTGCCGTTCCCTAACCCTAACCCTAGCCAGGAACGGAAACCAACCACCAGCCCTACACCTTACCTTACGCCGTTGCCTATTCCTGGCCCGTACGCTGGCACTGACCCGTGCGTCAGCACGTAGCCTGACCCTCCCACGTTTCCGTACCCTCACCTGTGCCCTAAGCCTTGCCATTCCCTAACCCTAACCCTAGCCCAGAATAGTAACCCACCACCAGCCCTACACCATACCTTACGCCGTACGCTGCTACTGACCCGTACGCTGGCACTGACCCGTGCGTCAGCACGTAGCCTGACCCTCCCACGTTTCCGTACCCTCACCTGTGCCCTAAGCCTTGCCGTTCCCTAACCCTAACCCTAGCCCCGAACGGAAACCCACCACCAGCCCTCCACCTTACCTTACGCCGTAACTTATTCCTGGCCCATACGCTGGCACTGAAACATGCGTCAGCATGTAGCCTGACCCTCCCACGTTTCGGTACTCTCATCTGTGCCCTAAGCCTTGCCGTTCCCTTACCCTAACCCTAGCCTGGAACGGAAACCAACCACCAGCCCTACATCTTACCTTACGCCGTTGCCTACCCCTGGCCCGTACGCTGGCACTGACACGTGCGTCAGCACGTAGCCTGACCGTCCCACGTTTCTGTAACCTCACCTGTGCCCTAAGCCTTGCCGTTCCCTAACCCTAACCCTAGACCTGAACGGAAACCCACCACCAGCCGTACACCTTACCTTACGCCGTACCCTATTCCTGGCCCGTACGCAGGCACTGAACCATGCGTCAGCACGTAGCCTGACCCTCCCACGTTTCCGTATCCTCTCCTTTGCCCTAAGCCTTGCCGTTCCCTAAACCTAACCCTAGCCCTGATAAGAAACCCACCACCAGCCCTACACCTTACCTTACGCCGTACCCTATTCCTGGCCCGTACGCTGGCACTGAACCGTGCATCAGCACGTAGCCTTACCCTCCCGCGTTTCCGTACCCTGACCTGTGCCCTAAGCCTTGACGTTCCCTAACCCTAACCCTAGTCCGGAACGGAAACCCACCACCATCCCTAAACCTTACCTTACGCCGTTGCCTACTCCTCGCCCGTACGCTGGCATTGACCCGTGCGTCAGCACGTAGTCTGACCCTCCCACGTTTACGTACCCTCACCTGTGCCGTAAGCCTTGCCGTTCCCTAACCCTAACCCTAGCCCGGAACGGAAAGCCACCACCAGCCCTACACCTTACCCTACGCCGTTGCCTACTCCTGGCCTGTACTCTGGCACTGAACCATGCATCAGCACGTAGCCTTAGCCTCCCGCGTTTCTGTACCCTGACCTGTGCGCTAAGCCTTGCCGTTCCCTAACCCTAACCCTAGCCCGGAACGGAAACCCACCACCAGCCCTACACCTTACCTTACGCCGTTCCCTATTCCTGGCCCGTACGCTGGCACTGAACCATGCGTCAGCACGTAGCCTGACCCTCTCACGTTTCCGTACCATCACCTGTGCCCTAAGCCTTGCCGTTCCCTAACCCTAACCCTAGCCTGGAACGGAAACCAACCACCAGCCGTACACCTTACCTTACGCCGTTGCCTACTCCTCGCCCGTATGCTGGCATTGACACATGCGTCAGCACGTAGCCTGACCGTCCCACGTTTCTGTAACCTCACATGTGCCCTAAGCCTTGCCGTTCCCTAACCCTAACCCTAGCCCAGAACGGAAACCCACCACCAGCCGTACACCTTACCTTACGCCGTAACCTATTCCTGGCCCGTACGCTGGCAATGAACCGTGCGTCAGCATGTAGCCTGACCCTCCCACGTTTCCGTATCCTCACCTGTGCCCTAAGCCTTGCCTTTCCCTAACCCTAACCCTAGCCCGGAATAGAAACCCACCACCAGCCCTACACCTTACCTTACGCCGTATCCTACTCCTGACCCGTACGCTGGCACTGAACCATGCGTCAGCACGTAGTCTGAGCCTCCAACGTTTCCATACCCTCACCTGTGCCCTAAGCCTTGACGTTCCCTAACCCTAACCCTAGCCCGGAACGGAAACCCACCACCAGCCCTACACCTTAACTTACGCCGTTCCCTATTCCTGGCCCGTACGCTGGCACTGAACCGTGTGTCAGCACGTAGCCTGACCCTCCCACGTTTCCGTTCCCTCACCTGTGCCCTAAGCCTTGCCGTTCCCTAACCCTAACCCTAGCCAGGAACGCAAATCCACCACCAGCCCTACACTTTATCCTACGCCGTTGCCTACTCCTGGCCCGTACGCTGGCACTGACCAGTCCGTCAGCACGTAGCCCGACCCTCCCACGTTTCCGTACCCTCACCTGTGCCCTAAGCCTTGCCGTTCCCTAACACTAACCCTAGCCTGGAACGGAAACCAACCACCAGCCCTACACCTTACCCTACGCCGTTGCCTATTCCTGGCCTGTACTCTGGCACTTAACCGTGCATCTGCACGTAGCCTTACCCTCCCGCGTTTCCGTACCCTGACCTGTGCCCTAAGCCTTGCCGTTCCCTAACCCTAACCCTAGCCCAGAACGCAAATCCACCACCAGCCTTACACTTTATCCTACGCCGTTGCCTACTCCTGGCCCGTACGCTGGCACTGACCCGTGCGTCAGCACGTAGCCCGACTCTCCCACGTTTCCGTACCCTCACCTGTGCCCTATGCCTTGCCGTTCCCTAACCCTAACCCTAGCCAGGAACGGAAACCAACCACCAGCCCTACACCTTACCTTACGCCGTTGCCTATTCCTGGCCCGTACGCTGGCACTGACCCGTGCGTCAGCACGTAGCCTGACCCTCCCACGTTTCCGTACCCTCACCTGTGCCCTAAGCCTTGCCATTCCCTAACCCTAACCCTAGCCCAGAATAGTAACCCACCACCAGCCCTACACCATACCTTACGCCGTACGCTGCTACTGACCCGTACGCTGGCACTGACCCGTGCGTCAGCACGTAGCCTGACCCTCCCACGTTTCCGTACCCTCACCTGTGCCCTAAGCCTTGCCGTTCCCTAACCCTAACCCTAGCCCCGAACGGAAACCCACCACCAGCCCTCCACCTTACCTTACGCCGTAACTTATTCCTGGCCCATACGCTGGCACTGAAACATGCGTCAGCATGTAGCCTGACCCTCCCACGTTTCGGTACTCTCATCTGTGCCCTAAGCCTTGCCGTTCCCTTACCCTAACCCTAGCCTGGAACGGAAACCAACCACCAGCCCTACATCTTACCTTACGCCGTTGCCTACCCCTGGCCCGTACGCTGGCACTGACACGTGCGTCAGCACGTAGCCTGACCGTCCCACGTTTCTGTAACCTCACCTGTGCCCTAAGCCTTGCCGTTCCCTAACCCTAACCCTAGACCTGAACGGAAACCCACCACCAGCCGTACACCTTACCTTACGCCGTACCCTATTCCTGGCCCGTACGCAGGCACTGAACCATGCGTCAGCACGTAGCCTGACCCTCCCACGTTTCCGTATCCTCTCCTTTGCCCTAAGCCTTGCCGTTCCCTAAACCTAACCCTAGCCCTGATAAGAAACCCACCACCAGCCCTACACCTTACCTTACGCCGTACCCTATTCCTGGCCCGTACGCTGGCACTGAACCGTGCATCAGCACGTAGCCTTACCCTCCCGCGTTTCCGTACCCTGACCTGTGCCCTAAGCCTTGACGTTCCCTAACCCTAACCCTAGTCCGGAACGGAAACCCACCACCATCCCTAAACCTTACCTTACGCCGTTGCCTACTCCTCGCCCGTACACTGGCATTGACCCGTGCGTCAGCACGTAGTCTGACCCTCCCACGTTTACGTACCCTCACCTGTGCCGTAAGCCTTGCCGTTCCCTAGCCCTAACCCTAGCCCGGAAAGGAAAGCCACCACCAGCCCTACACCTTACCCTACGCCGTTGCCTACTCCTGGCCTGTACTCTGGCACTGAACCATGCATCAGCACGTAGCCTTAGCCTCCCGCGTTTCTGTACCCTGACCTGTGCGCTAAGCCTTGCCGTTCCCTAACCCTAACCCTAGCCCGGAACGGAAACCCACCACCAGCCCTACACCTTACCTTACGCCGTTCCCTATTCCTGGCCCGTACGCTGGCACTGAACCATGCGTCAGCACGTAGCCTGACCCTCTCACGTTTCCGTACCATCACCTGTGCCCTAAGCCTTGCCGTTCCCTAACCCTAACCCTAGCCTGGAACGGAAACCAACCACCAGCCGTACACCTTACCTTACGCCGTTGCCTACTCCTCGCCCGTATGCTGGCATTGACACATGCGTCAGCACGTAGCCTGACCGTCCCACGTTTCTGTAACCTCACATGTGCCCTAAGCCTTGCCGTTCCCTAACCCTAACCCTAGCCCAGAACGGAAACCCACCACCAGCCGTACACCTTACCTTACGCCGTAACCTATTCCTGGCCCGTACGCTGGCAATGAACCGTGCGTCAGCATGTAGCCTGACCCTCCCACGTTTCCGTATCCTCACCTGTGCCCTAAGCCTTGCCTTTCCCTAACCCTAACCCTAGCCCGGAATAGAAACCCACCACCAGCCCTACACCTTACCTTACGCCGTATCCTACTCCTGACCCGTAGGCTGGCACTGAACCATGCGTCAGCACGTAGTCTGAGCCTCCAACGTTTCCGTACCCTCACCTGTGCCCTAAGCCTTGACGTTCCCTAACCCTAACCCTAGCCCGGAACGGAAACCCACCACCAGCCCTACACCTTAACTTACGCCGTTCCCTATTCCTGGCCCGTACGCTGGCACTGAACCGTGTGTCAGCACGTAGCCTGACCCTCCCACGTTTCCGTTCCCTCACCTGTGCCCTAAGCCTTGCCGTTCCCTAACCCTAACCCTAGCCAGGAACGCAAATCCACCACCAGCCCTACACTTTATCCTACGCCGTTGCCTACTCCTGGCCCGTACGCTGGCACTGACGAGTCCGTCAGCACGTAGCCCGACCCTCCCACGTTTCCGTACCCTCACCTGTGCCCTAAGCCTTGCCGTTCCCTAACACTAACCCTAGCCTGGAACGGAAACCAACCACCAGACCTACACCTTACCCTACGCCGTTGCCTATTCCTGGCCTGTACTCTGGCACTTAACCGTGCATCTGCACGTAGCCTTACCCTCCCGCGTTTCCGTACCCTGACCTGTGCCCTAAGCCTTGCCGTTCCCTAACCCTAACCCTAGCCCAGAACGCAAATCCACCACCAGCCTTACACTTTATCCTACGCCGTTGCCTACTCCTGGCCCGTACGCTGGCACTGACCCGTGCGTCAGCACGTAGCCCGACTCTCCCACGTTTCCGTACCCTCACCTGTGCCCTATGCCTTGCCGTTCCCTAACCCTAACCCTAGCCAGGAACGGAAACCAACCACCAGCCCTACACCTTACCTTACGCCGTTGCCTATTCCTGGCCCGTACGCTGGCACTGACCCGTGCGTCAGCACGTAGCCTGACCCTCCCACGTTTCCGTACCCTCACCTGTGCCCTAAGCCTTGCCATTCCCTAACCCTAACCCTAGCCCAGAATAGTAACCCACCACCAGCCCTACACCATACCTTACGCCGTACGATGCTACTGACCCGTACGCTGGCACTGACCCGTGCGTCAGCACGTAGCCCGACCCTCCCACGTTTCCGTACCCTCACCTGTGCCCTAAGCCTTGCCGTTCCCTAACCCTAACCCTAGCCCCGAACGGAAACCCACCACCAGCCCTCCACCTTACCTTACGCCGTAACTTATTCCTGGCCCATACGCTGGCACTGAAACATGCGTCAGCATGTAGCCTGACCCTCCCACGTTTCGGTACTCTCATCTGTGCCCTAAGCCTTGCCGTTCCCTTACCCTAACCCTAGCCTGGAACGGAAACCAACCACCAGCCCTACATCTTACCTTACGCCGTTGCCTACCCCTGGCCCGTACGCTGGCACTGACACGTGCGTCAGCACGTAGCCTGACCGTCCCACGTTTCTGTAACCTCACCTGTGCCCTAAGCCTTGCCGTTCCCTAACCCTAACCCTAGACCTGAACGGAAACCCACCAGCAGCCGTACACCTAACCTTACGCCGTACCCTATTCCTGGCCCGTACGCAGGCACTGAACCATGCGTCAGCACGTAGCCTGACCCTCCCACGTTTCCGTATCCTCTCCTTTGCCCTAAGCCTTGCCGTTCCCTAAACCTAACCCTAGCCCTGATTAGAAACCCACCACCAGCCCTACACCTTACCTTACGCCGTACCCTATTCCTGGCCCGTACGCTGGCACTGAACCGTGCATCAGCACGTAGCCTTACCCTCCCGCGTTTCCGTACCCTGACCTGTGCCCTAAGCCTTGCCATTCCCTAAACCTAACCCTAGCCCGGAATAGAAACCCACCACCAGCCCTACACCATACCTTACGCCGTACCCTACTACTGACCCGTACGCTGGCACTGACCCATGCGTCAGCACGTAGCCTGACCCTCCCAAGTTTCCGTACCCTCACCTGTGCCCTAAGCCTTGCCGTTCCCTAACCCTAACCCTAGCCCCGAACGGAAACCCACCACCAGCCCTACACCTTACCTTACGCCGTAACCTATTCCTGGCCCGTACGCTGGCACTGAACCGTGCGTCAGCATGTAGCCTGACCCTCCCACGTTTCCGTACCCTCACCTGTGCCCTAAGCCTTGCCGTTCCCTTACCCTAAGCCTAGACTGGAACGGAAACCAACCACCAGCCCTACATCTTACCTTACGCCGTTGCCTACTCCTGGCCCGTACGCTGGCACTGACACGTGCGTCAGCACGTAGCCTGACCCTCCCACGTTTCCGTACCCTCACCTTTGCCCTAAGACTTGCCGTTCACTGACCCTAACCCTAGCCCGGATTAGAAACCCACCACCAGCCCTACACCTTACCTTACGCCGTACCCTATTCCTGACCCGTACGCTGGCACTGAACAGTGCGTCAGCACGTAGCGTGACCCTCCCAAGTTTCCGTACCCTCACCTGTGCCCTAAGCCTTGCCATTCCCTAACCCTAACCCTAGCCCGGAATAGAAAACCACCACCAGCCCTACACCTTACATTACACCGTACCCTACTCCTGAACCGTACGCTGGCACTGACCCGTGCGTCAGCACGTAGCCTGACCCTCTCACGTTTCCGTACCCTCACCTGTGCCGTAAGCCTTGCCGTTCCCTAACCATAACCCTAGCCCGGAACGGAAACCCCCCACCAGCCCTACACCTTACCTTACGCCGTAACCTATTCCTGGCCCGTACGCTGGCACTGAACCGTGCGTCAGCACGTAGCCTGACCCTCCCACGTTTCCGTTCCATCACCTGAGCCCTAAGCCTTGCCGTTCCCTAACCCTAACCCTAGCCCGGAACGCAAATCCACCACCAGCCCTACACTTTATCCTACGCCGTTGCCTACTCTTGGCCCGTACGCTGGCACTGACCCGTGCATCAGCACGCAGCCCTACCCTCCCACGTTTCCGTACCCTCACCTGTGCCCTAAGCCTTGCCATTCCCTAACCCTAAACCTAGCCTGGAAAGGAAATCAACCACAAGCGCTACACTTTACCTTACGCCATACCCTACTCCTGGCCCGTACGCTGGCACTGACCCATGCGTCAGCACGTAGCCTGACCCTCCCACGTTTCAGTACCCTCACTTGTGCCCTAAGCCTTGCCGTTCCCTAACCATAACCCTAGCCCGGAACGGAAACCCACCACCAGCCCTACACCTTACCTTACGCCGTAACCTATTCCTGGCCCGTACGCTGGCAATGAACCGTGCGTCAGCATGTAGCCTGACCCTCCCACGTTTCCGTATCCTCACCTGTGCCCTAAGACTTGCCTTTCCCTAACCCTAACCCTAGCCCGGAATAGAAACCCACCACCAGCCCTACACCTTACCTTACGCCGTATCCTACTCCTGACCCGTACGCTGGCACTGAACCATGCGTCAGCACGTAGTCTGAGCCTCCAACGTTTCCGTACCCTCACCTGTGCCCTAAGCCTTGACGTTCCCTAACCCTAACCCTAGCCCGGAACGGAAACCCACCACCAGCCCTACACCTTAACTTACGCCGTTCCCTATTCCTGGCCCGTACGCTGGCACTGAACCGTGTGTCAGCACGTAGCCTGACCCTCCCACGTTTCCGTTCCCTCACCTGTGCCCTAAGCCTTGCCGTTCCCTAACCCTAACCCTAGCCAGGAACGCAAATCCACCACCAGCCCTACACTTTATCCTACGCCGTTGCCTACTCCTGGCCCGTACGCTGGCACTGACGAGTCCGTCAGCACGTAGCCCGACCCTCCCACGTTTCCGTACCCTCACCTGTGCCCTAAGCCTTGCCGTTCCCTAACACTAACCCTAGCCTGGAACGGAAACCAACCACCAGACCTACACCTTACCCTACGCCGTTGCCTATTCCTGGCCTGTACTCTGGCACTTAACCGTGCATCTGCACGTAGCCTTACCCTCCCGCGTTTCCGTACCCTGACCTGTGCCCTAAGCCTTGCCGTTCCCTAACCCTAACCCTAGCCCAGAACGCAAATCCACCACCAGCCTTACACTTTATCCTACGCCGTTGCCTACTCCTGGCCCGTACGCTGGCACTGACCCGTGCGTCAGCACGTAGCCCGACTCTCCCACGTTTCCGTACCCTCACCTGTGCCCTATGCCTTGCCGTTCCCTAACCCTAACCCTAGCCAGGAACGGAAACCAACCACCAGCCCTACACCTTACCTTACGCCGTTGCCTATTCCTGGCCCGTACGGTGGCACTGACCCGTGCGTCAGCACGTAGCCTGACCCTCCCACGTTTCCGTACCCTCACCTGTGCCCTAAGCCTTGCCATTCCCTAACCCTAACCCTAGCCCAGAATAGTAACCCACCACCAGCCCTACACCATACCTTACGCCGTACGCTGCTACTGACCCGTACGCTGGCACTGACCCGTGCGTCAGCACGTAGCCCGACCCTCCCACGTTTCCGTACCCTCACCTGTGCCCTAAGCCTTGCCGTTCCCTAACCCTAACCCTAGCCCCGAACGGAAACCCACCACCAGCCCTCCACCTTACCTTACGCCGTAACTTATTCCTGGCCCATACGCTGGCACTGAAACATGCGTCAGCATGTAGCCTGACCCTCCCACGTTTCGGTACTCTCATCTGTGCCCTAAGCCTTGCCGTTCCCTTACCCTAACCCTAGCCTGGAACGGAAACCAACCACCAGCCCTACATCTTACCTTACGCCGTTGCCTACCCCTGGCCCGTACGCTGGCACTGACACGTGCGTCAGCACGTAGCCTGACCGTCCCACGTTTCTGTATCCTCACCTGTGCCCTAAGCCTTGCCGTTCCCTAACCCTAACCCTAGACCTGAACGGAAACCCACCACCAGCCGTACACCTTACCTTACGCCGTACCCTATTCCTGGCCCGTACGCAGGCACTGAACCATGCGTCAGCACGTAGCCTGACCCTCCCACGTTTCCGTATCCTCTCCTTTGCCCTAAGCCTTGCCGTTCCCTAAACCTAACCCTAGCCCTGATTAGAAACCCACCACCAGCCCTACACCTTACCTTACGCCGTACCCTATTCCTGGCCCGTACGCTGGCACTGAACCGTGCATCAGCACGTAGCCTTACCCTCCCGCGTTTCCGTACCCTGACCTGTGCCCTAAGCCTTGCCATTCCCTAAACCTAACCCTAGCCCGGAATAGAAACCCACCACCAGCCCTACACCATACCTTACGCCGTACCCTACTACTGACCCGTACGCTGGCACTGACCCATGCGTCAGCACGTAGCCTGACCCTCCCAAGTTTCCGTACCCTCACCTGTGCCCTAAGCCTTGCCGTTCCCTAACCCTAACCCTAGCCCCGAACGGAAACCCACCACCAGCCCTACACCTTACCTTACGCCGTAACCTATTCCTGGCCCGTACGCTGGCACTGAACCGTGCGTCAGCATGTAGCCTGACCCTCCCACGTTTCCGTACCCTCACCTGTGCCCTAAGCCTTGCCGTTCCCTTACCCTAAGCCTAGACTGGAACGGAAACCAACCACCAGCCCTACATCTTACCTTACGCCGTTGCCTACTCCTGGCCCGTACGCTGGCACTGACACGTGCGTCAGCACGTAGCCTGACCCTCCCACGTTTCCGTACCCTCACCTTTGCCCTAAGACTTGCCGTTCACTGACCCTAACCCTAGCCCGGATTAGAAACCCACCACCAGCCCTACACCTTACCTTACGCCGTACCCTATTCCTGACCCGTACGCTGGCACTGAACAGTGCGTCAGCACGTAGCGTGACCCTCCCAAGTTTCCGTACCCTCACCTGTGCCCTAAGCCTTGCCATTCCCTAACCCTAACCCTAGCCCGGAATAGAAAACCACCACCAGCCCTACACCTTACATTACACCGTACCCTACTCCTGAACCGTACGCTGGCACTGACCCGTGCGTCAGCACGTAGCCTGACCCTCCCACGTTTCCGTACCCTCACCTGTGCCGTAAGCCTTGCCGTTCCCTAACCATAACCCTAGCCCGGAACGGAAACCCCCCACCAGCCCTACACCTTACCTTACGCCGTAACCTATTCCTGGCCCGTACGCTGGCACTGAACCGTGCGTCAGCACGTAGCCTGACCCTCCCACGTTTCCGTTCCATCACCTGAGCCCTAAGCCTTGCCGTTCCCTAACCCTAACCCTAGCCCGGAACGCAAATCCACCACCAGCCCTACACTTTATCCTACGCCGTTGCCTACTCTTGGCCCGTACGCTGGCACTGACCCGTGCATCAGCACGCAGCCCTACCCTCCCACGTTTCCGTACCCTCACCTGTGCCCTAAGCCTTGCCATTCCCTAACCCTAAACCTAGCCTGGAAAGGAAATCAACCACAAGCGCTACACTTTACCTTACGCCATACCCTACTCCTGGCCCGTACGCTGGCACTGACCCATGCGTCAGCACGTAGCCTGACCCTCCCACGTTTCAGTACCCTCACTTGTGCCCTAAGCCTTGCCGTTCCCTAACCATAACCCTAGCCCGGAACAGAAACCCACCACCAGCCCTACACCTTACCTTACGCCGTAACCTATTCCTGGCCCGTACGCTGGCAATGAACCGTGCGTCAGCATGTAGCCTGACCCTCCCACGTTTCCGTATCCTCACCTGTGCCCTAAGACTTGCCTTTCCCTAACCCTAACCCTAGCCCGGAATAGAAACCCACCACCAGCCCTACACCTTACCTTACGCCGTATCCTACTCCTGACCCGTACGCTGGCACTGAACCATGCGTCAGCACGTAGTCTGAGCCTCCAACGTTTCCGTACCCTCACCTGTGCCCTAAGCCTTGACGTTCCCTAACCCTAACCCTAGCCCGGAACGGAAACCCACCACCAGCCCTACACCTTAACTTACGCCGTTCCCTATTCCTGGCCCGTACGCTGGCACTGAACCGTGTGTCAGCACGTAGCCTGACCCTCCCACGTTTCCGTTCCCTCACCTGTGCCCTAAGCCTTGCCGTTCCCTAACCCTAACCCTAGCCAGGAACGCAAATCCACCACCAGCCCTACACTTTATCCTACGCCGTTGCCTACTCCTGGCCCGTACGCTGGCACTGACCAGTCCGTCAGCACGTAGCCCGACCCTCCCACGTTTCCGTACCCTCACCTGTGCCCTAAGCCTTGCCGTTCCCTAACACTAACCCTAGCCTGGAACGGAAACCAACCACCAGCCCTACACCTTACCCTACGCCGTTGCCTATTCCTGGCCTGTACTCTGGCACTTAACCGTGCATCTGCACGTAGCCTTACCCTCCCGCGTTTCCGTACCCTGACCTGTGCCCTAAGCCTTGCCGTTCCCTAACCCTAACCCTAGCCCAGAACGCAAATCCACCACCAGCCTTACACTTTATCCTACGCCGTTGCCTACTCCTGGCCCGTACGCTGGCACTGACCCGTGCGTCAGCACGTAGCCCGAGCATCCCACGTTTCCGTACCCTCACCTGTGCCCTAAGCCTTGCCGTTCCCTAACCCTAACCCTAGCCAGGAACGGAAACCAACCCCCAGCCCTACACCTTACCTTACGCCGTTGCCTACTCCTGGCCCGTATGCTGGCACTGACCCGTGCGTCAGCTCGTATTCTGACCCTCCCACGTTTCCGTACACTCACCTGTGCCATAAGCCTTGCCGTTCCCTAACCCTAACCCTAGCCCGGAACGGAAACCCACCACCAGCCCTACACCTTACCCTACGCCGATGCCTACTCCTGGCCTGTACTCTGGCACTGACCCGTGCATCAGCACGTAGCCTTACCCTCCCGTGTTTCCGTACCCTGACCAGTGCCCTAAGCCTTGCCGTTCCTAATCCTAACCCTAGCCCAGACGCAAATCCATCACCAGCCCTACACTTTATCCTACGCCGTTGCCTACTCCTGGCCCGTACGCTGGCACTGACCCGTGCGTCAGCACGTAGCCCGACCCTCCCACGTTTCCGTACCCTCACCTGTGCCCTAAGCCTTGCCATTCCCTAACCCTAACCCTAGACCTGAACGGAAACCCACCACCAGCCGTACACCTTACCTTACGCCATACCCTATTCCTGGCCCGTACGCAGGCACTGAACCATGCGTCAGCACGTAGCCTGACCCTCCCACGTTTCCGTATCCTCTCCTTTGCCCTAAGCCTTGCCGTTCCCTAAACCTAACCCTAGCCCTGATAAGAAACCCATCACCAGCCCTACACCTTACCTTACGCCGTACCCTATTCCTGGCCCGTACGCTGGCACTGAACCGTGCATCAGCACGTAGCCTTACCCTCCCGCGTTTCCGTACCCTGACCTGTGCCCTAAGCCTTGACGTTCCCTAACCCTAACCCTAGTCCGGAACGGAAACCCACCACCATCCCTAAACCTTACCTTACGCCGTTGCCTACTCCTCGCCCGTACGCTGGCATTGACCCGTGCGTCAGCACGTAGTCTGACCCTCCCACGTTTACGTACCCTCACCTGTGCCGTAAGCCTTGCCGTTCCCTAACCCTAACCCTAGCCCGGAACGGAAAGCCACCACCAGCCCTACACCTTACCCTACGCCGTTGCCTACTCCTGGCCTGTACTCTCGCACTGAACCATGCATCAGCACGTAGCCTTAGCCTCCCGCGTTTCTGTACCCTGACCTGTGCGCTAAGCCTTGCCGTTCCCTAACCCTAACCCTAGCCCGGAACGGAAACCCACCACCAGCCCTACACCTTACCTTACGCCGTTCCCTATTCCTGGCCCGTACGCTGGCACTGAACCATGCGTCAGCACGTAGCCTGACCCTCTCACGTTTCCGTACCATCACCTTTGCCCTAAGCCTTGCCGTTCCCTAACCCTAACCCTAGCCTGGAACGGAAACCAACTACCAGCCGTACACCTTACCTTACGCCGTTGCCTACTCCTCGCCCGTATGCTGGCATTGACACATGCGTCAGCACGTAGCCTGACCGACCCACGTTTCTGTAACCTCACATGTGCCCTAAGCCTTGCCGTTCCCTAACCCTAACCCTAGCCCAGAACGGAAACCCACCACCAGCCGTACACCTTACCTTACGCCGTAACCTATTCCTGGCCCGTACGCTGGCAATGAACTGTGCGTCAGCATGTAGCCTGACCCTCCCACGTTTCCGTATCCTCACCTGTGCCCTAAGCCTTGCCTTTCCCTAACCCTAACCCTAGCCCGGAATAGAAACCCACCACCAGCCCTACACCTTACCTTACGCCGTATCCTACTCCTGACCCGTACGCTGGCACTGAACCATGCGTCAGCACGTAGTCTGAGCCTCCAACGTTTCCGTACCCTCACCTGTGCCCTAAGCCTTGACGTTCCCTAACCCTAACCCTAGCCCGGAACGGAAACCCACCACCAGCCCTACACCTTAACTTACGCCGTTCCCTATTCCTGGCCCGTACGCTGGCACTGAACCGTGTGTCAGCACGTAGCCTGACCCTCCCACGTTTCCGTTCCCTCACCTGTGCCCTAAGCCTTGCCGTTCCCTAACCCTAACCCTAGCCAGGAACGCAAATCCACCACCAGCCCTACACTTTATCCTACGCCGTTGCCTACTCCTGGCCCGTACGCTGGCACTGACCAGACCGTCAGCACGTAGCCCGACCCTCCCACGTTTCCGTACCCTCACCTGTGCCCTAAGCCTTGCCGTTCCCTAACACTAACCCTAGCCTGGAACGGAAACCAACCACCAGCCCTAAACCTTACCCTACGCCGTTGCCTATTCCTGGCCTGTACTCTGGCACTTAACCGTGCATCTGCACGTAGCCTTACCCTCCCGCGTTTCCGTACCCTGACCTGTGCCCTAAGCCTTGCCGTTCCCTAACCCTAACCCTAGCCCAGAACGCAAATCCACCACCAGCCTTACACTTTATCCTACGCCGTTGCCTACTCCTGGCCCGTACGCTGGCACTGACCCGTGCGTCAGCACGTAGCCCGACTCTCCCACGTTTCCGTACCCTCACCTGTGCCCTATGCCTTGCCGTTCCCTAACCCTAACCCTAGCCAGGAACGGAAACCAACCACCAGCCCTACACCTTACCTTACGCCGTTGCCTATTCCTGGCCCGTACGCTGGCACTGACCCGTGCGTCAGCACGTAGCCTGACCCTCCCACGTTTCCGTACCCTCACCTGTGCCCTAAGCCTTGCCATTCCCTAACCCTAACCCTAGCCCAGAATAGTAACCCACCACCAGCCCTACACCATACCTTACGCCGTACGCTGCTACTGACCCGTACGCTGGCACTGACCCGTGCGTCAGCACGTAGCCTGACCCTCCCACGTTTCCGTACCCTCACCTGTGCCCTAAGCCTTGCCGTTCCCTAACCCTAACCCTAGCCCCGAACGGAAACCCACCACCAGCCCTCCACCTTACCTTACGCCGTAACTTATTCCTGGCCCATACGCTGGCACTGAAACATGCGTCAGCATGTAGCCTGACCCTCCCACGTTTCGGTACTCTCATCTGTGCCCTAAGCCTTGCCGTTCCCTTACCCTAACCCTAGCCTGGAACGGAAACCAACCACCAGCCCTACATCTTACCTTACGCCGTTGCCTACCCCTGGCCCGTACGCTGGCACTGACACGTGCGTCAGCACGTAGCCTGACCGTCCCACGTTTCTGTAACCTCACCTGTGCCCTAAGCCTTGCCGTTCCCTAACCCTAACCCTAGACCTGAACGGAAACCCACCACCAGCCGTACACCTTACCTTACGCCGTACCCTATTCCTGGCCCGTACGCAGGCACTGAACCATGCGTCAGCACATAGCCTGACCCTCCCACGTTTCCGTATCCTCTCCTTTGCCCTAAGCCTTGCCGTTCCCTAAACCTAACCCTAGCCCTGATTAGAAACCCACCACCAGCCCTACACCTTACCTTACGCCGTACCCTATTCCTGGCCCGTACGCTGGCACTGAACCGTGCATCAGCACGTAGCCTTACCCTCCCGCGTTTCCGTACCCTGACCTGTGCCCTAAGCCTTGCCATTCCCTAAACCTAACCCTAGCCCGGAATAGAAACCCACCACCAGCCCTACACCATACCTTACGCCGTACCCTACTACTGACCCGTACGCTGGCACTGACCCATGCGTCAGCACGTAGCCTGACCCTCCCAAGTTTCCGTACCCTCACCTGTGCCCTAAGCCTTGCCGTTCCCTAACCCTAACCCTAGCCCCGAACGGAAACCCACCACCAGCCCTACACCTTACCTTACGCCGTAACCTATTCCTGGCCCGTACGCTGGCACTGAACCGTGCGTCAGCATGTAGCCTGACCCTCCCACGTTTCCGTACCCTCACCTGTGCCATAAGCCTTGCCGTTCCCTTACCCTAAGCCTAGACTGGAACGGAAACCAACCACCAGCCCTACATCTTACCTTACGCCGTTGCCTACTCCTGGCCCGTACGCTGGCACTGACACGTGCGTCAGCACGTAGCCTGACCCTCCCACGTTTCCGTACCCTCACCTTTGCCCTAAGACTTGCCGTTCACTGACCCTAACCCTAGCCCGGATTAGAAACCCACCACCAGCCCTACACCTTACCTTACGCCGTACCCTATTCCTGACCCGTACGCTGGCACTGAACAGTGCGTCAGCACGTAGCGTGACCCTCCCAAGTTTCCGTACCCTCACCTGTGCCCTAAGCCTTGCCATTCCCTAACCCTAACCCTAGCCCGGAATAGAAAACCACCACCAGCCCTACACCTTACATTACACCGTACCCTACTCCTGAACCGTACGCTGGCACTGACCCGTGCGTCAGCACGTAGCCTGACCCTCCCACGTTTCCGTACCCTCACTTGTGCCGTAAGCCTTGCCGTTCCCTAACCATAACCCTAGCCCGGAACGGAAACCCCCCACCAGCCCTACACCTTACCTTACGCCGTAACCTATTCCTGGCCCGTACGCTGGCACTGAACCGTGCGTCAGCACGTAGCCTGACCCTCCCACGTTTCCGTTCCATCACCTGAGCCCTAAGCCTTGCCGTTCCCTAACCCTAACCCTAGCCCGGAACGCAAATCCACCACCAGCCCTACACTTTATCCTACGCCGTTGCCTACTCTTGGCCCGTACGCTGGCACTGACCCGTGCATCAGCACGCAGCCCTACCCTCCCACGTTTCCGTACCCTCACCTGTGCCCTAAGCCTTGCCATTCCCTAACCCTAAACCTAGCCTGGAAAGGAAATCAACCACAAGCGCTACACTTTACCTTACGCCATACCCTACTCCTGGCCCGTACGCTGGCACTGACCCATGCGTCAGCACGTAGCCTGACCCTCCCACGTTTCAGTACCCTCACTTGTGCCCTAAGCCTTGCCGTTCCCTAACCATAACCCTAGCCCGGAACGGAAACCCACCACCAGCCCTACACCTTACCTTACGCCGTAACCTATTCCTGGCCCGTACGCTGGCAATGAACCGTGCGTCAGCATGTAGCCTGACCCTCCCACGTTTCCGCATCCTCACCTGTGCCCTAAGCCTTGCCTTTCCCTAACCCTAACCCTAGCCCGGAATAGAAACCCACCACCAGCCCTACACCTTACCTTACGCCGTATCCTACTCCTGACCCGTACGCTGGCACTGAACCATGCGTCAGCACGTAGTCTGAGCCTCCAACGTTTCCGTACCCTCACCTGTGCCCTAAGCCTTGACGTTCCCTAACCCTAACCCTAGCCCGGAACGGAAACCCACCACCAGCCCTACACCTTAACTTACGCCGTTCCCTATTCCTGGCCCGTACGCTGGCACTGAACCGTGTGTCAGCACGTAGCCTGACCCTCCCACGTTTCCGTTCCCTCACCTGTGCCCTAAGCCTTGCCGTTCCCTAACCCTAACCCTAGCCAGGAACGCAAATCCACCACCAGCCCTACACTTTATCCTACGCCGTTGCCTACTCCTGGCCCGTACGCTGGCACTGACCAGTCCGTCAGCACGTAGCCCGACCCTCCCACGTTTCCGTACCCTCACCTGTGCCCTAAGCCTTGCTGTTCCCTAACACTAACCCTAGCCTGGAACGGAAACCAACCACCAGCCCTACACCTTACCCTACGCCGTTGCCTATTCCTGGCCTGTACTCTGGCACTTAACCGTGCATCTGCACGTAGCCTTACCCTCCCGCGTTTCCGTACCCTGACCTGTGCCCTAAGCCTTGCCGTTCCCTAACCCTAACCCTAGCCCAGAACGCAAATCCACCACCAGCCTTACACTTTATCCTATGCCGTTGCCTACTCCTGGCCCGTACGCTGGCACTGACCCGTGCGTCAGCACGTAGCCCGACTCTCCCACGTTTCCGTACCCTCACCTGTGCCCTATGCCTTGCCGTTCCCTAACCCTAACCCTAGCCAGGAACGGAAACCAACCACCAGCCCTACACCTTACCTTACGCCGTTGCCTATTCCTGGCCCGTACGCTGGCACTGACCCGTGCGTCAGCACGTAGCCTGACCCTCCCACGTTTCCGTACCCTCACCTGTGCCCTAAGCCTTGCCATTCCCTAACCCTAACCCTAGCCCAGAATAGTAACCCACCACCAGCCCTACACCATACCTTACGCCGTACGCTGCTACTGACCCGTACGCTGGCACTGACCCGTGCGTCAGCACGTAGCCTGACCCTCCCACGTTTCCGTACCCTCACCTGTGCCCTAAGCCTTGCCGTTCCCTAACCCTAACCCTAGCCCCGAACGGAAACCCACCACCAGCCCTCCACCTTACCTTACGCCGTAACTTATTCCTGGCCCATACGCTGGCACTGAAACATGCGTCAGCATGTAGCCTGACCCTCCCACGTTTCGGTACTCTCATCTGTGCCCTAAGCCTTGCCGTTCCCTTACCCTAACCCTAGCCTGGAACGGAAACCAACCACCAGCCCTACATCTTACCTTACGCCGTTGCCTACCCGTGGCCCGTACGCTGGCACTGACACGTGCGTCAGCACGTAGCCTGACCGTCCCACGTTTCTGTAACCTCACCTGTGCCCTAAGCCTTGCCGTTCCCTAACCCTAACCCTAGACCTGAACGGAAACCCACCACCAGCCGTACACCTTACCTTACGCCGTACCCTATTCCTGGCCCGTACGCAGGCACTGAACCATGCGTCAGCACGTAGCCTGACCCTCCCACGTTTCCGTATCCTCTCCTTTGCCCTAAGCCTTGCCGTTCCCTAAACCTAACCCTAGCCCTGATAAGAAACCCACCACCAGCCCTACACCTTACCTTACGCCGTACCCTATTCCTGGCCCGTATGCTGGCACTGAACCGTGCATCAGCACGTAGCCTTACCCTCCCGCGTTTCCGTACCCTGACCTGTGCCCTAAGCCTTGACGTTCCCTAACCCTAACCCTAGTCCGGAACGGAAACCCACCACCATCCCTAAACCTTATCTTACGCCGTTGCCTACTCCTCGCCCGTACGCTGGCATTGACCCGTGCGTCAGCACGTAGTGTGACCCTCCCACGTTTACGTACCCTCACCTGTGCCGTAAGCCTTGCCGTTCCCTAACCCTAACCCTAGCCCGGAACGGAAAGCCACCACCAGCCCTACACCTTACCCTACGCCGTTGCCTACTCCTGGCCTGTACTCTGGCACTGAACCATGCATCAGCACGTAGCCTTAGCCTCCCGCGTTTCTGTACCCTGACCTGTGCGCTAAGCCTTGCCGTTCCCTAACCCTAACCCTAGCCCGGAACGGAAACCCACCACCAGCCCTACACCTTACCTTACGCCGTTCCCTATTCCTGGCCCGTACGCTGGCACTGACCCGTGCGTCAGCACGTAGCCTGACCCTCCCACGTTTCCGTACCCTCACCTGTGCCCTAAGCCTTGCCGTTCCCTAACACTAACCCTAGCCTGGAACGGAAACCAACCACCAGCCCTACACCTTACCCTACGCCGTTGCCTATTCCTGGCCTGTACTCTGGCACTTAACCGTGCATCTGCACGTAGCCTTACCCTCCCGCGTTTCCGTACCCTGACCTGTGCCCTAAGCCTTGCCGTTCCCTAACCCTAACCCTAGCCCAGAACGCAAATCCACCACCAGCCTTACACTTTATCCTACGCCGTTGCCTACTCCTGGCCCGTACGCTGGCACTGACCCGTGCGTCAGCACGTAGCCCGACTCTCCCACGTTTCCGTACCCTCACCTGTGCCCTATGCCTTGCCGTTCCCTAACCCTAACCCTAGCCAGGAACGGAAACCAACCACCAGCCCTACACCTTACCTTACGCCGTTGCCTATTCCTGGCCCGTACGCTGGCACTGACCCGTGCGTCAGCACGTAGCCTGACCCTCCCACGTTTCCGTACCCTCACCTGTGCCCTAAGCCTTGCCATTCCCTAACCCTAACCCTAGCCCAGAATAGTAACCCACCACCAGCCCTACACCATACCTTACGCCGTACGCTGCTACTGACCCGTACGCTGGCACTGACCCGTGCGTCAGCACGTAGCCTGACCCTCCCACCTTTCCGTACCCTCACCTGTGCCCTAAGCCTTGCCGTTCCCTAACCCTAACCCTAGCCCCGAACGGAAACCCACCACCAGCCCTACACCTTACCTTACGCCGTAACTTATTCCTGGCCCATACGCTGGCACTGAAACATGCGTCAGCATGTAGCCTGACCCTCCCACGTTTCGGTACTCTCATCTGTGCCCTAAGCCTTGCCGTTCCCTTACCCTAACCCTAGCCTGGAACGGAAACCAACCACCAGCCCTACATCTTACCTTACGCCGTTGCCTACCCCTGGCCCGTACGCTGGCACTGACACGTGCGTCAGCACGTAGCCTGACCGTCCCACGTTTCTGTAACCTCACCTGTGCCCTAAGCCTTGCCGTTCCCTAACCCTAACCCTAGACCTGAACGGAAACCCACCACCAGCCGTACACCTTACCTTACGCCGTACCCTATTCCTGGCCCGTACGCAGGCACTGAACCATGCGTCAGCACGTAGCCTGACCCTCCCACGTTTCCGTATCCTCTCCTTTGCCCTAAGCCTTGCCGTTCCCTAAACCTAACCCTAGCCCTGATTAGAAACCCACCACCAGCCCTACACCTTACCTTACGCCGTACCCTATTCCTGGCCCGTACGCTGGCACTGAACCGTGCATCAGCACGTAGCCTTACCCTCCCGCGTTTCCGTACCCTGACCTGTGCCCTAAGCCTTGACGTTCCCTAACCCTAACCCTAGTCCGGAACGGAAACCCACCACCATCCCTAAACCTTACCTTACGCCGTTGCCTACTCCTCGCCCGTACGCTGGCATTGACCCGTGCGTCAGCACGTAGTCTGACCCTCCCACGTTTACGTACCCTCACCTGTGCCGTAAGCCTTGCCGTTCCCTAACCCTAACCCTCGCCCGGAACGGAAAGCCACCACCAGCCCTACACCTTACCCTACGCCGTTGCCTACTCCTGGCCTGTACTCTGGCACTGAACCATGCATCAGCACGTAGCCTTAGCCTCCCGCGTTTCCGTACCCTGACCTGTGCGCTAAGCCTTGCCGTTCCCTAACCCTAACCCTAGCTTGGAACGGAAACCCACCACCAGCCCTACACCTTACCTTACGCCGTTCCCTATTCCTGGCCCGTACGCTGGCACTGAACCATGCGTCAGCACGTAGCCTGACCCTCTCACGTTTCCGTACCATCACCTGTGCCCTAAGCCTTGCCGTTCCCTAACCCTAACCCTAGCCTGGAACGGAAACCAACCACCAGCCGTACACCTTACCTTACGCGGTTGCCTACTCCTCGCCCGTATGCTGGCATTGACACATGCGTCAGCACGAAGCCTGACCGTCCCACGTTTCTGTAACCTCACATGTGCCCTAAGCCTTGCCGTTCCCTAAACCTAACCCTAGCCCAGAACGGAAACCCACCACCAGCCGTACACCTTACCTTACGCCGTACCCTATTCCTGGCCCGTACGCTGGCACTGAACCGTGCGTCAGCATGTAGCCTGAACCTCCCACGTTTCCGTACCCTCTCCTTTGCCCTAAGACTTTGCCGTTCCATAACCCTAACCCTAGCCCGGATTAGAAACCCACCACGAGCCCTACACCTTACCGTACGCCGTACCATATTCCTGGCCCGTACGCTGGCACTGAACATTGCGTCAGCATGTAGCCTGACCCACCCAAGTTTCCGTACCCTCACCTGTGCCCTAAGCCTAGCCGTTCCCTAACCCTAACCCTAGCCCGGAATAGAAACCCACGACCAGCCCTACACCTTACATTACGCCGTACCCTAATCCTGACCCGTACGCTGGCACTGACCCGTGCGTCAGCACGTAGCCTGTCCCTCCCAGGTTTCCATACCCTCACCTGTGCCCTAAGCCTTGCCGTTCCCTAACCCTAACCCTAGCCCTGAACGCAAATCCACCACCAGCCCTACACTTTATCCTACGCCGTTGCCTACTCCTGGCCCGTACGCTGGCACTGACCCGTGCGTCAGCACGTAGCCCGACCCTCCCACGTTTCCGTACCCTCACCTGTGCCCTAAGCCTTGCCGTTCCCTAACCCTAACCCTAGCCCGGAACGGAAACCAACCACCAGCCCTACACCTTACCTTACACCGTTGCCTACTCCTGTTCCGTACGCTGGCACTGACCCGTGCGTCAGCACATAGCCCGTCCCTCTCACGTTTCCGTACCCTCACCTGTGCCCTAAGCCTTGCCGTTCCCTAACCCTAAACCTAGCCTGGAAAGGAAATCAACCACAAGCGCTACACTTTACCTTACGCCATACCCTACTCCTGGCCCGTACGCTGGCACTGACCCATGCGTCAGCACGTAGCCTGACCCTCCCACGTTTCAGTACCCTCACTTGTGCCCTAAGCCTTGCCGTTCCCTAACCATAACCCTAGCCCGGAACGGAAACCCACCACCAGCCCTACACCTTACCTTACGCCGTAACCTATTCCTGGCCCGTACGCTGGCAATGAACCGTGCGTCAGCATGTAGCCTGACCCTCCCACGTTTCCGTATCCTCACCTGTGCCCTAAGCCTTGCCTTTCCCTAACCCTAACCCTAGCCCGGAATAGAAACCCACCACCAGCCCTACACCTTACCTTACGCCGTATCCTACTCCTGACCCGTACGCTGGCACTGAACCATGCGTCAGCACGTAGTCTGAGCCTCCAACGTTTCCGTACCCTCACCTGTGCCCTAAGCCTTGACGTTCCCTAACCCTAACCCTAGCCCGGAACGGAAACCCACCACCAGCCCTACACCTTAACTTACGCCGTTCCCTATTCCTGGCCCGTACGCTGGCACTGAACCGTGTGTCAGCACGTAGCCTGACCCTCCCACGTTTCCGTTCCCTCACCTGTGCCCTAAGCCTTGCCGTTCCCTAACCCTAACCCTAGCCAGGAACGCAAATCCACCACCAGCCCTACACTTTATCCTACGCCGTTGCCTACTCCTGGCCCGTACGCTGGCACTGACCAGTCCGTCAGCACGTAGCCCGACCCTCCCACGTTTCCGTACCCTCACCTGTGCCCTAAGACTTGCCGTTCCCTAACACTAACCCTAGCCTGGAACGGAAACCAACCACCAGCCCTACACCTTACCCTACGCCGTTGCCTATTCCTGGCCTGTACTCTGGCACTTAACCGTGCATCTGCACGTAGCCTTACCCTCCCGCGTTTCCGTACCCTGACCTGTGCCCTAAGCCTTGCCGTTCCCTAACCCTAACCCTAGCCCAGAACGCAAATCCACCACCAGCCTTACACTTTATCCTACGCCGTTGCCTACTCCTGGCCCGTACGCTGGCACTGACCCGTGCGTCAGCACGTAGCCCGACTCTCCCACGTTTCCGTACCCTCACCTGTGCCCTATGCCTTGCCGTTCCCTAACCCTAACCCTAGCCAGGAACGGAAACCAACCACCAGCCCTACACCTTACCTTACGCCGTTGCCTATTCCTGGCCCGTACGCTGGCACTGACCCGTGCGTCAGCACGTAGCCTGACCCTCCCACGTTTCCGTACCCTCACCTGTGCCCTAAGCCTTGCCATTCCCTAACCCTAACCCTAGCCCAGAATAGTAACCCACCACCAGCCCTACACCATACCTTACGCCGTACGCTGCTACTGACCCGTACGCTGGCACTGACCCGTGCGTCAGCACGTAGCCTGACCCTCCCACCTTTCCGTACCCTCACCTGTGCCCTAAGCCTTGCCGTTCCCTAACCCTAACCCTAGCCCCGAACGGAAACCCACCACCAGCCCTACACCTTACCTTACGCCGTAACTTATTCCTGGCCCATACGCTGGCACTGAAACATGCGTCAGCATGTAGCCTGACCCTCCCACGTTTCGGTACTCTCATCTGTGCCCTAAGCCTTGCCGTTCCTTTACCCTAACCCTAGCCTGGAACGGAAACCAACCACCAGCCCTACATCTTACCTTACGCCGTTGCCTACCCCTGGCCCGTACGCTGGCACTGACACGTGCGTCAGCACGTAGCCTGACCGTCCCACGTTTCTGTAACCTCACCTGTTCCCTAAGCCTTGCCGTTCCCTAACCCTAACCCTAGACCTGAACGGAAACCCACCACCAGCCGTACACCTTACCTTACGCCGTACCCTATTCCTGGCCCGTACGCAGGCACTGAACCGTGCGTCAGCACGTAGCCTGACCCTCCCACGTTTCCGTATCCTCTCCTTTGCCCTAAGCCTTGCCGTTCCCTAACCCTAACCCTAGCCCTGATTAGAAACCCACCACCAGCCCTACACCTTACCTTACGCCGTACCCTATTCCTGGCCTGTACGCTGGCACTGAACCGTGCATCAGCACGTAGCCTTACCCTCCCGCGTTTCCGTACCCTGACCTGTGCCCTAAGCCTTGACGTTCCCTAACCCTAACCCTAGTCCCGAACGGAAACCCACCACCCTCCCTAAACCTTACCTTACGCCGTTGCCTACTCCTTGCCCGTACACTGGCATTGACCCGTGCGTCAGCACGTAGTCTGACCCTCCCACGTTTACGTACCCTCACCTGTGCCCTAAGCCTTGCCGTTCCCTAACCCTAACCCTAGCCCGGAACGGAAAGCCACCACCAGCCCTACACCTTACCCTACGCCGTTGCCTACTCCTGGCCTGTACTCTGGCACTGAACCATGCATCAGCACGTAGCCTTAGCCTCCCGCGTTTCCGTACCCTGACCTGTGCCCTAAGCCTTGCCGTTCCCTAACCCTAACCCTAGCCCAGAACGCAAATCCACCACCAGCCCTACACTTTATCCTACGCCGTTGCCTACTCCTGGCCCGTACGCTGGCACTGACATGTGCGTCAGCACGTAGCCCGACCCTCCCACGTTTCCGTATCCTCACCTGTGCCCTAAGCCTTGCCGTTTCCTAACCCTAACCCTAGCCTGGAACGGAAACCAACCACCAGCCCTACACCTTACCTTACGCCGTTGCCTACTCCTCGCCCGTACGCTGGCACTGACCCGTGCGTCAGCACATAGCCTGACCCTCCCACGTTTCCGTACCCTCACCTGTGCCCTAAGCCTTGCCGTTCCCTAACCCTAACCCTAGCCCCGAACGGAAACCCACCACCAGCCCTACACCTTGCCTTACGCCGTAACCTATTCCTGGCCCGTACGCAGGCACTGAACCGTTCGTCTGCATGTAGCCTGACCCTCCCACGTTTCCGTAACCTCACCTGTGCCCTAAGCCTTGCCTTTCCCTAACCCTAACTCTAGCCCGGAATAGAATCCCACCACCAGCCCTACACCTTACCTTACGCCGTATCCTACTCCTGACCCGTACGCTGGCACTGAACCATGCGTCTGCACGTAGTCTGAGCCTCCAACGTTTCCGTACCCTCACCTGTGCCCTAAGCCTTGCCATTCCCTAACCCTAACCCTAGCCCGGAATGTAACCCACCACCAACCCTACACCATACCTTACGCCGTACGCTGCTACTGACCCGCACGCTGGCACTGACCCGTGCGTCAGCACGTAGCCTGACCCTCCCACGTTTCCGTACCCTCACCTGTGCCCTAAGCCTTGCCGTTCCCTAACCCTAACCCTAGCCCCGAACGGAAACCCACCACCAGCCCTACACCTTACCTTACGCCGTAACTTATTCCTGGCCCATACGCTGGCACTGAAACGTGCGTCAGCATGTAGCCTGACCCTCCCACGTTTCGGTACCCTCACCTGTGCCCTAAACCTTGCCGTTCCCTTACCCTAACCCTAGCCTGGAACGGAAACCAACCACCAGCCCTACATCTTACCTTACCCCGTTGCCTACCCCTGGCCCGTACGCTGGCACTGACACGTGCGTCAGCACGTAGCCTGACCGTCACACGTTTCGGTAACTTCACCTGTGCCCTAAGCCTTGCCGTTACCTAACCCTAACCCTAGCCCGGAACGGAAACCCACCACCAGGCGTACACCTTACCTTACGCCGTACCCTATTCCTGGCCCGTACGCTGGCACTGAACCATGCGTCAGCACGTAGCCTGACCCTCCCACGTTTCCGTACCCTCTCCTTTGCCCTAAGCCTTGCCATTCCCTAACCCTAACCCTAGCCCGGAACGGAAACCAACCACCAGCCCTACACCTTACCTTACACCGTTGCCTACTCCTGTTCCGTACGCTGGCACTGACCCGTGCGTCAGCACGTAGCCCGTCCCTCTCACGTTTCCGTACCCTCACGTGTGCCCTAAGCCTTGCCGTTCCCTAACCCTAAACCTAGCCTGGAAAGGAAATCAACCACAAGCGCTACACTTTACCTTACGCCATACCCTACTCCTGGCCCGTACGCTGGCACTGACCCATGCGTCAGCACGTAGCCTGACCCTCCCACGTTTCAGTACCCTCACTTGTGCCCTAAGCCTTGCCGTTCCCTAACCATAACCCTAGCCCGGAACGGAAACCCACCACCAGCCCTACACCTTACCTTACGCCGTAACCTATTCCTGGCCCGTACGCTGGCAATGAACCGTGCGTCAGCATGTAGCCTGACCCTCCCACGTTTCCGTATCCTCACCTGTGCCCTAAGCCTTGCCTTTCCCTAACCCTAACCCTAGCCCGGAATAGAAACCCACCACCAGCCCTACACCTTACCTTACACCGTATCCTTCTCCTGACCCGTACGCTGGCACTGAACCATGCGTCAGCACGTAGTCTGAGCCTCCAACGTTTCCGTACCCTCACCTGTGCCCTAAGCCTTGACGTTCCCTAACCCTAACCCTAGCCCGGAACGGAAACCCACCACCAGCCCTACACCTTAACTTACGCCGTTCCCTATTCCTGGCCCGTACGCTGGCACTGAACCGTGTGTCAGCACGTAGCCTGACCCTCCCACGTTTCCGTTCCCTCACCTGTGCCCTAAGCCTTGCCGTTCCCTAACCCTAACCCTAGCCAGGAACGCAAATCCACCACCAGCCCTACACTTTATCCTACGCCGTTGCCTACTCCTGGCCCGTACGCTGGCACTGACCAGTCCGTCAGCACGTAGCCCGACCCTCCCACGTTTCCGTACCCTCACCTGTGCCCTAAGACTTGCCGTTCCCTAACACTAACCCTAGCCTGGAACGGAAACCAACCACCAGCCCTACACCTTACCCTACGCCGTTGCCTATTCCTGGCCTGTACTCTGGCACTTAACCGTGCATCTGCACGTAGCCTTACCCTCCCGCGTTTCCGTACCCTGACCTGTGCCCTAAGCCTTGCCGTTCCCTAACCCTAACCCTAGCCCAGAACGCAAATCCACCACCAGCCTTACACTTTATCCTACGCCGTTGCCTACTCCTGGCCCGTACGCTGGCACTGACCCGTGCGTCAGCACGTAGCCCGACCCTCCCACGTTTCCGTACCCTCACCTGTGCCCTATGCCTTGCCGTTCCCTAACCCTAACCCTAGCCAGGAACGGAAACCAACCACCAGCCCTACACCTTACCTTATGCCGTTGCCTATTCCTGGCCCGTACGCTGGCACTGACCCGTGCGTCAGCACGTAGCCTGACCCTCCCACGTTTCCGTACCCTCACCTGTGCCCTAAGCCTTGCCATTCCCTAACCCTAACCCTAGCCCAGAATAGTAACCCACCACCAGCCCTACACCATACCTTACGCCGTACGCTGCTACTGACCCGTACGCTGGCACTGACCCGTGCGTCAGCACGTAGCCTGACCCTCCCACGTTTCCGTACCCTCACCTGTGCCCTAAGCCTTGCCGTTCCCTAACCCTAACCCTAGCCCCGAACGGAAACCCACCACCAGCCCTCCACCTTACCTTACGCCGTAACTTATTCCTGGCCCATACGCTGGCACTGAAACATGCGTCAGCATGTAGCCTGACCCTCCCACGTTTCGGTACTCTCATCTGTGCCCTAAGCCTTGCCGTTCCCTTACCCTAACCCTAGCCTGGAACGGAAACCAACCACCAGCCCTACATCTTACCTTACGCCGTTGCCTACCCCTGGCCCGTACGCTGGCACTGACACGTGCGTCAGCACGTAGCCTGACCGTCCCACGTTTCTGTAACCTCACCTGTGCCCTAAGCCTTGCCGTTCCCTAACCCTAACCCTAGACCTGAACGGAAACCCACCACCAGCCGTACACCTTACCTTACGCCGTACCCTATTCCTGGCCCGTACGCAGGCACTGAACCATGCGTCAGCACGTAGCCTGACCCTCCCACGTTTCCGTATCCTCTCCTTTGCCCTAAGCCTTGCCGTTCCCTAAACCTAACCCTAGCCCTGATTAGAAACCCACCACCAGCCCTACACCTTACCTTACGCCGTACCCTATTCCTGGCCCGTACGCTGGCACTGAACCGTGCATCAGCACGTAGCCTTACCCTCCCGCGTTTCCGTACCCTGACCTGTGCCCTAAGCCTTGACGTTCCCTAACCCTAACCCTAGTCCGGAACGGAAAACCACCACCATCCCTAAACCTTACCTTACGCCGTTGCCTACTCCTCGCCCGTACGCTGGCATTGACCCGTGCGTCAGCACGTAGTCTGACACTCCCACGTTTACGTACCCTCACCTGTGCCGTAAGCCTTGCCGTTCCCTAACCCTAACCCTCGCCCGGAACGGAAAGCCACCACCAGCCCTACACCTTACCCTACGCCGTTGCCTACTCCTGGCCTGTACTCTGGCACTGAACCATGCATCAGCACGTAGCCTTAGCCTCCCGCGTTTCCGTACCCTGACCTGTGCGCTAAGCCTTGCCGTTCCCTAACCCTAACCCTAGCCCGGAACGGAAACCCACCACCAGCCCTACACCTTACCTTACGCCGTTCCCTATTCCTGGCCCGTACGCTGGCACTGAACCATGCGTCAGCACGTAGCCTGACCCTCTCACGTTTCCGTACCATCACCTGTGCCCTAAGCCTTGCCGTTCCCTAACCCTAACCCTAGCCTGGAACGGAAACCAACCACCAGCCGTACACCTTACCTTACGCGGTTGCCTACTCCTCGCCCGTATGCTGGCATTGACACATGCGTCAGCACGTAGCCTGACCGTCCCACGTTTCTGTAACCTCACATGTGCCCTAAGCCTTGCCGTTCCCTAACCCTAACCCTAGCCCAGAACGGAAACCCACCACCAGCCGTACACCTTACCTTACGCCGTACCCTATTCCTGGCCCGTACGCTGGCACTGAACCGTGCGTCAGCATGTAGCCTGAACCTCCCACGTTTCCGTACCCTCTCCTTTGCCCTAAGACTTGCCGTTCCATAACCCTAACCCTAGCCCGGATTAGAAACCCACCACGAGCCCTACACCTTACCGTACGCCGTACCATATTCCTGGCCCGTACGCTGGCACTGAACATTGCGTCAGCATGTAGCCTGACCCACCCAAGTTTCCGTACCCTCACCTGTGCCCTAAGCCTAGCCGTTCCCTAACCCTAACCCTAGCCCGGAATAGAAACCCACGACCAGCCCTACACCTTACATTACGCCGTACCCTAATCCTGACCCGTACGCTGGCACTGACCCGTGCGTCAGCACGTAGCCTGTCCCTCCCAGGTTTCCATACCCTCACCTGTGCCCTAAGCCTTGCCGTTCCCTAACCCTAACCCTAGCCCTGAACGCAAATCCACCACCAGCCCTACACTTTATCCTACGCCGTTGCCTACTCCTGGCCCGTACGCTGGCACTGACCCGTGCGTCAGCACGTAGCCCGACCCTCCCACGTTTCCGTACCCTCACCTGTGCCCTAAGCCTTGCCGTTCCCTAACCCTAACCCTAGCCCGGAACGGAAACCAACCACCAGCCCTACACCTTACCTTACACCGTTGCCTACTCCTGTTCCGTACGCTGGCACTGACCCGTGCGTCAGCACATAGCCCGTCCCTCTCACGTTTCCGTACCCTCACCTGTGCCCTAAGCCTTGCCGTTCCCTAACCCTAAACCTAGCCTGGAAAGGAAATCAACCACAAGCGCTACACTTTACCTTACGCCATACCCTACTCCTGGCCCGTACGCTGGCACTGACCCATGCGTCAGCACGTAGCCTGACCCTCCCACGTTTCAGTACCCTCACTTGTGCCCTAAGCCTTGCCGTTCCCTAACCATAACCCTAGCCCGGAACGGAAACCCACCACCAGCCCTACACCTTACCTTACGCCGTAACCTATTCCTGGCCCGTACGCTGGCAATGAACCGTGCGTCAGCATGTAGCCTGACCCTCCCACGTTTCCGTAACCTCACCTGTGCCCTAAGCCTTGCCTTTCCCTAACCCTAACCCTAGCCCGGAATAGAAACCCACCACCAGCCCTACACCTTACCTTACGCCGTATCCTACTCCTGACCCGTACGCTGGCACTGAACCATGCGTCAGCACGTAGTCTGAGCCTCCAACGTTTCCGTACCCTCACCTGTGCCCTAAGCCTTGACGTTCCCTAACCCTAACCCTAGCCCGGAACGGAAACCCACCACCAGCCCTACACCTTAATTTACGCCGTTCCCTATTCCTGGCCCGTACGCTGGCACTGAACCGTGTGTCAGCACGTAGCCTGACCCTCCCACGTTTCCGTTCCCTCACCTGTGCCCTAAGCCTTGCCGTTCCCTAACCCTAACCCTAGCCAGGAACGCAAATCCACCACCAGCCCTACACTTTATCCTACGCCGTTGCCTACTCCTGGCCCGTACGCTGGCACTGACCAGTCCGTCAGCACGTAGCCCGACCCTCCCACGTTTCCGTAACCTCACCTGTGCCCTAAGACTTGCCGTTCCCTAACACTATCCCTAGCCTGGAACGGAAACCAACCACCAGCCCTACACCTTACCCTACGCCGTTGCCTATTCCTGGCCTGTACTCTGGCACTTAACCGTGCATCTGCACGTAGCCTTACCCTCCCGCGTTTCCGTATCCTGACCTGTGCCCTAAGCCTTGCCGTTCCCTAACCCTAACCCTAGCCCAGAACGCAAATCCACCACCAGCCTTACACTTTATCCTACGCCGTTGCCTACTCCTGGCCCGTACGCTGGCACTGACCCGTGCGTCAGCACGTAGCCCGACTCTCCCACGTTTCCGTACCCTCACCTGTGCCCTATGCCTTGCCGTTCCCTAACCCTAACCCTAGCCAGGAACGGAAACCAACCACCAGCCCTACACCTTACCTTACGCCGTTGCCTATTCCTGGCCCGTACGCTGGCACTGACCCGTGCGTCAGCACGTAGCCTGACCCTCCCACGTTTCCGTACCCTCACCTGTGCCCTAAGCCTTGCCATTCCCTAACCCTAACCCTAGCCCAGAATAGTAACCCACCACCAGCCCTACACCATACCTTACGCCGTACGCTGCTACTGACCCGTACGCTGGCACTGACCCGTGCGTCAGCACGTAGCCTGACCCTCCCACCTTTCCGTACCCTCACCTGTGCCCTAAGCCTTGCCGTTCCCTAACCCTAACCCTAGCCCCGAACGGAAACCCACCACCAGCCCTACACCTTACCTTACGCCGTAACTTATTCCTGGACAATACGCTGGCACTGAAACATGCGTCAGCATGTAGCCTGACCCTCCCACGTTTCGGTACTCTCATCTGTGCCCTAAGCCTTGCCGTTCCTTTACCCTAACCCTAGCCTGGAACGGAAACCAACCACCAGCCCTACATCTTACCTTACGCCGTTGCCTACCCCTGGCCCGTACGCTGGCACTGACACGTGCGTCAGCACGTAGCCTGACCGTCCCACGTTTCTGTAACCTCACCTGTGCCCTAAGCCTTGCCGTTCCCTAACCCTAACCCTAGACCTGAACGGAAACCCACCACCAGCCGTACACCTTACCTTACGCCGTACCCTATTCCTGGCCCGTACGCAGGCACTGAACCGTGCGTCAGCACGTAGCCTGACCCTCCCACGTTTCCGTATCCTCTCCTTTGCCCTAAGCCTTGCCGTTCCCTAACCCTAACCCTAGCCCTGATTAGAAACCCACCACCAGCCCTACACCTTACCTTACGCCGTACCCTATTCCTGGCCCGTACGCTGGCACTGAACCGTGCATCAGCACGTAGCCTTACCCTCCCGCGTTTCCGTACCCTGACCTGTACCCTAAGCCTTGACGTTCCCTAACCCTAACCCTAGTCCCGAACGGAAACCCACCACCATCCCTAAACCTTACCTTACGCCGTTGCCTACTCCTCGCCCGTACACTGGCATTGACCCGTGCGTCAGCACGTAGTCTGACCCTCCCACGTTTACGTACCCTCACCTGTGCCCTAAGCCTTGCCGTTCCCTAACCCTAACCCTAGCCCGGAACGGAAAGCCACCACCAGCCCTACACCTTACCCTACGCCGTTGCCTACTCCTGGCCCGTACGCTGGCACTGACCAGTCCGTCAGCACGTAGCCCGACCCTCCCACGTTTCCGTAACCTCACCTGTGCCCTAAGACTTGCCGTTCCCTAACACTATCCCTAGCCTGGAACGGAAACCAACCACCAGCCCTACACCTTACCCTACGCCGTTGCCTATTCCTGGCCTGTACTCTGGCACTTAACCGTGCATCTGCACGTAGCCTTACCCTCCCGCGTTTCCGTACCCTGACCTGTGCCCTAAGCCTTGCCGTTCCCTAACCCTAACCCTAGCCCAGAACGCAAATCCACCACCAGCCTTACACTTTATCCTACGCCGTTGCCTACTCCTGGCCCGTACGCTGGCACTGACCCGTGCGTCAGCACGTAGCCCGACTCTCCCACGTTTCCGTACCCTCACCTGTGCCCTATGCCTTGCCGTTCCCTAACCCTAACCCTAGCCAGGAACGGAAACCAACCACCAGCCCTACACCTTACCTTACGCCGTTGCCTATTCCTGGCCCGTACGCTGGCACTGACCCGTGCGTCAGCACGTAGCCTGACCCTCCCACGTTTCCGTACCCTCACCTGTGCCCTAAGCCTTGCCATTCCCTAACCCTAACCCTAGCCCAGAATAGTAACCCACCACCAGCCCTACACCATACCTTACGCCGTACGCTGCTACTGACCCGTACGCTGGCACTGACCCGTGCGTCAGCACGTAGCCTGACCCTCCCACCTTTCCGTACCCTCACCTGTGCCCTAAGCCTTGCCGTTCCCTAACCCTAACCCTAGCCCCGAACGGAAACCCACCACCAGCCCTACACCTTACCTTACGCCGTAACTTATTCCTGGACAATACGCTGGCACTGAAACATGCGTCAGCATGTAGCCTGACCCTCCCACGTTTCGGTACTCTCATCTGTGCCCTAAGCCTTGCCGTTCCTTTACCCTAACCCTAGCCTGGAACGGAAACCAACCACCAGCCCTACATCTTACCTTACGCCGTTGCCTACCCCTGGCCCGTACGCTGGCACTGACACGTGCGTCAGCACGTAGCCTGACCGTCCCACGTTTCTGTAACCTCACCTGTGCCCTAAGCCTTGCCGTTCCCTAACCCTAACCCTAGACCTGAACGGAAACCCACCACCAGCCGTACACCTTACCTTACGCCGTACCCTATTCCTGGCCCGTACGCAGGCACTGAACCGTGCGTCAGCACGTAGCCTGACCCTCCCACGTTTCCGTATCCTCTCCTTTGCCCTAAGCCTTGCCGTTCCCTAACCCTAACCCTAGCCCTGATTAGAAACCCACCACCAGCCCTACACCTTACCTTACGCCGTACCCTATTCCTGGCCCGTACGCTGGCACTGAACCGTGCATCAGCACGTAGCCTTACCCTCCCGCGTTTCCGTACCCTGACCTGTACCCTAAGCCTTGACGTTCCCTAACCCTAACCCTAGTCCCGAACGGAAACCCACCACCATCCCTAAACCTTACCTTACGCCGTTGCCTACTCCTCGCCCGTACACTGGCATTGACCCGTGCGTCAGCACGTAGTCTGACCCTCCCACGTTTACGTACCCTCACCTGTGCCCTAAGCCTTGCCGTTCCCTAACCCTAACCCTAGCCCGGAACGGAAAGCCACCACCAGCCCTACACCTTACCCTACGCCGTTGCCTACTCCTGGCCTGTACTCTGGCACTGAACCATGCATCAGCACGTAGCCTTAGCCTCCCGCGTTTCCGTACCCTGACCTGTGCCCTAAGCCTTGCCGTTCCCTAACCCTAACCCTAGCCCAGAACGCAAATCCACCACCAGCCCTACACTTTATCCTACGCCGTTGCCTACTCCTGGCCCGTACGCTGGCACTGACATGTGCGTCAGCACGTAGCCCGACCCTCCCACGTTTCCGTATCCTCACCTGTGCCCTAAGCCTTGCCGTTTCCTAACCCTAACCCTAGCCTGGAACGGAAACCAACCACCAGCCCTACACCTTACCTTACGCCGTTGCCTACTCCTGGCCCGTACGCTGGCACTGACCCGTGCGTCAGCACATAGCCTGACCCTCCCACGTTTCCGTACCCTCACCTGTGCCCTAAGCCTTGCCGTTCCCTAACCCTAACCCTAGCCCCGAACGGAAACCCACCACCAGCCCTACACCTTGCCTTACGCCGTAACCTATTCCTGGCCCGTACGCAGGCACTGAACCGTTCGTCTGCATGTAGCCTGACCCTCCCACGTTTCCGTAACCTCACCTGTGCCCTAAGCCTTGCCTTTCCCTAACCCTAACTCTAGCCCGGAATAGAATCCCACCACCAGCCCTACACCTTACCTTACGCCGTATCCTACTCCTGACCCGTACGCTGGCACTGAACCATGCGTCTGCACGTAGTCTGAGCCTCCAACGTTTCCGTACCCTCACCTGTGCCCTAAGCCTTGCCATTCCCTAACCCTAACCCTAGCCCGGAATGTAACCCACCACCAACCCTACACCATACCTTACGCCGTACGCTGCTACTGACCCGCACGCTGGCACTGACCCGTGCGTCAGCACGTAGCCTGACCCTCCCACGTTTCCGTACCCTCACCTGTGCCCTAAGCCTTGCCGTTCCCTAACCCTAACCCTAGCCCCGAACGGAAACACACCACCAGCCCTACACCTTACCTTACGCCGTAACTTATTCCTGGCCCATACGCTGGCACTGAAACGTGCGTCAGCATGTAGCCTGACCCTCCCACGTTTCGGTACCCTCACCTGTGCCCTAAGCCTTGCCGTTCCCTTACCCTAACCCTAGCCTGGAACGGAAACCAACCACCAGCCCTACATCTTACCTTACCCCGTTGCCTACCCCTGGCCCGTACGCTGGCACTGACACGTGCGTCAGCACGTAGCCTGACCGTCACACGTTTCGGTAACTTCACCTGTGCCCTAAGCCTTGCCGTTACCTATCCCTAACCCTAGCCCGGAACGGAAACCCACCACCAGGCGTACACCTTACCTTACGCCGTACCCTATTCCTGGCCCGTACGCTGGCACTGAACCATGCGTCAGCACGTAGCCTGACCCTCCCACGTTTCCGTACCCTCTCCTTTGCCCTAAGACTTGCCGTTCCCTAACCCTAACCCTAGCCCGGATTAGAAATCCACCACCAGCCCTACACCTTACCTTACGCCGTACCCTATTCCTGGCCCGTACGCTGGCACTGAACCGTGCGTCAGCACGTAGCCTGACCCTCCCACGTTTCCGTACCCTCACCTGTGCCCTAAGCCTTGCCATTCCCTAACCCTAACCCTAGCCCGGAACGGAAACCAACCACCAGCCCTACACCTTACCTTACACCGTTGCCTACTCCTGTTCCGTACGCTGGCACTGACCCGTGCGTCAGCACGTAGCCCGTCCCTCTCACGTTTCCGTACCCTCACCTGTGCCCTAAGCCTTGCCGTTCCCTAACCCTAAACCTAGCCTGGAAAGGAAATCAACCACAAGCGCTACACTTTACCTTACGCCATACCCTACTCCTGGCCCGTACGCTGGCACTGACCCATGCGTCAGCACGTAGCCTGACCCTCCCACGTTTCAGTACCCTCACTTGTGCCCTAAGCCTTGCCGTTCCCTAACCATAACCCTAGCCCGGAACGGAAACCCACCACCAGCCCTACACCTTACCTTACGCCGTAACCTATTCCTGGCCCGTACGCTGGCAATGAACCGTGCGTCAGCATGTAGCCTGACCCTCCCACGTTTCCGTATCCTCACCTGTGCCCTAAGCCTTGCCTTTCCCTAACCCTAACCCTAGCCCGGAATAGAAACCCACCACCAGCCCTACACCTTACCTTACGCCGTATCCTTCTCCTGACCCATACGCTGGCACTGAACCATGCGTCAGCACGTAGTCTGAGCCTCCAACGTTTCCGTACCCTCACCTGTGCCCTAAGCCTTGACGTTCCCTAACCCTAACCCTAGCCCGGAACGGAAACCCACCACCAGCCCTACACCTTAACTTACGCCGTTCCCTATTCCTGGCCCGTACGCTGGCACTGAACCGTGTGTCAGCACGTAGCCTGACCCTCCCACGTTTCCGTTCCCTCACCTGTGCCCTAAGCCTTGCCGTTCCCTAACCCTAACCCTAGCCAGGAACGCAAATCCACCACCAGCCCTACACTTTATCCTACGCCGTTGCCTACTCCTGGCCCGTACGCTGGCACTGACCAGTCCGTCAGCACGTAGCCCGACCCTCCCACGTTTCCGTACCCTCACCTGTGCCCTAAGACTTGCCGTTCCCTAACACTAACCCTAGCCTGGAACGGAAACCAACCACCAGCCCTACACCTTACCCTACGCCGTTGCCTATTCCTGGCCTGTACTCTGGCACTTAACCGTGCATCTGCACGTAGCCTTACCCTCCCGCGTTTCCGTACCCTGACCTGTGCCCTAAGCCTTGCCGTTCCCTAACCCTAACCCTAGCCCAGAACGCAAATCCACCACCAGCCTTACACTTTATCCTACGCCGTTGCCTACTCCTGGCCCGTACGCTGGCACTGACCCGTGCGTCAGCACGTAGCCCGACCCTCCCACGTTTCCGTACCCTCACCTGTGCCCTATGCCTTGCCGTTCCCTAACCCTAACCCTAGCCAGGAACGGAAACCAACCACCAGCCCTACACCTTACCTTACGCCGTTGCCTATTCCTGGCCCGTACGCTGGCACTGACACGTGCGTCAGCACGTAGCCTGACCCTCCCACGTTTCCGTACCCTCACCTGTGCCCTAAGCCTTGCCATTCCCTAACCCTAACCCTAGCCCAGAATAGTAACCCACCACCAGCCCTACACCATACCTTACGCCGTACGCTGCTACTGACCCGTACGCTGGCACTGACCCGTGCGTCAGCACGTAGCCTGACCCTCCCACCTTTCCGTACCCTCACCTGTGCCCTAAGCCTTGCCGTTCCCTAACCCTAACCCTAGCCCCGAACGGAAACCCACCACCAGCCCTACACCTTACCTTACGCCGTAACTTATTCCTGGCCCATACGCTGGCACTGAAACATGCGTCAGCATGTAGCCTGACCCTCCCACGTTTCGGTACTCTCATCTGTGCCCTAAGCCTTGCCGTTCCTTTACCCTAACCCTAGCCTGGAACGGAAACCAACCACCAGCCCTACATCTTACCTTACGCCGTTGCCTACCCCTGGCCCGTACGCTGGCACTGACACGTGCGTCAGCACGTAGCCTGACCGTCCCACGTTTCTGTAACCTCACCTGTGCCCTAAGCCTTGCCGTTCCCTAACCCTAACCCTAGACCTGAACGGAAACCCACCACCAGCCGTACACCTTACCTTACGCCGTACCCTATTCCTGGCCCGTACGCAGGCACTGAACCGTGCGTCAGCACGTAGCCTGACCCTCCCACGTTTCCGTATCCTCTCCTTTGCCCTAAGCCTTGCCGTTCCCTAACCCTAACCCTAGCCCTGATTAGAAACCCACCACCAGCCCTACACCTTACCTTACGCCGTACCCTATTCCTGGCCCGTACGCTGGCACTGAACCGTGCATCAGCACGTAGCCTTACCCTCCCGCGTTTCCGTACCCTGACCTGTGCCCTAAGCCTTGACGTTCCCTAACCCTAACCCTAGTCCCGAAAGGAAACCCACCACCATCCCTAAACCTTACCTTACGCCGTTTCCTACTCCTCGCCCGTACACTGGCATTGACCCGTGCGTCAGCACGTAGTCTGACCCTCCCACGTTTACGTACCCTCACCTGTGCCCTAAGCCTTGCCGTTCCCTAACCCTAACCCTAGCCCGGAACGGAAAGCCACCACCAGCCCTACACCTTACCCTACGCCGTTGCCTACTCCTGGCCTGTACTCTGGCACTGAACCATGCATCAGCACGTAGCCTTAGCCTCCCGCGTTTCCGTACCCTGACCTGTGCCCTAAGCCTTGCCGTTCCCTAACCCTAACCCTAGCCCAGAACGCAAATCCACCACCAGCCCTACACTTTATCCTACGCCGTTGCCTACTCCTGGCCCGTACGCTGGCACTGACATGTGCGTCAGCACGTAGCCGACCCTCCCACGTTTCCGTATCCTCACCTGTGCCCTAAGCCTTGCCGTTTCCTAACCCTAACCCTAGCCTGGAACGGAAACCAACCACCAGCCCTACACCTTACCTTACGCCGTTGCCTACTCCTGGCCCGTACGCTGGCACTGACCCGTGCGTCAGCACATAGCCTGACCCTCCCACGTTTCCGTACCCTCACCTGTGCCCTAAGCCTTGTCGTTCCCTAACCCTAACCCTAGCCCCGAACGGAAACCCACCACCAGCCCTACACCTTGCCTTACGCCGTAACCTATTCCTGGCCCGTACGCAGGCACTGAACCGTTCGTCTGCATGTAGCCTGACCCTCCCACGTTTCCGTAACCTCACCTGTGCCCTAAGCCTTGCCTTTCCCTAACCCTAACCCTAGCCCGGAATAGAATCCCACCACCAGCCCTACACCTTACCTTACGCCGTATCCTACTCCTGACCCGTACGCTGGCACTGAACCATGCGTCTGCACGTAGTCTGAGCCTCCAACGTTTCCGTACCCTCACCTGTGCCCTAAGCCTTGCCATTCCCTAACCCTAACCCTAGCCCGGAATGTAACCCACCACCAACCCTACACCATACCTTACGCCGTACGATGCTACTGACCCGCACGCTGGCACTGACCCGTGCGTCAGCACGTAGCCTGACCCTCCCACGTTTCCGTACCCTCACCTGTGCCCTAAGCCTTGCCGTTCCCTAACCCTAACCCTAGCCCCGAACGGAAACCCACCACCAGCCCTACACCTTACCTTACGCCGTAACTTATTCCTGGCCCATACGCTGGCAGTGAAACGTGCGTCAGCATGTAGCCTGACCCTCCCACGTTTCGGTACCCTCACCTGTGCCCTAAGCCTTGCCGTTCCCTTACCCTAACCCTAGCCTGGAACGGAAACCAACCACCAGCCCTACATCTTACCTTACGCCGTTGCCTACCCCTGGCCCGTACGCTGGCACTGACACGTGCGTCAGCACGTAGCCTGACCGTCACACGTTTCGGTAACTTCACCTGTGCCCTAAGCCTTGCCGTTCCCTAACCCTAACCCTAGCCCGGAACGGAAACCCACCACCAGCCGTACACCTTACCTTACGCCGTACCCTATTCCTGGCCCGTACGCTGGCACTGAACCATGCGTCAGCACGTAGCCTGACCCTCCCACGTTTCCGTACCCTCTCCTTTGCCCTAAGACTTGCCGTTCCCTAACCCTAACCCTAGCCCGGATTAGAAATCCACCACCAGCCCTACACCTTACCTTACGCCGTACCCTATTCCTGGCCCGTACGCTGGCACTGAACCGTGCGTCAGCACGTAGCCTGACCCTCCCACGTTTCCGTACCCTCACCTGTGCCCTAAGCCTTGCCATTCCCTAACCCTAACCCTAGCCTGGAACGGAAACCAACCACCAGCCGTACACCTTACCTTACGTCGTTGCCTACTCCTGCCCGTACGCTGGCATTGACCCGTGCGTCAGCACGTAGCCTGACCCTCGCACGTTTACGTACCCTCACCTGTGCCCTAAGCCTCGCTGTTCCCTAATCCTAACCCTAGCCCGGAACGGAAACCCACCACCAGCCCTACACCTTACCCTACGCCGTTGCCTACTCCTGGCCTGTACTCTGGCACTGAACCGTGCATCAGCACGTAGCCTTACCCTCACGCGTTTCCGTACCCTGACCTGTGCCCTAAGCCTTGCCGTTCCCTAACCCTAACCCTAGTCCGGAACGGAAACCCACCACCAGCCCTAAACCTTACCTTACGCCGTAACTTATTCCTGGCCCATACGCTGGCACTGAACCGTGCGTCAGCATGTAGCCTGACCCTCCCACGTTTCGGTACCCTCACCTGTGCCCTAAGTCTTGCCATTCCCTAACCCTAACCCTAGCCTGGAACGGAAACCAACCACCAGCCCTACACCTTACCCTACGCCGTTGCCTACTCCTGGCCTGTACTCTGGCACTGAACCATGCATCAGCACGTAGCCTTAGCCTCCCGCGTTTCTGTACCCTGACCTGTGCGCTAAGCCTTGCCGTTCCCTAACCCTAACCCTAGCCCGGAACGGAAACCCACCACCAGCCCTACACCTTACCTTACGCCGTTCCCTATTCCTGGCCCGTACGCTGGCACTGAACCATGCGTCAGCACGTAGCCTGACCCTCTCACGTTTCCGTACCATCACCTGTGCCCTAAGCCTTGCCGTTCCCTAACCCTAACCCTAGCCTGGAACGGAAACCAACCACCACCCGTACACCTTACCTTACGCCGTTGCCTACTCCTCGCCCGTATGCTGGCATTGACACATGCGTCAGCACGTAGCCCGACCGTCCCACGTTTCTGTAACCTCACATGTGCCCCAAGCCTTGCCGTTCCCTAACCGTAACCCTAGCCCAGAACGGAAACCCACCACCAGCCGTACACCTTACCTTACGCCGTAACCTATTCCTGGCCCGTACGCTGGCAATGAACCGTGCGTCAGCATGTAGCCTGACCCTCCCACGTTTCCGTATCCTCACCTGTGCCCTAAGACTTGCCTTTCCCTAACCCTAACCCTAGCCCGGAATAGAAACCCACCACCAGCCCTACACCTTACCTTACGCCGTATCCTACTCCTGACCCGTACGCTGGCACTGAACCATGCGTCAGCACGTAGTCTGAGCCTCCAACGTTTCCGTACCCTCACCTGTGCCCTAAGCCTTGACGTTCCCTAACCCTAACCCTAGCCCGGAACGGAAACCCACCACCAGCCCTACACCTTAACTTACGCCGTTCCCTATTCCTGGCCCGTACGCTGGCACTGAACCGTGTGTCAGCACGTAGCCTGACCCTCCCACGTTTCCGTTCCCTCACCTGTGCCCTAAGCCTTGCCGTTCCCTAACCCTAACCCTAGCCAGGAACGCAAATCCACCACCAGCCCTACACTTTATCCTACGCCGTTGCCTACTCCTGGCCCGTACGCTGGCACTGACCAGTCCGTCAGCACGTAGCCCGACCCTCCCACGTTTCCGTACCCTCACCTGTGCCCTAAGCCTTGCCGTTCCCTAACACTAACCCTAGCCTGGAACGGAAACCAACCACCAGCCCTACACCTTACCCTACGCCGTTGCCTATTCCTGGCCTGTACTCTGGCACTTAACCGTGCATCTGCACGTAGCCTTACCCTCCCGCGTTTCCGTACCCTGACCTGTGCCCTAAGCCTTGCCGTTCCCTAACCCTAACCCTAGCCCAGAACGCAAATCCACCACCAGCCTTACACTTTATCCTACGCCGTTGCCTACTCCTGGCCCGTACGCTGGCACTGACCCGTGCGTCAGCACGTAGCCCGACTCTCCCACGTTTCCGTACCCTCACCTGTGCCCTATGCCTTGCCGTTCCCTAACCCTAACCCTAGCCAGGAACGGAAACCAACCACCAGCCCTACACCTTACCTTACGCCGTTGCCTATTCCTGGCCCGTACGCTGGCACTGACCCGTGCGTCAGCACGTAGCCTGACCCTCCCACGTTTCTGTACCCTCACCTGTGCCCTAAGCCTTGCCATTCCCTAACCCTAACCCTAGCCCAGAATAGTAACCCACCACCAGCCCTACACCATACCTTACGCCGTACGCTGCTACTGACCCGTACGCTGGCACTGACCCGTGCGTCAGCACGTAGCCTGACCCTCCCACGTTTCCGTACCCTCACCTGTGCCCTAAGCCTTGCCGTTCCCTAACCCTAACCCTAGCCCCGAACGGAAACCCACCACCAGCCCTCCACCTTACCTTACGCCGTAACTTATTCCTGGCCCATACGCTGGCACTGAAACATGCGTCAGCATGTAGCCTGACCCTCCCACGTTTCGGTACTCTCATCTGTGCCCTAAGTCTTGCCGTTCCCTTACCCTAACCCTAGCCTGGAACGGAAACCAACCACCAGCCCTACATCTTACCTTACGCCGTTGCCTACCCCTGGCCCGTACGCTGGCACTGACACGTGCGTCAGCACGTAGCCTGACCGTCCCACGTTTCTGTAACCTCACCTGTGCCCTAAGCCTTGCCGTTCCCTAACCCTAACCCTAGACCTGAACGGAAACCCACCACCAGCCGTACACCTTACCTTACGCCGTACCCTATTCCTGGCCCGTACGCAGGCACTGAACCATGCGTCAGCACGTAGCCTGACCCTCCCACGTTTCCGTATCCTCTCCTTTGCCCTAAGCCTTGCCGTTCCCTAAACCTAACCCTAGCCCTGATTAGAAACCCACCACCAGCCCTACACCTTACCTTACGCCGTACCCTATTCCTGGCCCGTACGCTGGCACTGAACCGTGCATCAGCACGTAGCCTTACCCTCCCGCGTTTCCGTACCCTGACCTGTGCCCTAAGCCTTGCCGTTCCCTTACCCTAAGCCTAGACTGGAACGGAAACCAACCACCAGCCCTACATCTTACCTTACGCCGTTGCCTACTCCTGGCCCGTACGCTGGCACTGACACGTGCGTCAGCACGTAGCCTGACCCTCCCACGTTTCCGTACCCTCACCTTTGCCCTAAGACTTGCCGTTCACTGACCCTAACCCTAGCCCGGATTAGAAACCCACCACCAGCCCTACACCTTACCTTACGCCGTACCCTATTCCTGACCCGTACGCTGGCACTGAACAGTGCGTCAGCACGTAGCGTGACCCTCCCAAGTTTCCGTACCCTCACCTGTGCCCTAAGCCTTGCCATTCCCTAACCCTAACCCTAGCCCGGAATAGAAAACCACCACCAGCCCTACACCTTACATTACACTGTACCCTACTCCTGAACCGTACGCTGGCACTGACCCGTGCGTCAGCACGTAGCCTGACCCTCCCACGTTTCCGTACCCTCACCTGTGCCGTAAGCCTTGCCGTTCCCTAACCATAACCCTAGCCCGGAACGGAAACCCCCCACCAGCCCTACACCTTACCTTACGCCGTAACCTATTCCTGGCCCGTACGCTGGCACTGAACCGTGCGTCAGCACGTAGCCTGACCCTCCCACGTTTCCGTTCCATCACCTGAGCCCTAAGCCTTGCCGTTCCCTAACCCTAACCCTAGCCCGGAACGCAAATCCACCACCAGCCCTACACTTTATCCTACGCCGTTGCCTACTCTTGGCCCGTACGCTGGCACTGACCCGTGCATCAGCACGCAGCCCTACCCTCCCACGTTTCCGTACCCTCACCTGTGCCCTAAGCCTTGCCATTCCCTAACCCTAAACCTAGCCTGGAAAGGAAATCAACCACAAGCGCTACACTTTACCTTACGCCATACCCTACTCCTGGCCCGTACGCTGGCACTGACCCATGCGTCAGCACGTAGCCTGACCCTCCCACGTTTCAGTACCCTCACTTGTGCCCTAAGCCTTGCCGTTCCCTAACCATAACCCTAGCCCGGAACGGAAACCCACCACCAGCCCTACACCTTACCTTACGCCGTAACCTATTCCTGGCCCGTACGCTGGCAATGAACCGTGCGTCAGCATGTAGCCTGACCCTCCCACGTTTCCGTATCCTCACCTGTGCCCTAAGCCTTGCCTTTCCCTAACCCTAACCCTAGCCCGGAATAGAAACCCACCACCAGCCCTACACCTTACCTTACGCCGTATCCTACTCCTGACCCGTACGCTGGCACTGAACCATGCGTCAGCACGTAGTCTGAGCCTCCAACGTTTCCGTACCCTCACCTGTGCCCTAAGCCTTGACGTTCCCTAACCCTAACCCTAGCCCGGAACGGAAACCCACCACCAGCCCTACACCTTAACTTACGCCGTTCCCTATTCCTGGCCCGTACGCTGGCACTGAACCGTGTGTCAGCACGTAGCCTGACCCTCCCACGTTTCCGTTCCCTCACCTATGCCCTAAGCCTTGCCGTTCCCTAACCCTAACCCTAGCCAGGAACGCAAATCCACCACCAGCCCTACACTTTATCCTACGCCGTTGCCTACTCCTGGCCCGTACGCTGGCACTGACCAGTCCGTCAGCACGTAGCCCGACCCTCCCACGTTTCCGTACCCTCACCTGTGCCCTAAGCCTTGCCGTTCCCTAACACTAACCCTAGCCTGGAACGGAAACCAACCACCAGCCCTACACCTTACCCTACGCCGTTGCCTATTCCTGGCCTGTACTCTGGCACTTAACCGTGCATCTGCACGTAGCCTTACCCTCCCGCGTTTCCGTACCCTGACCTGTGCCCTAAGCCTTGCCGTTCCCTAACCCTAACCCTAGCCCAGAACGCAAATCCACCACCAGCCTTACACTTTATCCTACGCCGTTGCCTACTCCTGGCCCGTACGCTGGCACTGACCCGTGCGTCAGCACGTAGCCCGAGCATCCCACGTTTCCGTACCCTCACCTGTGCCCTAAGCCTGCCGTTCCCTAACCCTAACCCTAGACTGGAACGGAAACCAACCCACAGCCCTACACCTTACCTTACGCCGTTGCCTACTCCTGGCCCGTATGCTGGCACTGACCCGTGCGTCAGCTCGTATTCTGACCCTCCCACGTTTCCGTACACTCACCTGTGCCATAAGCCTTGCCGTTCCCTAACCCTAACCCTAGCCCGGAACGGAAACCCACCACCAGCCCTACACCTTACCCTACGCCGATGCCTACTCCTGGCCTGTACTCTGGCACTGACCCGTGCATCAGCACGTAGCCTTACCCTCCCGCGTTTCCGTACCCTGACCAGTGCCCTAAGCCTTGCCGTTCCTAATCCTAACCCTAGCCCAGACGCAAATCCATCACCAGCCCTACACTTTATCCTACGCCGTTGCCTACTCCTGGCCCGTACGCTGGCACTGACCCGTGCGTCAGCACGTAGCCCGACCCTCCCACGTTTCCGTACCCTCACCTGTGCCCTAAGCCTTGCCATTCCCTAAACCTAACCCTAGCCCGGAATAGAAACCCACCACCAGCCCTACACCATACCTTACGCCGTACCCTACTACTGACCCGTACGCTGGCACTGACCCATGCGTCAGCACGTAGCCTGACCCTCCCAAGTTTCCGTACCCTCACCTGTGCCCTAAGCCTTGCCGTTCCCTAACCCTAACCCTAGCCCCGAACGGAAACCCACCACCAGCCCTACACCTTACCTTACGCCGTAACCTATTCCTGGCCCGTACGCTGGCACTGAACCGTGCGTCAGCATGTAGCCTGACCCTCCCACGTTTCCGTACCCACACCTGTGCCCTAAGCCTTGCCGTTCCCTTACCCTAAGCCTAGACTGGAACGGAAACCAACCACCAGCCCTACATCTTACCTTACGCCGTTGCCTACTCCTGGCCCGTACGCTGGCACTGACACGTGCGTCAGCACGTAGCCTGACCCTCCCACGTTTCCGTACCCTCACCTTTGCCCTAAGACTTGCCGTTCACTGACCCTAACCCTAGCCCGGATTAGAAACCCACCACCAGCCCTACACCTTACCTTACGCCGTACCCTATTCCTGACCCGTACGCTGGCACTGAACAGTGCGTCAGCACGTAGCGTGACCCTCCCAAGTTTCCGTACCCTCACCTGTGCCCTAAGCCTTGCCATTCCCTAACCCTAACCCTAGCCCGGAATAGAAAACCACCACCAGCCCTACACCTTACATTACACCGTACCCTACTCCTGAACCGTACGCTGGCACTGACCCGTGCGTCAGCACGTAGCCTGACCCACCCACGTTTCCGTACCCTCACCTGTGCCATAAGCCTTGCCGTTCCCTAACCATAACCCTAGCCCGGAACGGAAACCCCCCACCAGCCCTACACCTTACCTTACGCCGTAACCTATTCCTGGCCCGTACGCTGGCACTGAACCGTGCGTCAGCACGTAGCCTGACCCTCCCACGTTTCCGTTCCATCACCTGAGCCCTAAGCCTTGCCGTTCCCTAACCCTAACCCTAGCCCGGAACGCAAATCCACCACCAGCCCTACACTTTATCCTACGCCGTTGCCTACTCTTGGCCCGTACGCTGGCACTGACCCGTGCATCAGCACGCAGCCCTACCCTCCCACGTTTCCGTACCCTCACCTGTGCCCTAAGCCTTGCCGTTCCCTAACCCTAAACCTAGCCTGGAAAGGAAATCAACCACAAGCGCTACACTTTACCTTACGCCATACCCTACTCCTGGCCCGTACGCTGGCACTGACCCATGCGTCAGCACGTAGCCTGACCCTCCCACGTTTCAGTACCCTCACTTGTGCCCTAAGCCTTGCCGTTCCCTAACCATAACCCTAGCCCGGAACGGAAACCCACCACCAGCCCTACACCTTACCTTACGCCGTAACCTATTCCTGGCCCGTACGCTGGCAATGAACCGTGCGTCAGCATGTAGCCTGACCCTCCCACGTTTCCGTATCCTCACCTGTGCCCTAAGCCTTGCCTTTCCCTAACCCTAACCCTAGCCCGGAATAGAAACCCACCACCAGCCCTACACCTTACCTTACGCCGTATCCTACTCCTGACCCGTACGCTGGCACTGAACCATGCGTCAGCACGTAGTCTGAGCCTCCAACGTTTCCGTACCCTCACCTGTGCCCTAAGCCTTGACGTTCCCTAACCCTAACCCTAGCCCGGAACGGAAACCCACCACCAGCCCTACACCTTAACTTACGCCGTTCCCTATTCCTGGCCCGTACGCTGGCACTGAACCGTGTGTCAGCACGTAGCCTGACCCTCCCACGTTTCCGTTCCCTCACCTGTGCCCTAAGCCTTGCCGTTCCCTAACCCTAACCCTAGCCAGGAACGCAAATCCACCACCAGCCCTACACTTTATCCTACGCCGTTGCCTACTCCTGGCCCGTACGCTGGCACTGACCAGTCCGTCAGCACGTAGCCCGACCCTCCCACGTTTCCGTACCCTCACCTGTGCCCTAAGCCTTGCCGTTCCCTAACACTAACCCTAGCCTGGAACGGAAACCAACCACCAGCCCTACACCTTACCCTACGCCGTTGCCTATTCCTGGCCTGTACTCTGGCACTTAACCGTGCATCTGCACGTAGCCTTACCCTCCCGCGTTTCCGTACCCTGACCTGTGCCCTAAGCCTTGCCGTTCCCTAACCCTAACCCTAGCCCAGAACGCAAATCCACCACCAGCCTTACACTTTATCCTACGCCGTTGCCTACTCCTGGCCCGTACGCTGGCACTGACCCGTGCGTCAGCACGTAGCCCGACTCTCCCACGTTTCCGTACCCTCACCTGTGCCATATGCCTTGCCGTTCCCTAACCCTAACCCTAGCCAGGAACGGAAACCAACCACCAGCCCTACACTTACCTTACGCCGTTGCCTATTCCTGGCCCGTACGCTGGCACTGACCCGTGCGTCAGCACGTAGCCTGACCCTCCCACGTTTCCGTACCCTCACCTGTGCCCTAAGCCTTGCCATTCCCTAACCCTAACCCTAGCCCAGAATAGTAACCCACCACCAGCCCTACACCATACCTTACGCCGTACGCTGCTACTGACCCGACGCTGGCACTGAACCATGCGTCAGCACGTAGCCTGACCCTCCCACGTTTCCGTACCCTCACCTGTGCCCTAAGCCTTGCCGTTCCCTAACCCTAACCCTAGCCCCGAACGGAAACCCACCACCAGCCCTCCACCTTACCTTACGCCGTAACTTATTCCTGGCCCATACGCTGGCACTGAAACATGCGTCAGCATGTAGCCTGACCCTCCCACGTTTCGGTACTCTCATCTGTGCCCTAAGCCTTGCCGTTCCCTTACCCTAACCCTAGCCTGGAACGGAAACCAACCACCAGCCCTACATCTTACCTTACGCCGTTGCCTACCCCTGGCCCGTACGCTGGCACTGACACGTGCGTCAGCACGTAGCCTGACCGTCCCACGTTTCTGTAACCTCACCTGTGCCCTAAGCCTTGCCGTTCCCTAACCCTAACCCTAGACCTGAACGGAAACCCACCACCAGCCGTACACCTTACCTTACGCCGTACCCTATTCCTGGCCCGTACGCAGGCACTCAACCATGCGTCAGCACGTAGCCTGACGCTCCCACGTTTCCGTATCCTCTCCTTTGCCCTAAGCCTTGCCGTTCCCTAAACCTAACCCTAGCCCTGATAAGAAACCCACCACCAGCCCTACACCTTACCTTACGCCGTACCCTATTCCTGGCCCGTACGCTGGCACTGAACCGTGCATCAGCACGTAGCCTTACCCTCCCGCGTTTCCGTACCCTGACCTGTGCCCTAAGCCTTGACTTTCCCTAACCCTAACCCTAGTCCGGAACGGAAACCCACCACCATCCCTAAACCTTACCTTACGCCGTTGCCTACTCCTCGCCCGTACACTGGCATTGACCCGTGCGTCAGCACGTAGTCTGACCCTCCCACGTTTACGTACCCTCACCTGTGCCGTAAGCCTTGCCGTTCCCTAACCCTAACCCTAGCCCGGAAAGGAAAGCCACCACCAGCCCTACACCTTACCCTACGCCGTTGCCTACTCCTGGCCTGTACTCTGGCACTGAACCATGCATCAGCACGTAGCCTTAGCCTCCCGCGTTTCTGTACCCTGACCTGTGCGCTAAGCCTTGCCGTTCCCTAACCCTAACCCTAGCCCGGAACGGAAACCCACCACCAGCCCTACACCTTACCTTACGCCGTTCCCTATTCCTGGCCCGTACGCTGGCACTGAACCATGCGTCAGCACGTAGCCTGACCCTCTCACGTTTCCGTACCAGCACCTGTGCCCTAAGCCTTGCCGTTCCCTAACCCTAACCCTAGCCTGGAACGGAAACCAACCACCAGCCGTACACCTTACCTTACGCCGTTGCCTACTCCTCGCCCGTATGCTGGCATTGACACATGCGTCAGCACGTAGCCTGACCGTCCCACGTTTCTGTAACCTCACATGTGCCCTAAGCCTTGCCGTTCCCTAACCCTAACCCTAGCCCAGAACGGAAACCCACCACCAGCCGTACACCTTACCTTACGCCGTAACCTATTCCTGGCCCGTACGCTGGCAATGAACCGTGCGTCAGCATGTAGCCTGACCCTCCCACGTTTCCGTATCCTCACCTGTGCCCTAAGCCTTGCCTTTCCCTAACCCTAACCCTAGCCCGGAATAGAAACCCACCACCAGCCCTACACCTTACCTTACGCCGTATCCTACTCCTGACCCGTACGCTGGCACTGAACCATGCGTCAGCACGTAGTCTGAGCCTCCAACGTTTCCGTACCCTCACCTGTGCCCTAAGCCTTGACGTTCCCTAACCCTAACCCTAGCCCGGAACGGAAACCCACCACCAGCCCTACACCTTAACTTACGCCGTTCCCTATTCCTGGCCCGTACGCTGGCACTGAACCGTGTGTCAGCACGTAGCCTGACCCTCCCACGTTTCCGTTCCCTCACCTGTGCCCTAAGCCTTGCCGTTCCCTAACCCTAACCCTAGCCAGGAACGCAAATCCACCACCAGCCCTACACTTTATCCTACGCCGTTGCCTACTCCTGGCCCGTACGCTGGCACTGACGAGTCCGTCAGCACGTAGCCCGACCCTCCCACGTTTCCGTACCCTCACCTGTGCCCTAAGCCTTGCCGTTCCCTAACACTAACCCTAGCCTGGAACGGAAACCAACCACCAGACCTACACCTTACCCTACGCCGTTGCCTATTCCTGGCCTGTACTCTGGCACTTAACCGTGCATCTGCACGTAGCCTTACCCTCCCGCGTTTCCGTACCCTGACCTGTGCCCTAAGCCTTGCCGTTCCCTAACCCTAACCCTAGCCCAGAACGCAAATCCACCACCAGCCTTACACTTTATCCTACGCCGTTGCCTACTCCTGGCCCGTACGCTGGCACTGTCCCGTGCGTCAGCACGTAGCCCGACTCTCCCACGTTTCCGTACCCTCACCTGTGCCCTATGCCTTGCCGTTCCCTAACCCTAACCCTAGCCAGGAACGGAAACCAACCACCAGCCCTACACCTTACCTTACGCCGTTGCCTATTCCTGGCCCGTACGCTGGCACTGACCCGTGCGTCAGCACGTAGCCTGACCCTCCCACGTTTCCGTACCCTCACCTGTGCCCTAAGCCTTGCCATTCCCTAACCCTAACCCTAGCCCAGAATAGTAACCCACCACCAGCCCTACACCATACCTTACGCCGTACGCTGCTACTGACCCGTACGCTGGCACTGACCCGTGCGTCAGCACGTAGCCCGACCCTCCCACGTTTCCGTACCCTCACTTGTGCCCTAAGCCTTGCCGTTCCCTAACCCTAACCCTAGCCCCGAACGGAAACCCACCACCAGCCCTCCACCTTACCTTACGCCGTAACTTATTCCTGGCCCATACGCTGGCACTGAAACATGCGTCAGCATGTAGCCTGACCCTCCCACGTTTCGGTACTCTCATCTGTGCCCTAAGCCTTGCCGTTCCCTTACCCTAACCCTAGCCTGGAACGGAAACCAACCACCAGCCCTACATCTTACCTTACGCCGTTGCCTACCCCTGGCCCGTACGCTGGCACTGACACGTGCGTCAGCACGTAGCCTGACCGTCCCACGTTTCTGTAACCTCACCTGTGCCCTAAGCCTTGCCGTTCCCTAACCCTAACCCTAGACCTGAACGGAAACCCACCACCAGCCGTACACCTTACCTTACGCCGTACCCTATTCCTGGCCCGTACGCAGGCACTGAACCATGCGTCAGCACGTAGCCTGACCCTCCCACGTTTCCGTATCCTCTCCTTTGCCCTAAGCCTTGCCGTTCCCTAAACCTAACCCTAGCCCTGATTAGAAACCCACCACCAGCCCTACACCTTACCTTACACCGTACCCTATTCCTGGCCCGTACGCTGGCACTGAACCGTGCATCAGCACGTAGCCTTACCCTCCCGCGTTTCCGTACCCTGACCTGTGCCCTAAGCCTTGCCATTCCCTAAACCTAACCCTAGCCCGGAATAGAAACCCACCACCAGCCCTACACCATACCTTACGCCGTACCCTACTACTGACCCGTACGCTGGCACTGACCCATTCGTCAGCACGTAGCCTGACCCTCCCAAGTTTCCGTACCCTCACCTGTGCCCTAAGCCTTGCCGTTCCCTAACCCTAACCCTAGCCCCGAACGGAAACCCACCACCAGCCCTACACCTTACCTTACGCCGTAACCTATTCCTGGCCCGTACGCTGGCACTGAAACGTGCGTCAGCATGTAGCCTGACCCTCCCACGTTTCCGTACCCTCACCTGTGCCCTAAGCCTTGCCGTTCCCTTACCCTAAGCCTAGACTGGAACGGAAACCAACCACCAGCCCTACATCTTACCTTACGCCGTTGCCTACTCCTGGCCCGTACGCTGGCACTGACACGTGCGTCAGCACGTAGCCTGACCCTCCCACGTTTCCGTACCCTCACCTTTGCCCTAAGACTTGCCGTTCACTGACCCTAACCCTAGCCCGGATTAGAAACCCACCACCAGCCCTACACCTTACCTTACGCCGTACCCTATTCCTGACCCGTACGCTGGCACTGAACAGTGCGTCAGCACGTAGCGTGACCCTCCCAAGTTTCCGTACCCTCACCTGTGCCCTAAGCCTTGCCATTCCCTAACCCTAACCCTAGCCCGGAATAGAAAACCACCACCAGCCCTACACCTTACATTACACCGTACCCTACTCCTGAACCGTACGCTGGCACTGACCCGTGCGTCAGCACGTAGCCTGACCCTCCCACGTTTCCGTACCCTCACCTGTGCCGTAAGCCTTGCCGTTCCCTAACCATAACCCTAGCCCGGAACGGAAACCCCCCACCAGCCCTACACCTTACCTTACGCCGTAACCTATTCCTGGCCCGTACGCTGGCACTGAACCGTGCGTCAGCACGTAGCCTGACCCTCCCACGTTTCCGTTCCATCACCTGAGACCTAAGCCTTGCCGTTCCCTAACCCTAACCCTAGCCCGGAACGCAAATCCACCACCAGCCCTACACTTTATCCTACGCCGTTGCCTACTCTTGGCCCGTACGCTGGCACTGACCCGTGCATCAGCACGCAGCCCTACCCTCCCACGTTTCCGTACCCTCACCTGTGCCCTAAGCCTTGCCATTCCCTAACCCTAAACCTAGCCTGGAAAGGAAATCAACCACAAGCGCTACACTTTACCTTACGCCATACCCTACTCCTGGCCCGTACGCTGGCACTGACCCATGCGTCAGCACGTAGCCTGACCCTCCCACGTTTCAGTACCCTCACTTGTGCCCTAAGCCTTGCCGTTCCCTAACCATAACCCTAGCCCGGAACGGAAACCCACCACCAGCCCTACACCTTACCTTACGCCGTAACCTATTCCTGGCCCGTACGCTGGCAATGAACCGTGCGTCAGCATGTAGCCTGACCCTCCCACGTTTCCGTATCCTCACCTGTGCCCTAAGCCTTGCCTTTCCCTAACCCTAACCCTAGCCCGGAATAGAAACCCACCACCAGCCCTACACCTTACCTTACGCCGTATCCTACTCCTGACCCGTACGCTGGCACTGAACCATGCGTCAGCACGTAGTCTGAGCCTCCAACGTTTCCGTACCCTCACCTGTGCCCTAAGCCTTGACGTTCCCTAACCCTAACCCTAGCCCAGAACGGAAACCCACCACCAGCCCTACACCTTAACTTACGCCGTTCCCTATTCCTGGCCCGTACGCTGGCACTGAACCGTGTGTCAGCACGTAGCCTGACCCTCCCACGTTTCCGTTCCCTCACCTGTGCCCTAAGCCTTGCCGTTCCCTAACCCTAACCCTAGCCAGGAACGCAAATCCACCACCAGCCCTACACTTTATCCTACGCCGTTGCCTACTCCTGGCCCGTACGCTGGCACTGACCAGTCCGTCAGCACGTAGCCCGACCCTCCCACGTTTCCGTACCCTCACCTGTGCCCTAAGCCTTGCCGTTCCCTAACACTAACCCTAGCCTGGAACGGAAACCAACCACCAGCCCTACACCTTACCCTACGCCGTTGCCTATTCCTGGCCTGTACTCTGGCACTTAACCGTGCATCTGCACGTAGCCTTACCCTCCCGCGTTTCCGTACCCTGACCTGTGCCCTAAGCCTTGCCGTTCCCTAACCCTAACCCTAGCCCAGAACGCAAATCCACCACCAGCCTTACACTTTATCCTACGCCGTTGCCTACTCCTGGCCCGTACGCTGGCACTGACCCGTGCGTCAGCACGTAGCCCGAGCATCCCACGTTTCCGTACCCTCACCTGTGCCCTAAGCCTTGCCGTTCCCTAACCCTAACCCTAGCCAGGAACGGAAACCAACCCCCAGCCCTACACCTTACCTTACGCCGTTGCCTACTCCTGGCCCGTATGCTGGCACTGACCCGTGCGTCAGCTCGTATTCTGACCCTCCCACGTTTCCGTACACTCACCTGTGCCATAAGCCTTGCCGTTCCCTAACCCTAACCCTAGCCCGGAACGGAAACCCACCACCAGCCCTACACCTTACCCTACGCCGATGCCTACTCCTGGCCTGTACTCTGGCACTGACCCGTGCATCAGCACGTAGCCTTACCCTCCCGCGTTTCCGTACCCTGACCAGTGCCCTAAGCCTTGCCGTTCCTAATCCTAACCCTAGCCCAGACGCAAATCCATCACCAGCCCTACACTTTATCCTACGCCGTTGCCTACTCCTGGCCCGTACGCTGGCACTGACCCGTGCGTCAGCACGTAGCCCGACCCTCCCACGTTTCCGTACCCTCACCTGTGCCCTAAGCCTTGCCATTCCCTAAACCTAACCCTAGCCCTGAATAGAAACGCACCAGCAGCCCTACACCATACCTTACGCCGTACCCTACTACTGACCCGTACGCTGGCACTGACCCATGCGTCAGCACGTAGCCTGACCCTCCCAAGTTTCCGTACCCTCACCTGTGCCCTAAGCCTTGCCGTTCCCTAACCCTAACCCTAGCCCCGAACGGAAACCCACCACCAGCCCTACACCTTACCTTACGCCGTAACCTATTCCTGGCCCATACGCTGGCACTGAACCGTGCGTCAGCATGTAGCCTGACCCTCCCACGTTTCCGTACCCACACCTGTGCCCTAAGCCTTGCCGTTCCCTTACCCTAAGCCTAGACTGGAACGGAAACCAACCACCAGCCCTACATCTTACCTTATGCCGTTGCCTACTCCTGGCCCGTACGCTGGCACTGACACGTGCGTCAGCACGTAGCCTGACCCTCCCACGTTTCCGTACCCTCACCTTTGCCCTAAGACTTGCCGTTCACTGACCCTAACCCTAGCCCGGATTAGAAACCCACCACCAGCCCTACACCTTACCTTACGCCGTACCCTATTCCTGACCCGTACGCTGGCACTGAACAGTGCGTCAGCACGTAGCGTGACCCTCCCAAGTTTCCGTACCCTCACCTGTGCCCTAAGCCTTGCCATTCCCTAACCCTAACCCTAGCCCAGAATAGAAAACCACCACCAGCCCTACACCTTACATTACACCGTACCCTACTCCTGAACCGTACGCTGGCACTGACCCGTGCGTCAGCACGTAGCCTGACCCTCCCACGTTTCCGTACCCTCACCTGTGCCGTAAGCCTTGCCGTTCCCTAACCATAACCCTAGCCCGGAACGGAAACCCCCCACCAGCCCTACACCTTACCTTACGCCGTAACCTATTCCTGGCCCGTACGCTGGCACTGAACCGTGCGTCAGCACGTAGCCTGACCCTCCCACGTTTCCGTTCCATCACCTGAGCCCTAAGCCTTGCCGTTCCCTAACCCTAACCCTAGCCCGGAACGCAAATCCACCACCAGCCCTACACTTTATCCTACGCCGTTGCCTACTCTTGGCCCGTACGCTGGCACTGACCCGTGCATCAGCACGCAGCCCTACCCTCCCACGTTTCCGTACCCTCACCTGTGCCCTAAGCCTTGCCGTTCCCTAACCCTAAACCTAGCCTGGAAAGGAAATCAACCACAAGCGCTACACTTTACCTTACGCCATACCCTACTCCTGGCCCGTACGCTGGCACTGACCCATGCGTCAGCACGTAGCCTGACCCTCCCACGTTTCAGTACCCTCACTTGTGCCCTAAGCCTTGCCGTTCCCTAACCATAACCCTAGCCCGGAACGGAAACCCACCACCAGCCCTACACCTTAACTTACGCCGTTCCCTATTCCTGGCCCGTACGCTGGCACTGAACCGTGTGTCAGCACGTAGCCTGACCCTCCCACGTTTCCGTTCCCTCACCTGTGCCCTAAGCCTTGCCGTTCCCTAACCCTAACCCTAGCCAGGAACGCAAATCCACCACCAGCCCTACACTTTATCCTACGCCGTTGCCTACTCCTGGCCCGTACGCTGGCACTGACCAGTCCGTCAGCACGTAGCCCGACCCTCCCACGTTTCCGTACCCTCACCTGTGCCCTAAGCCTTGCCGTTCCCTAACACTAACCCTAGCCTGGAACGGAAACCAACCACCAGCCCTACACCTTACCCTACGCCGTTGCCTATTCCTGGCCTGTACTCTGGCACTTAACCGTGCATCTGCACGTAGCCTTACCCTCCCGCGTTTCCGTACCCTGACCTGTGCCCTAAGCCTTGCCGTTCCCTAACCCTAACCCTAGCCCAGAAGGCAAATCCACCACCAGCCTTACACTTTATCCTACGCCGTTGCCTACTCCTGGCCCGTACGCTGGCACTGACCCGTGCGTCAGCACGTAGCCCGACTCTCCCACGTTTCCGTACCCTCACCTGTGCCCTATGCCTTGCCGTTCCCTAACCCTAACCCTAGCCAGGAACGGAAACCAACCACCAGCCCTACACCTTACCTTACGCCGTTGCCTATTCCTGGCCCGTACGCTGGCACTGACCCGTGCGTCAGCACGTAGCCTGACCCTCCCACGTTTCCGTACCCTCACCTGTGCCCTAAGCCTTGCCATTCCCTAACCCTAACCCTAGCCCAGAATAGTAACCCACCACCAGCCCTACACCATACCTTACGCCGTACGCTGCTACTGACCCGTACGCTGGCACTGACCCGTGCGTCAGCACGTAGCCTGACCCTCCCACGTTTCCGTACCCTCACCTGTGCCCTAAGCCTTGCCGTTCCCTAACCCTAACCCTAGCCCCGAACGGAAACCCACCACCAGCCCTCCACCTTACCTTACGCCGTAACTTATTCCTGGCCCATACGCTGGCACTGAAACATGCGTCAGCATGTAGCCTGACCCTCCCACGTTTCGGTACTCTCATCTGTGCCCTAAGCCTTGCCGTTCCCTTACCCTAACCCTAGCCTGGAACGGAAACCAACCACCAGCCCTACATCTTACCTTACGCCGTTGCCTACCCCTGGCCCGTACGCTGGCACTGACACGTGCGTCAGCACGTAGCCTGACCGTCCCACGTTTCTGTAACCTCACCTGTGCCCTAAGCCTTGCCATTCCCTAACCCTAACCCTAGACCTGAACGGAAACCCACCACCAGCCGTACACCTTACCTTACGCCATACCCTATTCCTGGCCCGTACGCAGGCACTGAACCATGCGTCAGCACGTAGCCTGACCCTCCCACGTTTCCGTATCCTCTCCTTTGCCCTAAGCCTTGCCGTTCCCTAAACCTAACCCTAGCCCTGATAAGAAACCCACCACCAGCCCTACACCTTACCTTACGCCGTACCCTATTCCTGGCCCGTACGCTGGCACTGAACCGTGCATCAGCACGTAGCCTTACCCTCCCGCGTTTCCGTACCCTGACCTGTGCCCTAAGCCTTGACGTTCCCTAACCCTAACCCTAGTCCGGAACGGAAACCCACCACCATCCCTAAACCTTACCTTACGCCGTTGCCTACTCCTCGCCCGTACGCTGGCATTGACCCGTGCGTCAGCACGTAGTCTGACCCTCCCACGTTTACGTACCCTCACCTGTGCCGTAAGCCTTGCCGTTCCCTAACCCTAACCCTAGCCCGGAACGGAACGCCACCACCAGCCCTACACCTTACCCTACGCCGTTGCCTACTCCTGGCCTGTACTCTGGCACTGAACCATGCATCAGCACGTAGCCTTAGCCTCCCGCGTTTCTGTACCCTGACCTGTGCGCTAAGCCTTGCCGTTCCCTAACCCTAACCCTAGCCCGGAACGGAAACCCACCACCAGCCCTACACCTTACCTTACGCCGTTCCCTATTCCTGGCCCGTACGCTGGCACTGAACCATGCGTCAGCACGTAGCCTGACCCTCTCACGTTTCCGTACCATCACCTGTGCCCTAAGCCTTGCCGTTCCCTAACCCTAACCCTAGCCTGGAACGGAAACCAACTACCAGCCGTACACCTTACCTTACGCCGTTGCCTACTCCTCGCCCGTATGCTGGCATTGACACATGCGTCAGCACGTAGCCTGACCGTCCCACGTTTCTGTAACCTCACATGTGCCCTAAGCCTTGCCGTTCCCTAACCCTAACCCTAGCCCAGAACGGAAACCCACCACCAGCCGTACACCTTACCTTACGCCGTACCCTATTCCTGGCCCGTACGCTGGCAATGAACCGTGCGTCAGCATGTAGCCTGACCCTCCCACGTTTCCGTATCCTCACCTGTGCCCTAAGCCTTGCCTTTCCCTAACCCTAACCCTAGCCCGTAATAGAAACCCACCACCAGCCCTACACCTTACCTTACGCCGTATCCTACTCCTGACCCGTACGCTGGCACTGAACCATGCGTCAGCACGTAGTCTGAGCCTCCAACGTTTCCGTACCCTCACCTGTGCCCTAAGCCTTGACGTTCCCTAACCCTAACCCTAGCCCGGAACGGAAACCCACCACCAGCCCTACACCTTAACTTACGCCGTTCCCTATTCCTGGCCCGTACGCTGGCACTGAACCGTGTGTCAGCACGTAGCCTGACCCTCCCACGTTTCCGTTCCCTCACCTGTGCCCTAAGCCTTGCCGTTCCCTAACCCTAACCCTAGCCAGGAACGCAAATCCACCACCAGCCCTACACTTTATCCTACGCCGTTGCCTACTCCTGGCCCGTACGCTGGCACTGACCAGACCGTCAGCACGTAGCCCGACCCTCCCACGTTTCCGTACCCTCACCTGTGCCCTAAGCCTTGCCGTTCCCTAACACTAACCCTAGCCTGGAACGGAAACCAACCACCAGCCCTAAACCTTACCCTACGCCGTTGCCTATTCCTGGCCTGTACTCTGGCACTTAACCGTGCATCTGCACGTAGCCTTACCCTCCCGCGTTTCCGTACCCTGACCTGTGCCCTAAGCCTTGCCGTTCCCTAACCCTAACCCTAGCCCAGAACGCAAATCCACCACCAGCCTTACACTTTATCCTACGCCGTTGCCTACTCCTGGCCCGTACGCTGGCACTGACCCGTGCGTCAGCACGTAGCCCGACTCTCCCACGTTTCCGTACCCTCACCTGTGCCCTATGCCTTGCCGTTCCCTAACCCTAACCCTAGCCAGGAACGGAAACCAACCACCAGCCCTACACCTTACCTTACGCCGTTGCCTATTCCTGGCCCGTACGCTGGCACTGACCCGTGCGTCAGCACGTAGCCTGACCCTCCCACGTTTCCGTACCCTCACCTGTGCCCTAAGCCTTGCCATTCCCTAACCCTAACCCTAGCCCAGAATAGTAACCCACCACCAGCCCTACACCATACCTTACGCCGTACGCTGCTACTGACCCGTACGCTGGCACTGACCCGTGCGTCAGCACGTAGCCTGACCCTCCCACGTTTCCGTACCCTCACCTGTGCCCTAAGCCTTGCCGTTCCCTAACCCTAACCCTAGCCCCGAACGGAAGCCCACCACCAGCCCTACACCTTACCTTACGCCGTAACTTATTCCTGGCCCATACGCTGGCACTGAAACATGCGTCAGCATGTAGCCTGACCCTCCCACGTTTCGGTACTCTCATCTGTGCCCTAAGCCTTGCCGTTCCCTTACCCTAACCCTAGCCTGGAACGGAAACCAACCACCAGCCCTACATCTTACCTTACGCCGTTGCCTACCCCTGGCCCGTACGCTGGCACTGACACGTGCGTCAGCACGTAGCCTGACCGTCCCACGTTTCTGTAACCTCACCTGTGCCCTAAGCCTTGCCGTTCCCTAACCCTAACCCTAGACCTGAACGGAAACCCACCACCAGCCGTACACCTTACCTTACGCCGTACCCTATTCCTGGCCCGTACGCAGGCACTGAACCATGCGTCAGCACGTAGCCTGACCCTCCCACGTTTCCGTATCCTCTCCTTTGCCCTAAGCCTTGCCGTTCCCTAAACCTAACCCTAGCCCTGATTAGAAACCCACCACCAGCCCTACACCTTACCTTACGCCGTACCCTATTCCTGGCCCGTACGCTGGCACTGAACCGTGCATCAGCACGTAGCCTTACCCTCCCGCGTTTCCGTACCCTGACCTGTGCCCTAAGCCTTGCCATTCCCTAAACCTAACCCTAGCCCGGAATAGAAACCCACCACCAGCCCTACACCATACCTTACGCCGTACCCTACTACTGACCCGTACGCTGGCACTGACCCATGCGTCAGCACGTAGCCTGACCCTCCCAAGTTTCCGTACCCTCACCTGTGCCCTAAGCCTTGCCGTTCCCTAACCCTAACCCTAGCCCCGAACGGAAACCCACCACCAGCCCTACACCTTACCTTACGCCGTAACCTATTCCTGGCCCGTACGCTGGCACTGAACCGTGCGTCAGCATGTAGCCTGACCCTCCCACGTTTCCGTACCCTCACCTGTGCCATAAGCCTTGCCGTTCCCTTACCCTAAGCCTAGACTGGAACGGAAACCAACCACCAGCCCTACATCTTACCTTACGCCGTTGCCTACTCCTGGCCCGTACGCTGGCACTGACACGTGCGTCAGCACGTAGCCTGACCCTCCCACGTTTCCGTACCCTCACCTTTGCCCTAAGACTTGCCGTTCACTGACCCTAACCCTAGCCCGGATTAGAAACCCACCACCAGCCCTACACCTTACCTTACGCCGTACCCTATTCCTGACCCGTACGCTGGCACTGAACAGTGCGTCAGCACGTAGCGTGACCCTCCCAAGTTTCCGTACCCTCACCTGTGCCCTAAGCCTTGCCATTCCCTAACCCTAACCCTAGCCCGGAATAGAAAACCACCACCAGCCCTACACCTTACATTACACCGTACCCTACTCCTGAACCGTACGCTGGCACTGACCCGTGCGTCAGCACGTAGCCTGACCCTCCCACGTTTCCGTACCCTCACCTGTGCCGTAAGCCTTGCCGTTCCCTAACCATAACCCTAGCCCGGAACGGAAACCCCCCACCAGCCCTACACCTTACCTTACGCCGTAACCTATTCCTGGCCCGTACGCTGGCACTGAACCGTGCGTCAGCACGTAGCCTGACCCTCCCACGTTTCCGTTCCATCACCTGAGCCCTAAGCCTTGCCGTTCCCTAACCCTAACCCTAGCCCGGAACGCAAATCCACCACCAGCCCTACACTTTATCCTACGCCGTTGCCTACTCTTGGCCCGTACGCTGGCACTGACCCGTGCATCAGCACGCAGCCCTACCCTCCCACGTTTCCGTACCCTCACCTGTGCCCTAAGCCTTGCCATTCCCTAACCCTAAACCTAGACTGGAAAGGAAATCAACCACAAGCGCTACACTTTACCTTACGCCATACCCTACTCCTGGCCCGTACGCTGGCACTGACCCATGCGTCAGCACGTAGCCTGACCCTCCCACGTTTCAGTACCCTCACTTGTGCCCTAAGCCTTGCCGTTCCCTAACCATAACCCTAGCCCGGAACGGAAACCCACCACCAGCCCTACACCTTAACTTACGCCGTTCCCTATTCCTGGCCCGTACGCTGGCACTGAACCGTGTGTCAGCACGTAGCCTGACCCTCCCACGTTTCCGTTCCCTCACCTGTGCCCTAAGCCTTGCCGTTCCCTAACCCTAACCCTAGCCAGGAACGCAAATCCACCACCAGCCCTACACTTTATCCTACGCCGTTGCCTACTCCTGGCCCGTACGCTGGCACTGACCAGTCCGTCAGCACGTAGCCCGACCCTCCCACGTTTCCGTACCCTCACCTGTGCCCTAAGCCTTGCCGTTCCCTAACACTAACCCTAGCCTGGAACGGAAACCAACCACCAGCCCTACACCTTACCCTACGCCGTTGCCTATTCCTGGCCTGTACTCTGGCACTTAACCGTGCATCTGCACGTAGCCTTACCCTCCCGCGTTTCCGTACCCTGACCTGTGCCCTAAGCCTTGCCGTTCCCTAACCCTAACCCTAGCCCAGAAGGCAAATCCACCACCAGCCTTACACTTTATCCTACGCCGTTGCCTACTCCTGGCCCGTACGCTGGCACTGACCCGTGCGTCAGCACGTAGCCCGACTCTCCCACGTTTCCGTACCCTCACCTGTGCCCTATGCCTTGCCGTTCCCTAACCCTAACCCTAGCCAGGAACGGAAACCAACCACCAGCCCTACACCTTACCTTACGCCGTTGCCTATTCCTGGCCCGTACGCTGGCACTGACCCGTGCGTCAGCACGTAGCCTGACCCTCCCACGTTTCCGTACCCTCACCTGTGCCCTAAGCCTTGCCATTCCCTAACCCTAACCCTAGCCCAGAATAGTAACCCACCACCAGCCCTACACCATACCTTACGCCGTACGCTGCTACTGACCCGTACGCTGGCACTGACCCGTGCGTCAGCACGTAGCCTGACCCTCCCACGTTTCCGTACCCTCACCTGTGCCCTAAGCCTTGCCGTTCCCTAACCCTAACCCTAGCCCCGAACGGAAACCCACCACCAGCCCTCCACCTTACCTTACGCCGTAACTTATTCCTGGCCCATACGCTGGCACTGAAACATGCGTCAGCATGTAGCCTGACCCTCCCACGTTTCGGTACTCTCATCTGTGCCCTAAGCCTTGCCGTTCCCTTACCCTAACCCTAGCCTGGAACGGAAACCAACCACCAGCCCTACATCTTACCTTACGCCGTTGCCTACCCCTGGCCCGTACGCTGGCACTGACACGTGCGTCAGCACGTAGCCTGACCGTCCCACGTTTCTGTAACCTCACCTGTGCCCTAAGCCTTGCCATTCCCTAACCCTAACCCTAGACCTGAACGGAAACCCACCACCAGCCGTACACCTTACCTTACGCCATACCCTATTCCTGGCCCGTACGCAGGCACTGAACCATGCGTCAGCACGTAGCCTGACCCTCCCACGTTTCCGTATCCTCTCCTTTGCCCTAAGCCTTGCCGTTCCCTAAACCTAACCCTAGCCCTGATAAGAAACCCACCACCAGCCCTACACCTTACCTTACGCCGTACCCTATTCCTGGCCCGTACGCTGGCACTGAACCGTGCATCAGCACGTAGCCTTACCCTCCCGCGTTTCCGTACCCTGACCTGTGCCCTAAGCCATGACGTTCCCTAACCCTAACCCTAGTCCGGAACGGAAACCCACCACCATCCCTAAACCTTACCTTACGCCGTTGCCTACTCCTCGCCCGTACGCTGGCATTGACCCGTGCGTCAGCACGTAGTCTGACCCTCCCACGTTTACGTACCCTCACCTGTGCCGTAAGCCTTGCCGTTCCCTAACCCTAACCCTAGCCCGGAACGGAACGCCACCACCAGCCCTACACCTTACCCTACGCCGTTGCCTACTCCTGGCCTGTACTCTGGCACTGAACCATGCATCAGCACGTAGCCTTAGCCTCCCGCGTTTCTGTACCCTGACCTGTGCGCTAAGCCTTGCCGTTCCCTAACCCTAACCCTAGCCCGGAACGGAAACCCACCACCAGCCCTACACCTTACCTTACGCCGTTCCCTATTCCTGGCCCGTACGCTGGCACTGAACCATGCGTCAGCACGTAGCCTGACCCTCTCACGTTTCCGTACCATCACCTGTGCCCTAAGCCTTGCCGTTCCCTAACCCTAACCCTAGCCTGGAACGGAAACCAACTACCAGCCGTACACCTTACCTTACGCCGTTGCCTACTCCTCGCCCGTATGCTGGCATTGACACATGCGTCAGCACGTAGCCTGACCGTCCCACGTTTCTGTAACCTCACATGTGCCCTAAGCCTTGCCGTTCCCTAACCCTAACCCTAGCCCAGAACGGAAACCCACCACCAGCCGTACACCTTACCTTACGCCGTAACCTATTCCTGGCCCGTACGCTGGCAATGAACCGTGCGTCAGCATGTAGCCTGACCCTCCCACGTTTCCGTATCCTCACCTGTGCCCTAAGCCTTGCCTTTCCCTAACCCTAACCCTAGCCCGGAATAGAAACCCACCACCAGCCCTACACCTTACCTTACGCCGTATCCTACTCCTGACCCGTACGCTGGCACTGAACCATGCGTCAGCACGTAGTCTGAGCCTCCAACGTTTCCGTACCCTCACCTGTGCCCTAAGCCTTGACGTTCCCTAACCCTAACCCTAGCCCGGAACGGAAACCCACCACCAGCCCTACACCTTAACTTACGCCGTTCCCTATTCCTGGCCCGTACGCTGGCACTGAACCGTGTGTCAGCACGTAGCCTGACCCTCCCACGTTTCCGTTCCCTCACCTGTGCCCTAAGCCTTGCCGTTCCCTAACCCTAACCCTAGCCAGGAACGCAAATCCACCACCAGCCCTACACTTTATCCTACGCCGTTGCCTACTCCTGGCCCGTACGCTGGCACTGACCAGACCGTCAGCACGTAGCCCGACCCTCCCACGTTTCCGTACCCTCACCTGTGCCCTAAGCCTTGCCGTTCCCTAACACTAACCCTAGCCTGGAACGGAAACCAACCACCAGCCCTAAACCTTACCCTACGCCGTTGCCTATTCCTGGCCTGTACTCTGGCACTTAACCGTGCATCTGCACGTAGCCTTACCCTCCCGCGTTTCCGTACCCTGACCTGTGCCCTAAGCCTTGCCGTTCCCTAACCCTAACCCTAGCCCAGAACGCAAATCCACCACCAGCCTTACACTTTATCCTACGCCGTTGCCTACTCCTGGCCCGTACGCTGGCACTGACCCGTGCGTCAGCACGTAGCCCGACTCTCCCACGTTTCCGTACCCTCACCTGTGCCCTATGCCTTGCCGTTCCCTAACCCTAACCCTAGCCAGGAACGGAATCCAACCACCAGCCCTACACCTTACCTTACGCCGTTGCCTATTCCTGGCCCGTACGCTGGCACTGACCCGTGCGTCAGCACGTAGCCTGACCCTCCCACGTTTCCGTACCCTCACCTGTGCCCTAAGCCTTGCCATTCCCTAACCCTAACCCTAGCCCAGAATAGTAACCCACCACCAGCCCTACACCATACCTTACGCCGTACGCTGCTACTGACCCGTACGCTGGCACTGACCCGTGCGTCAGCACGTAGCCTGACCCTCCCACGTTTCCGTACCCTCACCTGTGCCCTAAGCCTTGCCGTTCCCTAACCCTAACCCTAGCCCCGAACGGAAACCCACCACCAGCCCTCCACCTTACCTTACGCCGTAACTTATTCCTGGCCCATACGCTGGCACTGAAACATGCGTCAGCATGTAGCCTGACCCTCCCACGTTTCGGTACTCTCATCTGTGCCCTAAGCCTTGCCGTTCCCTTACCCTAACCCTAGCCTGGAACGGAAACCAACCACCAGCCCTACATCTTACCTTACGCCGTTGCCTACCCCTGGCCCGTACGCTGGCACTGACACGTGCGTCAGCACGTAGCCTGACCGTCCCACGTTTCTGTAACCTCACCTGTGCCCTAAGCCTTGCCGTTCCCTAACCCTAACCCTAGACCTGAACGGAAACCCACCACCAGCCGTACACCTTACCTTACGCCGTACCCTATTCCTGGCCCGTACGCAGGCACTGAACCATGCGTCAGCACGTAGCCTGACCCTCCCACGTTTCCGTATCCTCTCCTTTGCCCTAAGCCTTGCCGTTCCCTAAACCTAACCCTAGCCCTGATTAGAAACCCACCACCAGCCCTACACCTTACCTTACGCCGTACCCTATTCCTGGCCCGTACGCTGGCACTGAACCGTGCATCAGCACGTAGCCTTACCCTCCCGCGTTTCCGTACCCTGACCTGTGCCCTAAGCCTTGCCATTCCCTAAACCTAACCCTAGCCCGGAATAGAAACCCACCACCAGCCCTACACCATACCTTACGCCGTACCCTACTACTGACCCGTACGCTGGCACTGACCCATGCGTCAGCACGTAGCCTGACCCTCCCAAGTTTCCGTACCCTCACCTGTGCCCTAAGCCTTGCCGTTCCCTAACCCTAACCCTAGCCCCGAACGGAAACCCACCACCAGCCCTACACCTTACCTTACGCCGTAACCTATTCCTGGCCCGTACGCTGGCACTGAACCGTGCGTCAGCATGTAGCCTGACCCTCCCACGTTTCCGTACCCTCACCTGTGCCATAAGCCTTGCCGTTCCCTTACCCTAAGCCTAGACTGGAACGGAAACCAACCACCAGCCCTACATCTTACCTTACGCCGTTGCCTAGTCCTGGCCCGTACGCTGGCACTGACACGTGCGTCAGCACGTAGCCTGACCCTCCCACGTTTCCGTACCCTCACCTTTGCCCTAAGACTTGCCGTTCACTGACCCTAACCCTAGCCCGGATTAGAAACCCACCACCAGCCCTACACCTTACCTTACGCCGTACCCTATTCCTGACCCGTACGCTGGCACTGAACAGTGCGTCAGCACGTAGCGTGACCCTCCCAAGTTTCCGTACCCTCACCTGTGCCCTAAGCCTTGCCATTCCCTAACCCTAACCCTAGCCCGGAATAGAAAACCACCACCAGCCCTACACCTTACATTACACCGTACCCTACTCCTGAACCGTACGCTGGCACTGACCCGTGCGTCAGCACGTAGCCTGACCCTCCCACGTTTCCGTACCCTCACCTGTGCCGTAAGCCTTGCCGTTCCCTAACCATAACCCTAGCCCGGAACGGAAACCCCCCACCAGCCCTACACCTTACCTTACGCCGTAACCTATTCCTGGCCCGTACGCTGGCACTGAACCGTGCGTCAGCACGTAGCCTGACCCTCCCACGTTTCCGTTCCATCACCTGAGCCCTAAGCCTTGCCGTTCCCTAACCCTAACCCTAGCCCGGAACGCAAATCCACCACCAGCCCTACACTTTATCCTACGCCGTTGCCTACTCTTGGCCCGTACGCTGGCACTGACCCGTGCATCAGCACGCAGCCCTACCCTCCCACGTTTCCGTACCCTCACCTGTGCCCTAAGCCTTGCCATTCCCTAACCCTAAACCTAGACTGGAAAGGAAATCAACCACAAGCGCTACACTTTACCTTACGCCATACCCTACTCCTGGCCCGTACGCTGGCACTGACCCATGCGTCAGCACGTAGCCTGACCCTCCCACGTTTCAGTACCCTCACTTGTGCCCTAAGCCTTGCCGTTCCCTAACCATAACCCTAGCCCGGAACGGAAACCCACCACCAGCCCTACACCTTACCTTACGCCGTAACCTATTCCTGGCCCGTACGCTGGCAATGAACCGTGCGTCAGCATGTAGCCTGACCCTCCCACGTTTCCGTATCCTCACCTGTGCCCTAAGCCTTGCCTTTCCCTAACCCTAACCCTAGCCCGGAATAGAAACCCACCACCAGCCCTACACCTTACCTTACGCCGTATCCTACTCCTGACCCGTACGCTGGCACTGAACCATGCGTCAGCACGTAGTCTGAGCCTCCAACGTTTCCGTACCCTCACCTGTGCCCTAAGCCTTGACGTTCCCTAACCCTAACCCTAGCCCGGAACGGAAACCCACCACCAGCCCTACACCTTAACTTACGCCGTTCCCTATTCCTGGCCCGTACGCTGGCACTGAACCGTGTGTCAGCACGTAGCCTGACCCTCCCACGTTTCCGTTCCCTCACCTGTGCCCTAAGCCTTGCCGTTCCCTAACCCTAACCCTAGCCAGGAACGCAAATCCACCACCAGCCCTACACTTTATCCTACGCCGTTGCCTACTCCTGGCCCGTACGCTGGCACTGACCAGTCCGTCAGCACGTAGCCCGACCCTCCCACGTTTCCGTACCCTCACCTGTGCCCTAAGCCTTGCTGTTCCCTAACACTAACCCTAGCCTGAAACGGAAACCAACCACCAGCCCTACACCTTACCCTACGCCGTTGCCTATTCCTGGCCTGTACTCTGGCACTTAACCGTGCATCTGCACGTAGCCTTACCCTCCCGCGTTTCCGTACCCTGACCTGTGCCCCAAGCCTTGCCGTTCCCTAACCCTAACCCTAGCCCAGAACGCAAATCCACCACCAGCCTTACACTTTATCCTACGCCGTTGCCTACTCCTGGCCCGTACGCTGGCACTGACCCGTGCGTCAGCACGTAGCCCGACCCTCCCACGTTTCCGTACCCTCACCTGTGCCCTATGCCTTGCCGTTCCCTAACCCTAACCCTAGCCAGGAACGGAAACCAACCACCAGCCCTACACCTTACCTTACGCCGTTGCCTATTCCTGGCCCGTACGCTGGCACTGACCCGTGCGTCAGCACGTAGCCTGACCCTCCCACGTTTCCGTACCCTCACCTGTGCCCTAAGCCTTGCCATTCCCTAACCCTAACCCTAGCCCAGAATAGTAACCCACCACCAGCCCTACACCATACCTTACGCCGTACGCTGCTACTGACCCGTACGCTGGCACTGACCCGTGCGTCAGCACGTAGCCTGACCCTCCCACGTTTCCGTACCCTCACCTGTGCCCTAAGCCTTGCCGTTCCCTAACCCTAACCCTAGCCCTGATTAGAAACCCACCACCAGCCCTACACCTTACCTTACGCCGTACCCTATTCCTGGCCCGTACGCTGGCACTGAACCGTGCATCAGCACGTAGCCTTACCCTCCCGCGTTTCCGTACCCTGACCTGTGCCCTAAGCCTTGCCATTCCCTAAACCTAACCCTAGCCCGGAATAGAAACCCACCACCAGCCCTACACCATACCTTACGCCGTACCCTACTACTGACCCGTACGCTGGCACTGACCCATGCGTCAGCACGTAGCCTGACCCTCCCAAGTTTCCGTACCCTCACCTGTGCCCTAAGCCTTGCCGTTCCCTAACCCTAACCCTAGCCCCGAACGGAAACCCACCACCAGCCCTACACCTTACCTTACGCCGTAACCTATTCCTGGCCCGTACGCTGGCACTGAACCGTGCGTCAGCATGTAGCCTGACCCTCCCACGTTTCCGTACCCTCACCTGTGCCATAAGCCTTGCCGTTCCCTTACCCTAAGCCTAGACTGGAACGGAAACCAACCACCAGCCCTACATCTTACCTTACGCCGTTGCCTAGTCCTGGCCCGTACGCTGGCACTGACACGTGCGTCAGCACGTAGCCTGACCCTCCCACGTTTCCGTACCCTCACCTTTGCCCTAAGACTTGCCGTTCACTGACCCTAACCCTAGCCCGGATTAGAAACCCACCACCAGCCCTACACCTTACCTTACGCCGTACCCTATTCCTGACCCGTACGCTGGCACTGAACAGTGCGTCAGCACGTAGCGTGACCCTCCCAAGTTTCCGTACCCTCACCTGTGCCCTAAGCCTTGCCATTCCCTAACCCTAACCCTAGCCCGGAATAGAAAACCACCACCAGCCCTACACCTTACATTACACCGTACCCTACTCCTGAACCGTACGCTGGCACTGACCCGTGCGTCAGCACGTAGCCTGACCCTCCCACGTTTCCGTACCCTCACCTGTGCCGTAAGCCTTGCCGTTCCCTAACCATAACCCTAGCCCGGAACGGAAACCCCCCACCAGCCCTACACCTTACCTTACGCCGTAACCTATTCCTGGCCCGTACGCTGGCACTGAACCGTGCGTCAGCACGTAGCCTGACCCTCCCACGTTTCCGTTCCATCACCTGAGCCCTAAGCCTTGCCGTTCCCTAACCCTAACCCTAGCCCGGAACGCAAATCCACCACCAGCCCTACACTTTATCCTACGCCGTTGCCTACTCTTGGCCCGTACGCTGGCACTGACCCGTGCATCAGCACGCAGCCCTACCCTCCCACGTTTCCGTACCCTCACCTGTGCCCTAAGCCTTGCCATTCCCTAACCCTAAACCTAGACTGGAAAGGAAATCAACCACAAGCGCTACACTTTACCTTACGCCATACCCTACTCCTGGCCCGTACGCTGGCACTGACCCATGCGTCAGCACGTAGCCTGACCCTCCCACGTTTCAGTACCCTCACTTGTGCCCTAAGCCTTGCCGTTCCCTAACCATAACCCTAGCCCGGAACGGAAACCCACCACCAGCCCTACACCTTACCTTACGCCGTAACCTATTCCTGGCCCGTACGCTGGCAATGAACCGTGCGTCAGCATGTAGCCTGACCCTCCCACGTTTCCGTATCCTCACCTGTGCCCTAAGCCTTGCCTTTCCCTAACCCTAACCCTAGCCCGGAATAGAAACCCACCACCAGCCCTACACCTTACCTTACGCCGTATCCTACTCCTGACCCGTACGCTGGCACTGAACCATGCGTCAGCACGTAGTCTGAGCCTCCAACGTTTCCGTACCCTCACCTGTGCCCTAAGCCTTGACGTTCCCTAACCCTAACCCTAGCCCGGAACGGAAACCCACCACCAGCCCTACACCTTAACTTACGCCGTTCCCTATTCCTGGCCCGTACGCTGGCACTGAACCGTGTGTCAGCACGTAGCCTGACCCTCCCACGTTTCCGTTCCCTCACCTGTGCCCTAAGCCTTGCCGTTCCCTAACCCTAACCCTAGCCAGGAACGCAAATCCACCACCAGCCCTACACTTTATCCTACGCCGTTGCCTACTCCTGGCCCGTACGCTGGCACTGACCAGTCCGTCAGCACGTAGCCCGACCCTCCCACGTTTCCGTACCCTCACCTGTGCCCTAAGCCTTGCTGTTCCCTAACACTAACCCTAGCCTGAAACGGAAACCAACCACCAGCCCTACACCTTACCCTACGCCGTTGCCTATTCCTGGCCTGTACTCTGGCACTTAACCGTGCATCTGCACGTAGCCTTACCCTCCCGCGTTTCCGTACCCTGACCTGTGCCCCAAGCCTTGCCGTTCCCTAACCCTAACCCTAGCCCAGAACGCAAATCCACCACCAGCCTTACACTTTATCCTACGCCGTTGCCTACTCCTGGCCCGTACGCTGGCACTGACCCGTGCGTCAGCACGTAGCCCGACCCTCCCACGTTTCCGTACCCTCACCTGTGCCCTATGCCTTGCCGTTCCCTAACCCTAACCCTAGCCAGGAACGGAAACCAACCACCAGCCCTACACCTTACCTTACGCCGTTGCCTATTCCTGGCCCGTACGCTGGCACTGACCCGTGCGTCAGCACGTAGCCTGACCCTCCCACGTTTCCGTACCCTCACCTGTGCCCTAAGCCTTGCCATTCCCTAACCCTAACCCTAGCCCAGAATAGTAACCCACCACCAGCCCTACACCATACCTTACGCCGTACGCTGCTACTGACCCGTACGCTGGCACTGACCCGTGCGTCAGCACGTAGCCTGACCCTCCCACCTTTCCGTACCCTCACCTGTGCCCTAAGCCTTGCCGTTCCCTAACCCTAACCCTAGCCCCGAACGGAAACCCACCACCAGCCCTACACCTTACCTTACGCCGTAACTTATTCCTGGCCCATACGCTGGCACTGAAACATGCGTCAGCATGTAGCCTGACCCTCCCACGTTTCGGTACTCTCATCTGTGCCCTAAGCCTTGCCGTTCCTTTACCCTAACCCTAGCCTGGAACGGAAACCAACCACCAGCCCTACATCTTACCTTACGCCGTTGCCTACCCCTGGCCCGTACGCTGGCACTGACACGTGCGTCAGCACGTAGCCTGACCGTCCCACGTTTCTGTAACCTCACCTGTGCCCTAAGCCTTGCCGTTCCCTAACCCTAATCCTAGACCTGAACGGAAACCCACCACCAGCCGTACACCTTACCTTACGCCGTACCCTATTCCTGGCCCGTACGCAGGCACTGAACCGTGCGTCAGCACGTAGCCTGACCCTCCCACGTTTCCGTATCCTCTCCTTTGCCCTAAGCCTTGCCGTTCCCTAACCCTAACCCTAGCCCTGATTAGAAACCCACCACCAGCCCTACACCTTACCTTACGCCGTACCCTATTCCTGGCCCGTACGCTGGCACTGAACCGTGCATCAGCACGTAGCCTTACCCTCCCGCGTTTCCGTACCCTGACCTGTGCCCTAAGCCTTGACGTTCCCTAACCCTAACCCTAGTCCCGAACGGAAACCCACCACCATCCCTAAACCTTACCTTACGCCGTTGCCTACTCCTCGCCCGTACACTGGCATTGACCCGTGCGTCAGCACGTAGTCTGACCCTCCCACGTTTACGTACCCTCACCTGTGCCCTAAGCCTTGCCGTTCCCTAACCCTAACCCTAGCCCGGAACGGAAAGCCACCACCAGCCCTACACCTTACCCTACGCCGTTGCCTACTCCTGGCCTGTACTCTGGCACTGAACCATGCATCAGCACGTAGCCTTAGCCTCCCGCGTTTCCGTACCCTGACCTGTGCCCTAAGCCTTGCCGTTCCCTAACCCTAACCCTAGCCCAGAACGCAAATCCACCACCAGCCCTACACTTTATCCTACGCCGTTGCCTACTCCTGGCCCGTACGCTGGCACTGACATATGCGTCAGCACGTAGCCCGACCCTCCCACGTTTCCGTATCCTCACCTGTGCCCTAAGCCTTGCCTTTCCCTAACCCTAACCCTAGCCCGGAATAGAATCCCACCACCAGCCCTACACCTTACCTTACGCCGTATCCTACTCCTGACCCGTACGCTGGCACTGAACCATGCGTCTGCACGTAGTCTGAGCCTCCAACGTTTCCGTACCCTCACCTGTGCCCTAAGCCTTGCCATTCCCTAACCCTAACCCTAGCCCGGAATGTAACCCACCACCAACCCAACACCATACCTTACGCCGTACGCTGCTACTGACCCGCACGCTGGCACTGACCCGTGCGTCAGCACGTAGCCTGACCCTCCCACGTTTCCGTACCCTCACCTGTGCCCTAAGCCTTGCCGTTCCCTAACCCTAACCCTAGCCCCGAACGGAAACCCACCACCAGCCCTACACCTTACCTTACGCCGTAACTTATTCCTGGCCCATACGCTGGCACTGATACGTGCGTCAGCATGTAGCCTGACCCTCCCACGTTTCGGTACCCTCACCTGTGCCCTAAGCCTTGCCGTTCCCTTACCCTAACCCTAGCCTGGAACGGAAACCAACCACCAGCCCTACATCTTACCTTACGCCGTTGCCTACCCCTGGCCCGTACGCTGGCACTGACACGTGCGTCAGCACGTAGCCTGACCGTCACACGTTTCGGTAACTTCACCTGTGCCCTAAGCCTTGCCGTTCCCTAACCCTAACCCTAGCCCGGAACGGAAACCCACCACCAGCCGTACACCTTACCTTACGCCGTACCCTATTCCTGGCCCGTACGCTGGCACTGAACCATGCGTCAGCACGTAGCCTGACCCTCCCACGTTTCCGTACCCTCTCCTTTGCCCTAAGACATGCCGTTCCCTAACCCTAACCCTAGCCCGGATTAGAAATCCACCACCAGCCCTACACCTTACCTTACGCCGTACCCTATTCCTGGCCCGTACGCTGGCACTGAACCGTGCGTCAGCACGTAGCCTGACCCTCCCACGTTTCCGTACCCTCACCTGTGCCCTAAGCCTTGCCATTCCCTAACCCTAACCCTAGCCTGGAACGGAAACCAACCACCAGCCGTACACCTTACCTTACGTCGTTGCCTACTCCTGCCCGTACGCTGGCATTGACCCGTGCGTCTGCACGTAGCCTGACCCTCGCACGTTTACGTACCCTCACCTGTGCCCTAAGCCTCGCTGTTCCCTAATCCTAACCCTAGCCCGGAACGGAAACCCACCACCAGCCCTACACCTTACCCTACGCCGTTGCCTACTCCTGGCCTGTACTCTGGCACTGAACCGTGCATCAGCACGTAGCCTTACCCTCACGCGTTTCCGTACCCTGACCTGTGCCCTAAGCCTTGCCGTTCCCTAACCCTAACCCTAGTCCGGAACGGAAACCCACCACCAGCCCTAAACCTTACCTTACGCCGTAACTTATTCCTGGCCCATACGCTGGCACTGAACCGTGCGTCAGCATGTAGCCTGACCCTCCCACGTTTCGGTACCCTCACCTGTGCCCTAAGTCTTGCCATTCCCTAACCCTAACCCTAGCCTGGAACGGAAACCAACCACCAGCCCTACACCTTACCCTACGCCGTTGCCTACTCCTGGCCTGTACTCTGGCACTGAACCATGCATCAGCACGTAGCCTTAGCCTCCCGCGTTTCTGTACCCTGACCTGTGCGCTAAGCCTTGCCGTTCCCTAACCCTAACCCTAGCCCGGAACGGAAACCCACCACCAGCCCTACACCTTACCTTACGCCGTTCCCTATTCCTGGCCCGTACGCTGGCACTGAACCATGCGTCAGCACGTAGCCTGACCCTCTCACGTTTCCGTACCATCACCTGTGCCCTAAGCCTTGCCGTTCCCTAACCCTAACCCTAGCCTGGAACGGAAACCAACCACCAGCCGTACACCTTACCTTACGCCGTTGCCTACTCCTCGCCCGTATGCTGGCATTGACACATGCGTCAGCACGTAGCCTGACCGTCCCACGTTTCTGTAACCTCACATGTGCCCTAAGCCTTGCCGTTCCCTAACCCTAACCCTAGCCCAGAACGGAAACCCACCACCAGCCGTACACCTTACCTTACGCCGTAACCTATTCCTGGCCCGTACGCTGGCAATGAACCGTGCGTCAGCATGTAGCCTGACCCTCCCACGTTTCCGTATCCTCACCTGTGCCCTAAGACTTGCCTTTCCCTAACCCTAACCCTAGCCCGGAATAGAAACCCACCACCAGCCCTACACCTTACTTTACGCCGTATCCTACTCCTGACCCGTACGCTGGCACTGAACCATGCGTCAGCACGTAGTCTGAGCCTCCAACGTTTCCGTACCCTCACCTGTGCCCTAAGCCTTGACGTTCCCTAACCCTAACCCTAGCCCGGAACGGAAACCCACCACCAGCCCTACACCTTAACTTACGCCGTTCCCTATTCCTGGCCCGTACGCTGGCACTGAACCGTGTGTCAGCACGTAGCCTGACCCTCCCACGTTTCCGTTCCCTCACCTGTGCCCTAAGCCTTGCCGTTCCCTAACCCTAACCCTAGCCAGGAACGCAAATCCACCACCAGCCCTACACTTTATCCTACGCCGTTGCCTACTCCTGGCCCGTACGCTGGCACTGACCAGTCCGTCAGCACGTAGCCCGACCCTCCCACGTTTCCGTACCCTCACCTGTGCCCTAAGCCTTGCCGTTCCCTAACACTAACCCTAGCCTGGAACGGAAACCAACCACCAGCCCTACACCTTACCCTACGCCGTTGCCTATTCCTGGCCTGTACTCTGGCACTTAACCGTGCATCTGCACGTAGCCTTACCCTCCCGCGTTTCCGTACCCTGACCTGTGCCCTAAGCCTTGCCGTTCCCTAACCCTAACCCTAGCCCAGAACGCAAATCCACCACCAGCCTTACACTTTATCCTACGCCGTTGCCTACTCCTGGCCCGTACGCTGGCACTGACCCGTGCGTCAGCACGTAGCCCGACTCTCCCACGTTTCCGTACCCTCACATGTGCCCTATGCCTTGCCGTTCCCTAACCCTAACCCTAGCCAGGAACGGAAACCAACCACCAGCCCTACACCTTACCTTACGCCGTTGCCTATTCCTGGCCCGTACGCTGGCACTGACCCGTGCGTCAGCACGTAACCTGACCCTCCCACGTTTCCGTACCCTCACCTGTGCCCTAAGCCTTGCCATTCCCTAACCCTAACCCTAGCCCAGAATAGTAACCCACCACCAGCCCTACACCATACCTTACGCCGTACGCTGCTACTGACCCGTACGCTGGCACTGACCCGTGCGTCAGCACGTAGCCTGACCCTCCCACGTTTCCGTACCCTCACCTGTGCCCTAAGCCTTGCCGTTCCCTAACCCTAACCCTAGCCCCGAACGGAAACCCACCACCAGCCCTCCACCTTACCTTACGCCGTAACTTATTCCTGGCCCATACGCTGGCACTGAAACATGCGTCAGCATGTAGCCTGACCCTCCCACGTTTCGGTACTCTCATCTGTGCCCTAAGCCTTGCCGTTCCCTAACCCTAACCCTAGACCTGAACGGAAACCCACCACCAGCCGTACACCTTACCTTACGCCGTACCCTATTCCTGGCCCGTACGCAGGCACTGAACCATGCGTCAGCACGTAGCCTGACCCTCCCACGTTTCCGTATCCTCTCCTTTGCCCTAAGCCTTGCCGTTCCCTAAACCTAACCCTAGCCCTGATTAGAAACCCACCACCAGCCCTACACCTTACCTTACGCCGTACCCTATTCCTGGCCCGTACGCTGGCACTGAACCGTGCATCAGCACGTAGCCTTACGCTCCCGCGTTTCCGTACCCTGACCTGTGCCCTAAGCCTTGACGTTCCCTAACCCTAACCCTAGTCCGGAACGGAAACCCACCACCATCCCTAAACCTTACCTTACGCCGTTGCCTACTCCTCGCCCGTACGCTGGCATTGACCCGTGCGTCAGCACGTAGTCTGACCCTCCCACGTTTACGTACCCTCACCTGTGCCGTAAGCCTTGCCGTTCCCTAACCCTAACCCTAGCCCGGAACGGAAAGCCACCACCAGCCCTACACCTTACCCTACGCCGTTGCCTACTCCTGGCCTGTACTCTGGCACTGAACCATGCATCAGCACGTAGCCTTAGCCTCCCGCGTTTCCGTACCCTGACCTGTGCGCTAAGCCTTGCCGTTCCCTAACCCTAACCCTAGCCCGGAACGGAAACCCACCACCAGCCCTACACCTTACCTTACGCCGTTCCCTATTCCTGGCCCGTACGCTGGCACTGAACCATGCGTCAGCACGTAGCCTGACCCTCTCACGTTTCCGTACCATCACCTGTGCCCTAAGCCTTGCCGTTCCCTAACCCTAACCCTAGCCTGGAACGGAAACCAACCACCAGCCGTACACCTTACCTTACGCCGTTGCCTACTCCTCGCCCGTATGCTGGCATTGACACATGCGTCAGCACGTAGCCTGACCGTCCCACGTTTCTGTAACCTCACATGTGCCCTAAGCCTTGCCGTTCCCTAACCCTAACCCTAGCCCAGAACGGAAACCCACCACCAGCCGTACACCTTACCTTACGCCGTACCCTATTCCTGGCCCGTACGCTGGCACTGAACCGTGCGTCAGCATGTAGCCTGACCCTCCCACGTTTCCGTACCCTCTCCTTTGCCCTAAGACTTGCCGTTCCATAACCCTAACCCTAGCCCGGATTAGAAACCCACCACGAGCCCTACACCTTACCGTACGCCGTACCCTATTCCTGGCCCGTACGCTGGCACTGAACATTGCGTCAGCATGTAGCCTGACCCACCCAAGTTTCTGTACCCTCACCTGTGCCCTAAGCCTAGCCGTTCCCTAACCCTAACCCTAGCCCGGAATAGAAACCCACGACCAGCCCTACACCTTACATTACGCCGTACCCTAATCCTGACCCGTACGCTGGCACTGACCCGTGCGTCAGCACGTAGCCTGTCCCTCCCACGTTTCCATACCCTCACCTGTGCCCTAAGCCTTGCCGTTCCCTAACCCTAACCCTAGCCCTGAACGCAAATCCACCACCAGCCCTAAACTTTATCCTACGCCGTTGCCTACTCCTGGCCCGTACGCTGGCACTGACCCGTGCGTCAGCACGTAGCCCGACCCTCCCACGTTTCCGTACCCTCACCTGTGCCCTAAGCCTTGCCGTTCCCTAACCCTAACCCTAGCCCGGAACGGAAACCAACCACCAGCCCTACACCTTACCTTACACCGTTGCCTACTCCTGTTCCGTATGCTGGCGCTGACCCGTGCGTCAGCACGTAGCCCGTCCCTCTCACGTTTCCGTACCCTCACCTGTGCCCTAAGCCTTGCCGTTCCCTAACCCTAAACCTAGCCTGGAAAGGAAATCAACCACAAGCGCTACACTTTACCTTACGCCATACCCTACTCCTGGCCCGTACGCTGGCACTGACCCATGCGTCAGCACGTAGCCTGACCCTCCCACGTTTCAGTACCCTCACTTGTGCCCTAAGCCTTGCCGTTCCCTAACCATAACCCTAGCCCGGAACGGAAACCCACCACCAGCCCTACACCTTACCTTACGCCGTAACCTATTCCTGGCCCGTACGCTGGCAATGAACCGTGCGTCAGCATGTAGCCTGACCCTCCCACGTTTCCGTATCCTCACCTGTGCCCTAAGCCTTGCCTTTCCCTAACCCTAACCCTAGCCCGGAATAGAAACCCACCACCAGCCCTACACCTTACCTTACGCCGTATCCTACTCCTGACCCGTACGCTGGCACTGAACCATGCGTCAGCACGTAGTCTGAGCCTCCAACGTTTCCGTACCCTCACCTGTGCCCTAAGCCTTGACGTTCCCTAACCCTAACCCTAGCCCGGAACGGAAACCCACCACCAGCCCTACACTTTATCCTACGCCGTTGCCTACTCCTGGCCCGTACGCTGGCACTGACCAGTCCGTCAGCACGTAGCCCGACCCTCCCACGTTTCCGTACCCTCACCTGTGCCCTAAGCCTTGCCGTTCCCTAACACTAACCCTAGCCTGGAACGGAAACCAACCACCAGCCCTACACCTTACCCTACGCCGTTGCCTATTCCTGGCCTGTACTCTGGCACTTAACCGTGCATCTGCACGTAGCCTTACCCTCCCGCGTTTCCGTACCCTGACCTGTGCCCTAAGCCTTGCCGTTCCCTAACCCTAACCCTAGCCCAGAACGCAAATCCACCACCAGCCTTACACTTTATCCTACGCCGTTGCCTACTCCTGGCCCGTACGCTGGCACTGACCCGTGCGTCAGCACGTAGCCCGACCCTCCCACGTTTCCGTACCCTCACCTGTGCCCTATGCCTTGCCGTTCCCTAACCCTAACCCTAGCCAGGAACGGAAACCAACCACCAGCCCTACACCTTACCTTACGCCGTTGCCTATTCCTGGCCCGTACGCTGGCACTGACCCGTGCGTCAGCACGTTGCCTGACCCTCCCACGTTTCCGTACCCTCACCTGTGCCCTAAGCCTTGCCATTCCCTAACCCTAACCCTAGCCCAGAATAGTAACCCACCACCAGCCCTACACCATACCTTACGCCGTACGCTGCTACTGACCCGTACGCTGGCACTGACCCGTGCGTCAGCACGTAGCCTGACCCTCCCACCTTTCCGTACCCTCACCTGTGCCCTAAGCCTTGCCGTTCCCTAACCCTAACCCTAGCCCCGAACGGAAACCCACCACCAGCCCTACACCTTACCTTACGCCGTAACTTATTCCTGGCCCATACGCTGGCACTGAAACATGCGTCAGCATGTAGCCTGACCCTCCCACGTTTCGGTACTCTCATCTGTGCCCTAAGCCTTGCCGTTCCTTTACCCTAACCCTAGCCTGGAACGGAAACCAACCACCAGCCCTACATCTTACCTTACGCCGTTGCCTACCCCTGGCCCGTACGCTGGCACTGACACGTGCGTCAGCACGTAGCCTGACCGTCCCACGTTTCTGTAACCTCACCTGTGCCCTAAGCCTTGCCGTTCCCTAACCCTAACCCTAGACCTGAACGGAAACCCACCACCAGCCGTACACCTTACCTTACGCCGTACCCTATTCCTGGCCCGTACGCAGGCACTGAACCGTGCGTCAGCACGTAGCCTGACCCTCCCACGTTTCCGTATCCTCTCCTTTGCCCTTAGCCTTGCCGTTCCCTAACCCTAACCCTAGCCCTGATTAGAAACCCACCACCAGCCCTACACCTTACCTTACGCCGTACCCTATTCCTGGCCCGTACGCTGGCACTGAACCGTGCATCAGCACGTAGCCTTACCCTCCCGCGTTTCCGTACCCTGACCTGTGCCCTAAGCCTTGACGTTCCCTAACCCTAACCCTAGTCCCGAACGGAAACCCACCACCATCCCTAAACCTTACCTTACGCCGTTGCCTACTCCTCGCCCGTACACTGGCATTGACCCGTGCGTCAGCACGTAGTCTGACCCTCCCACGTTTACGTACCCTCACCTGTGCCCTAAGCCTTGCCGTTCCCTAACCCTAACCCTAGCCCGGAACGGAAAGCCACCACTAGCCCTACATCTTACCCTACGCCGTTGCCTACTCCTGGCCTGTACTCTGGCACTGAACCATGCATCAGCACGTAGCCTTAGCCTCCCGCGTTTCCGTACCCTGACCTGTGCCCTAAGCCTTGCCGTTCCCTAACGCTAACCCTAGCCCAGAACGCAAATCCACCACCAGCCCTACACTTTATCCTACGCCGTTGCCTACTCCTGGCCCGTACGCTGGCACTGACATGTGCGTCAGCACGTAGCCCGACCCTCCCACGTTTCCGTATCCTCACCTGTGCCCTAAGCCTTGCCGTTCCCTAACCCTAACCCTAGCCTGGAACGGAAACCAACCACCAGCCCTACACCTTACCTTACGCCGTTGCCTACTCCTGGCCCGTACGCTGGCACTGACCCGTGCGTCAGCACATAGCCTGACCCTCCCACGTTTCCGTACCCTCACCTGTGCCCTAAGCCTTGCCGTTCCCTAACCCTAACCCTAGCCCCGAACGGAAACCCACCACCAGCCCTACACCTTGCCTTACGCCGTAACCTATTCCTGGCCCGTACGCAGGCACTGAACCATTCGTCTGCATGTAGCCTGACCCTCCCACGTTTCCGTAACCTCACCTGTGCCCTAAGCCTTGCCTTTCCCTAACCCTAACCCTAGCCCGGAATAGAATCCCACCACCAGCCCTACACCTTACCTTACGCCGTATCCTACTCCTGACCCGTACGCTGGCACTGAACCATGCGTCTGCACGTAGTCTGAGCCTCCAACGTTTCCGTACCCTCACCTGTGCCCTAAGCCTTGCCATTCCCTAACCCTAACCCTAGCCCGGAATGTAACCCACCACCAACCCTACACCATACCTTACGCCGTACGCTGCTACTGACCCGCACGCTGGCACTGACCCGTGCGTCAGCACGTAGCCTGACCCTCCCACGTTTCCGTACCCTCACCTGTGCCCTAAGCCTTGCCGTTCCCTAACCCTAACCCTAGCCCCGAACGGAAACCCACCACCAGCCCTACACCTTACCTTACGCCGTAACTTATTCCTGTCCCATACGCTGGCACTGAAACGTGCGTCAGCATGTAGCCTGACCCTCCCACGTTTCGGTACCCTCACCTGTGCCCTAAGCCTTGCCGTTCCCTTACCCTAACCCTAGCCTGGAACGGAAACCAACCACCAGCCCTACATCTTACCTTACGCCGTTGCCTACCCCTGGCCCGTACGCTGGCACTGACACGTGCGTCAGCACGTAGCCTGACCGTCACACGTTTCGGTAACTTCACCTGTGCCCTAAGCCTTGCCATTCCCTAACCCTAACCCTAGCCCGGAACGGAAACCCACCACCAGCCGTACACCTTACCTTACGCCGTACCCTATTCCTTGCCCGTACGCTGGCACTGAACCATGCGTCAGCACGTAGCCTGACCCTCCCACGTTTCCGTACCCTCTCCTTTGCCCTAAGACTTGCCGTTCCCTAACCCTAACCCTAGCCCGGATTAGAAATCCACCACCAGCCCTACACCTTACCTTACGCCGTACCCTATTCCTGGCCCGTACGCTGGCACTGAACCGTGCGTCAGCACGTAGCCTGACCCTCCCACGTTTCCGTACCCTCACCTGTGCCCTAAGCCTTGCCATTCCCTAACCCTAACCCTAGCCTGGAACGGAAACCAACCACCAGCCGTACACCTTACCTTACGTCGTTGCCTACTCCTGCCCGTACGCTGGCATTGACCCGTGCGTCAGCACGTAGCCTGACCCTCGCACGTTTACGTACCCTCACCTGTGCCCTAAGCCTCGCTGTTCCCTAATCCTAACCCTAGCCCGGAACGGAAACCCACCACCAGCCCTACACCTTACCCTACGCCGTTGCCTACTCCTGGCCTGTACTCTGGCACTGAACCGTGCATCAGCACGTAGCCTTACCCTCACGCGTTTCCGTACCCTGACCTGTGCCCTAAGCCTTGCCGTTCCCTAACCCTAACCCTAGTCCGGAACGGAAACCCACCACCAGCCCTAAACCTTACCTTACGCCGTAACTTATTCCTGGCCCATACGCTGGCACTGAACCGTGCGTCAGCATGTAGCCTGACCCTCCCACGTTTCGGTTCCCTCACCTGTGCCCTAAGTCTTGCCGTTCCCTAACCCTAACCCTAGCCTGGAACGGAAACCCACCACCAGCCCTAAACCTTACCTTACGCCGTAACTTATTCCTGGCCCGTACGCAGGCACTGAACCGTTCGTCTGCATGTAGCCTGACCCTCCCACGTTTCCGTAACCTCACCTGTGCCCTAAGCCTTGCCTTTCCCTAACCCTAACCCTAGCCCGGAATAGAATCCCACCACCAGCCCTACACCTTACCTTACGCCGTATCCTACTCCTGACCCGTACGCTGGCACTGAACCATGCGTCTGCACGTAGTCTGAGCCTCCAACGTTTCCGTACCCTCACCTGTGCCCTAAGCCTTGCCATTCCCTAACCCTAACCCTTGCCCGGAATAGTAACCCACCACCAGCCCTACACCATACCTTACGCCGTACGCTGCAACTGACCCGTTCGCTGGCACTGACACGTGCGTCAGCACGTAGCCTGACCCTCCCACGTTTCGGTACCCTCACCTGTGCCCTAAGCCTTGCCGTTCCCTAACCCTAACCCTAGCCCGGAACGGAAACCCACCACCAGCCCTACACCTTACCCTATGCCGTTGCCTACTCCTGGCCTGTACACTGGCACTGAACCGTGCATCAGCACATAGCCTTACACTCCCGCGTTTCTGTTCCCTGACCTGTGCCCTAAGCCTTGCCGTTCCGTAACCCTAACCCTAGCCCAGAACGCAAATCCACCACCAGCCCTACACTTTATCCTACGCCGTTGCCTACTCCTGGCCCGTACGCTGGCACTGACCCGTGCGTCAGCACATAGACCGACCCTCCCACGTTTCCGTACCCACACCTGTGCCCTAAGCCTTGCAGTTCCCTAACCCTAACCCTAGCCTGGAACGGTAACCAACCACCAGCCCTACACCTTACCTTACGCCGTTGCCTACTCCTGGCCCGTACGCTGGCACTGACACGTGCGTCAGCACGTAGCCTGACCCTCCCACGTTTCCGTACCCTCACCTGTGCCCTAAGCCTTGCCATTCCCTAACCCTAACCCTAGCCCGGAATAGTAACCCACCACCAGCCCTACACCATACCTTACGACGTACTCTGATACTGACCCGTACGCTGGCACTGACCCGTGCGTCAGCACGTAGCCTGACCCTCCCACGTTTCCGTACCCTCATCTGTGCCCTAAGCCTTGCCGTTCCCTAACCCTAACCCTAGCCCCGAACGGAAACCCACCACCAGCCCTACACCTTACCTTACGCCGTAAATTATTCCTGGCCCGTACGCTGGCACTGAACCGTGCGTCAGCATGTAGCCTGACCCTCCCACGTTTCGGTACACTCACCTGTGCCCTAAGCCATGCCGTTCCCTTACCCTAACCCTAGCCTGGAACGGAAACCAACCACCAGCCCTACACCTTACCTTACGCCGTTGCCTACACCTGGCCCGTACGCTGGCACTGACACGTGCGTCAGCACGTAGCCTGACAGTCCCACGTTTCTGTAACCTCACCTGTGCCCTAAGCCTTGCCGTTCCCTAACCCTAACCCTAGCCCGGAATAGAAACCCACCACCAGCCGTACACCTTACCTTACGCCGTACCCTATTCCTGGCCAGTACGCTGGCACTGAACCGTGCGTCAGCACGTAGCCTGACCCTCCCACGTTTCCGTACCCTCTCCTTTGCCCTAAGACTTGCCGTTCCCTAACCCTAACCCTAGCCCGGATTAGAAACCCACCACAAGCCCTACACCTTACCTTACGCCGTACCCTATTCCTGGCCCGTACACTGGCACTGAACATTGCGTCAGCATGTAGCCTGACCCTCCCAAGTTTCCGTACCCTCACCTGTGCCCTAAGCCTTGCCGTTCCCTAACCCTAAACCTAGCCCGGAATAGAAACCCACCACCAGCCCTACACCTTACATTACGCCGTACCCTACTGCTGACCCGTACGCTGGCACTGACCCATGCGTCAGCACGTAGCCTGACCCTCCCACGTTTCCATACCCTCACCTGTGCCCTAAGCCTTGCCGTTCCCTAACCCTAACCCTAGCCCGGAACGGAAACCCACCACCAGCCCTACACCCTAACTTATGCCGTTTCCTATTCCTGGCCCGTACGCTGGTACTGAACCGTGCGTCAGCACGTAGCCTGACCCTCCCACGTTTCCGTTCCCACACCTGTGCCCTAAGCCTTACCGTTCCGTAACCCTAACCCTAGCCCGGAACGCAAATCCACCACCAGCCCTACACTTTATCCTACGCCGTTGCCTACTCCTGGCCCGTACGCTGGCACTGACCGGTGCGTCAGCACGTAGCCCGACCCTCCCACGTTTCCGTACCCTCACCTGTGCCCTAAGCCTTGCCGTTCCCTTACCCTAACCCTAGCCTGGAACGGAAACCAACCACCAGCCCTACACCATACCTTACGCCGTTGCCTACTCCTGGCCCGTACGCTGGCATTGACCCGTGCGTCAGCACGTAGCCTGACCCACCCACGTCTCCGTACCCTCACCTGTGCCCTAAGACTTGCGGTTCCCTAACCCTAACACTAGCCCGGAATGGAAACCCACCACCAGCCCAAAACCTTACCCTACGCCGTTGCCTACTACTGGCGTGTACTCTGGCACTGACCTGCGCATCAGCACGTAGCCATACCCTCCCGCGTTTCCGTACCCTGACCTGTACCCTAAGCCTTGCCGTTCCCTAACTCTAACCCTAGCCCGGAACGGAAACCCACCACCAGCCCTACACCTTAACCTACGCCGTTCCCTATTCCTGGCCCGTACGCTGGCACTGAACCGTGCGTCAGCACGTAGCCTGACCCTCCCACGTTTCCGTTCCCTCACCTGAGATCTAAGCCTTGCCGTTCCGTAACCCTAACCCTAGCCCGGAACGCAAATCCACCACCAGCCCTACACTTTATCCTACGCCGTTGCCTACTCCTGGCCCGTACGCTGGCACTGACCCGTGCATCAGCACGTAGCCCGACCCTCCAACGTTTCCGTACCCTCACCTGTGCCCTAAGCCTTGCCGTTCCCTAACCCTAACCCTAGCCCGGAACGGAAACCCACCACCAGCTGTACACCTTACCTTACGCCGTACCCTATTCCTGGCCCGTACGCTGGCACGGAACCGTGCGTCAGCATGTAGCCTGACCCTCCCACGTTTCCGTACCGTCTCCTTTGCCCTAAGATTTGCCGTTCCCTAACCCTAACCCTAGCCCGGATTAGAAACCCACCACCAGCCCTACACCTTACCTTACGCCGTACCCTATTCCTGGCCCGTACGCTGGCACTGAACATTGCGTCAGCATGTAGCCTGACCCTCCCAAGTTTCCGTACCCTCACCTGTGCCCTAAGCCTTGCCGTTCCCTAACCCTAACCCTAGCCCGGAATACAAATCCACCACCAGCCCTACACCTTACATTACGCCGTACCCTACTCCTGACCCGTACGCTGGCACTGACCCGTGCGTCAGCACGTAGCCTGACCCTCCCACGTTTCCATACCCTCACCTGTGCCCTAAGCCTTGCCATTCCCTAACCCTAACCCTAGCCCTGAACGCAAATCCACCACCAGCCCTACCCTGTATCCTATGCCGTTGCCTACTCCTGTTCCGTACGCTGCCACTGACCCGTGCGTCAGCACGTAGCCCGTCCCTCTCACGTTTCCGTACCCTCACCTCTGCCCTAAGCCTTGCCGTTCCCTAACCCTAACCCTAGCCCGGAACGGAAACCCACCACCAGCCCTACACCTTACCCTACGCCGTTGCCTATTCCTGGCCTGTACTCTGGCACTGAACCGTGCATCAGCACGTAGCCTTACCCTCCCGCGTTTTCGTTCCCTGACATGTGCCCTAAGCCTTGCCGTTCCCTAACCCTAACCCTAGCCCAGAACGCAAATCCACCACCAGCCCTACACTTTATCCTACGCCGTTGCTTACTCCTGGCCCGTACGCTGGCACTGACCGGTGCGTCAGCACGTAGCCCGACCCTCCCACGTTACCGTACCCTCACCTGTGCCCTAAGCCTTGCCGTTCCCTAACCCTAACCCTAGCCCGGATTAGAAACCCACCACCAGCCCTACACCTTACCTTACGCCGTACCCTATTCCTGGCCCGTACGCTGGCACTGAACCGTGCGCCAGCCCGTAGCCTGACCCTCCCACGTTTCCGTACCCTTACCTGTGCCCTAAGCCTTGCCGTTCCCTAACCCTAACCCTAGCCCGGAACGGAAACCCACCACCAGCCCCACACCTTACCCTACGCCGTTGCCTATCCTGGCCTGTACTATGGCACTGAACCGTGCTTCAGCACGTAGCCTTACCCTCACGCGTTTCCGTACCCTGACCTGTGCCCTAAGCCTTGCCGTTCCCTAACCCTAACCCTAGACCGGAACGGAAACCCACCACCAGCCGTACACCTTACCTTACGCCGTACCCTATTCCTGGCCCGTACGCAGTTACTGAACCGTGCGTCAGCACGTAGCCTGACCCTCCCACGTTTCCGTATCCTCTCCTTTGCCCTAAGACTTGCCGTTCCCTAACCCTAACCCTAGCCCGGAACGGAAACCCACCACCAGCCGTACACCTTACCTTACGCCGTACCCTATTCCTGGCCCGTACGCTGGCACTGACCCGTGCGTCAGCATGTAGCATGACCCTCCCACGTTTCCGTACCCTCTCCTTTGCCCTAAGACTTGCCATTCCCTAACCCTAACACTAGCCCGGATTAGAAACCCACCACCAGCCCTACACCTTACCTTACGCCGTACCCTATTCCTGGCCCGTACGCTGGCACTGAACATTGCGTCAGCATGTAGCCTGACCCTCCCAAGTTTCCATACCCTCACCTGTGCCCTAAGCCTTGCCGTTCCCTAACCCTAACCCTAGCCCTGAACGCAAATCCACCAACAGCCCTACACTGTATCCTATGCCGTTGCCTACTCCTGTTCCGTACGCTGGCACAGACCCGTGCGTCAGCACGTAGCCCGTCCCTCTCACGTTTCCGTACCCTCACCTGTGCCCTAAGCCTTGCCGTTCCCTAACCCTAAACCTAGCCTGGAAAGGAAATCAACCACAAGCGCTACACCTTACCTTACGCCGTACCCTACTCCTGGCCCGTACCATGGCACTGACCCATGCGTCAGCACGTAGCCTGACCCTCCCACGTTTCAGTACCCTCACCTGTGCCCTAAGCCTTGCCGTTCCCTAACTATAACCCTAGCCCGGAACAGAAACCCACCACCAGCCCTACACCTTACCTTACGCCGTAACCTATTCCTGGCCCGTACGCTGGCACTGAACCGTGCGTCAGCATGTAGCCTGACCCTCCCAGGTTTCCGTAACCTCACCTGTGCCCTAAGCCTTGCCTTTCCCTAACCCTAACCCTAGCCCGGAATGGAAACCCACCACCAGCCCAAAACCTTACCCTACGCCATTGCCTACTACTGGCGTGTACTCTGGCACTGACCTGCGCATCAGCACGTAGCCTTACCCTCCCGCGTTTCCGTACCCTGACCTGTGCCCTAAGCCTTGCCGTTCCCTAACCCTAACCCTAGCCCGGAACGGAAACCCACCACCAGCCCTACACCTTAACTTACGCCGTTCCCTATTCCTGGCCCGTACTTTGGCACTGAACCGTGCGTCAGCACGTAGCCTGACCCTCCCACGTTTCCGTTCCCTCACCTGAGCCCTAAGCCTTGCCGTTCCCTAACCCTAACCCTAGCCCGGAACGCAAATCCACCACCAGCCCTACACTTTATCCTATGCCGTTGCCTACTCCTGGCCCATACGCTGGCACTGACCCGTGCATCAGCACGTAGCCCGACCCTCCAACGTTTCCGTACCCTCACCTGTGCCCTAAGCCTTGCCGTTCCCTTACCCTAAGCCTAGACTGGAACAGAAACCAACCACCAGCCCTACATCTTACCTTACGCCGTTGCCTACTCCTGGCCCGTACGCTGGCACTGACACGTGCGTCAGCACGTAGCCTGACCCTCCCACGTTTCCGTACCCTCACCTTTGCCCTAAGACTTGCCGTTCACTGACCCTAACCCTAGCCCGGAATAGAAAACCACCACCAGCCCTACACCTTACATTACACCGTACCCTACTCCTGAACCGTACGCTGGCACTGACCCGTGCGTCAGCACGTAGCCTGACCCTCCCACGTTTCCGTACCCTCACCTGTGCCGTAAGCCTTGCCGTTCCCTAACCATAACCCTAGCCCGGAACGGAAACCCCCCACCAGCCCTACACCTTACCTTACGCCGTAACCTATTCCTGGCCCGTACGCTGGCACTGAACCGTGCGTCAGCACGTAGCCTGACCCTCCCACGTTTCCGTTCCATCACATGAGCCCTAAGCCTTGCCGTTCCCTAACCCTAACCCTAGCCCGGAACGCAAATCCACCACCAGCCCTACACTTTATCCTACGCCGTTGCCTACTCCTGGCCCGTACGCTGGCACTGACCCGTGCATCAGCACGCAGCCCTACCCTCCCACGTTTCCGTACCGTCACCTGTGCCCTAAGCCTTGCCGTTCCCTAACCCTAAACCTAGCCTGGAAAGGAAATCAACCACAAGCGCTACACTTTACCTTACGCCATACCCTACTCCTGGCCCGTACGCTGGCACTGACCCATGCGTCAGCACGTAGCCTGACCCTCCCACGTTTCAGTACCCTCACTTGTGCCCTAAGCCTTGCCGTTCCCTAACCATAACCCTAGCCCGGAACGGAAACCCACCACCAGCCCTACACCTTACCTTACGCCGTAACCTATTCCTGGCCCGTACGCTGGCAATGAACCGTGCGTCAGCATGTAGCCTGACCCTCCCACGTTTCCGTATCCTCACCTGTGCCCTAAGCCTTGCCTTTCCCTAACCCTAACCCTAGCCCGGAATAGAAACCCACCACCAGCCCTACACCTTACCTTACGCCGTATCCTACTCCTGACCCGTACGCTGGCACTGAACCATGCGTCAGCACGTAGTCTGAGCCTCCAACGTTTCCGTACCCTCACCTGTGCCCTAAGCCTTGACGTTCCCTAACCCTAACCCTAGCCCGGAACGGAAACCCACCACCAGCCCTACACCTTAACTTACGCCGTTCCCTATTCCTGGCCCGTACGCTGGCACTGAACCGTGTGTCAGCACGTAGCCTGACCCTCCCACGTTTCCGTTCCCTCACCTGTGCCCTAAGCCTTGCCGTTCCCTAACCCTAACCCTAGCCAGGAACGCAAATCCACCACCAGCCCTACACTTTATCCTACGCCGTTGCCTACTCCTGGCCCGTACGCTGGCACTGACCAGTCCGTCAGCACGTAGCCCGACCCTCCCACGTTTCCGTACCCTCACCTGTGCCCTAAGCCTTGCCGTTCCCTAACACTAACCCTAGCCTGGAACGGAAACCAACCACCAGCCCTACACCTTACCCTACGCCGTTGCCTATTCCTGGCCTGTACTCTGGCACTTAACCGTGCATCTGCACGTAGCCTTACCCTCCCGCGTTTCCGTACCCTGACCTGTGCCCTAAGCCTTGCCGTTCCCTAACCCTAACCCTAGCCCAGAACGCAAATCCACCACCAGCCTTACACTTTATCCTACGCCGTTGCCTACTCCTGGCCCGTACGCTGGCACTGACCCGTGCGTCAGCACGTAGCCCGACTCTCCCACGTTTCCGTACCCTCACCTGTGCCCTATGCCTTGCCGTTCCCTAACCCTAACCCTAGCCAGGAACGGAAACCAACCACCAGCCCTACACCTTACCTTACGCCGTTGCCTATTCCTGGCCCGTACGCTGGCACTGACCCGTGCGTCAGCACGTAGCCTGACCCTCCCACGTTTCCGTACCCTCACCTGTGCCCTAAGCCTTGCCATTCCCTAACCCTAACCCTAGCCCAGAATAGTAACCCACCACCAGCCCTACACCATACCTTACGCCGTACGCTGCTACTGACCCGTACGCTGGCACTGACCCGTGCGTCAGCACGTAGCCTGACCCTCCCACGTTTCCGTACCCTCACCTGTGCCCTAAGCCTTGCCGTTCCCTAACCCTAACCCTAGCCCCGAACGGAAACCCACCACCAGCCCTCCACCTTACCTTACGCCGTAACTTATTCCTGGCCCATACGCTGGCACTAAAACATGCGTCAGCATGTAGCCTGACCCTCCCACGTTTCGGTACTCTCATCTGTGCCCTAAGCCTTGCCGTTCCCTTACCCTAACCCTAGCCTGGAACGGAAACCAACCACCAGCCCTACATCTTACCTTACGCCGTTGCCTACCCCTGGCCCGTACGCTGGCACTGACACGTGCGTCAGCACGTAGCCTGACCATCCCACGTTTCTGTAACCTCACCTGTGCCCTAAGCCTTGCCGTTCCCTAACCCTAACCCTAGACCTGAACGGAAACCCACCACCAGCCGTACACCTTACCTTACGCCGTACCCTATTCCTGGCCCGTACGCAGGCACTGAACCATGCGTCAGCACGTAGCCTGACCCTCCCACGTTTCCGTATCCTCTCCTTTGCCCTAAGCCTTGCCGTTCCCTAAACCTAACCCTAGCCCTGATAAGAAACCCACCACCAGCCCTACACCTTACCTTACGCCGTACCCTATTCCTGGCCCGTACGCTGGCACTGAACCGTGCATCAGCACGTAGCCTTACCCTCCCGCGTTTCCGTACCCTGACCTGTGCCCTAAGCCTTGACGTTCCCTAACCCTAACCCTAGTCCGGAACGGAAACCCACCACCATCCCTAAACCTTACCTTACGCCGTTGCCTACTCCTCGCCCGTACGCTGGCATTGACCCGTGCGTCAGCACGTAGTCTGACCCTCCCACGTTTACGTACCCTCACCTGTGCCGTAAGCCTTGCCGTTCCCTAACCCTAACCCTAGCCCGGAACGGAAAGCCACCACCAGCCCTACACCTTACCCTACGCCGTTGCCTACTCCTGGCCTGTACTCTGGCACTGAACCATGCATCAGCACGTAGCCTTAGCCTCCCGCGTTTCTGTACCCTGACCTGTGCGCTAAGCCTTGCCGTTCCCTAACCCTAACCCTAGCCCGGAACGGAAACCCACCACCAGCCCTACACCTTACCTTACGCCGTTCCCTATTCTGGCCCGTACGCTGGCACTGAACCATGCGTCAGCACGTAGCCTGACCCTCCCACGTTTCCGTATCCTCTCCTTTGCCCTAAGACTTGCCGTTCCCTAACCCTAACCCTAGCCCGGAACGGAAACCCACCACCAGCCGTACACCTTACCTTACGCCGTACCCTATTCCTGGCCCGTACGCTGGCACTGACCCGTGCGTCAGCATGTAGCATGACCCTCCCACGTTTCCGTACCCTCTCCTTTGCCCTAAGACTTGCCATTCCCTAACCCTAACACTAGCCCGGATTAGAAACCCACCACCAGCCCTACACCTTACCTTACGCCGTACCCTATTCCTGGCCCGTACGCTGGCACTGAACATTGCGTCAGCATGTAGCCTGACCCTCCCAAGTTTCCATACCCTCACCTGTGCCCTAAGCCTTGCCGTTCCCTAACCCTAACCCTAGCCCTGAACGCAAATCCACCAACAGCCCAACACTGTATCCTATGCCGTTGCCTACTCCTGTTCCGTACGCTGGCACAGACCCGTGCGTCAGCACGTAGCCCGTCCCTCTCACGTTTCCGTACCCTCACCTGTGCCCTAAGCCTTGCCGTTCCCTAACCCTAAACCTAGCCTGGAAAGGAAATCAACCACAAGCGCTACACCTTACCTTACGCCGTACCCTACTCCTGGCCCGTACCATGGCACTGATCCATGCGTCAGCACGTAGCCTGACCCTCCCACGTTTCAGTACCCTCACCTGTGCCCTAAGCCTTGCCGTTCCCTAACTATAACCCTAGCCCGGAACAGAAACCCACCACCAGCCCTACACCTTACCTTACGCCGTAACCTATTCCTGGCCCGTACGCTGGCACTGAACCGTGCGTCAGCATGTAGCCTGACCCTCCCAAGTTTCCGTAACCTCACCTGTGCCCTAAGCCTTGCCTTTCCCTAACCCTAACCCTAGCCCGGAATGGAAACCCACCACCAGCCCAAAACCTTACCATACGCCATTGCCTACTACTGGCGTGTACTCTGGCAATGACCTGCGCATCAGCACGTAGCCTTACCCTCCCGCGTTTCCGTACCCTGACCTGTGCCCTAAGCCTTGCCGTTCCCTAACCCTAACCCTAGCCCGGAACGGAAACCCACCACCAGCCCTACACCTTAACTTACGCCGTTCCCTATTCCTGGCCCGTACTTTGGCACTGAACCGTGCGTCAGCACGTAGCCTGACCCTCCCACGTTTCCGTTCCCTCACCTGAGCCCTAAGCCTTGCCGTTCCCTAACCCTAACCCTAGCCCGGAACGCAAATCCACCACCAGCCCTACACTTTACCCTATGCCGTTGCCTACTCCTGGCCCATACGCTGGCACTGACCCGTGCATCAGCACGTAGCCCGACCCTCCAACGTTTCCGTACCCTCACCTGTGCCCTAAGCCTTGCCGTTCCCTTACCCTAAGCCTAGACTGGAACAGAAACCAACCACCAGCCCTACATCTTACCTTACGCCGTTGCCTACTCCTGGCCCGTACGCTGGCACTGACACGTGCGTCAGCACGTAGCCTGACCCTCCCACGTTTCCGTACCCTCACCTTTGCCCTAAGACTTGCCGTTCACTGACCCTAACCCTAGCCCGGAATAGAAAACCACCACCAGCCCTACACCTTACATTACACCGTACCCTACTCCTGAACCGTACGCTGGCACTGACCCGTGCGTCAGCACGTATCCTGACCCTCCCACGTTTCCGTACCCTCACCTGTGCCGTAAGCCTTGCCGTTCCCTAACCATAACCCTAGCCCGGAACGGAAACCCCCCACCAGCCCTACACCTTACCTTACGCCGTAACCTATTCCTGGCCCGTACGCTGGCACTGAACCGTGCGTCAGCACGTAGCCTGACCCTCCCACGTTTCCGTTCCATCACCTGAGCCCTAAGCCTTGCCGTTCCCTAACCCTAACCCTAGCCCGGAACGCAAATCCACCACCAGCCCTACACTTTATCCTACGCCGTTGCCTACTCCTGGCCCGTACGCTGGCACTGACCCGTGCATCAGCACGCAGCCCTACCCTCCCACGTTTCCGTACCGTCACCTGTGCCCTAAGCCTTGCCGTTCCCTAACCCTAAACCTAGCCTGGAAAGGAAATCAACCACAAGCGCTACACTTTACCTTACGCCATACCCTACTCCTGGCCCGTACGCTGGCACTGACCCATGCGTCAGCACGTAGCCTGACCCTCCCACGTTTCAGTACCCTCACTTGTGCCCTAAGCCTTGCCGTTCCCTAACCATAACCCTAGCCCGGAACGGAAACCCACCACCAGCCCTACACCTTACCTTACGCCGTAACCTATTCCTGGCCCGTACGCTGGCAATGAACCGTGCGTCAGCATGTAGCCTGACCCTCCCACGTTTCCGTATCCTCACCTGTGCCCTAAGCCTTGCCTTTCCCTAACCCTAACCCTAGCCCGGAATAGAAACCCACCACCAGCCCTACACCTTACCTTACGCCGTATCCTACTCCTGACCCGTACGCTGGCACTGAACCATGCGTCAGCACGTAGTCTGAGCCTCCAACGTTTCCGTACCCTCACCTGTGCCCTAAGCCTTGACGTTCCCTAACCCTAACCCTAGCCCGGAACGGAAACCCACCACCAGCCCTACACCTTAACTTACGCCGTTCCCTATTCCTGGCCCGTACGCTGGCACTGAACCGTGTGTCAGCACGTAGCCTGACCCTCCCACGTTTCCGTTCCCTCACCTGTGCCCTAAGCCTTGCCGTTCCCTAACCCTAACCCTAGCCAGGAACGCAAATCCACCACCAGCCCTACACTTTATCCTACGCCGTTGCCTACTCCTGGCCCGTACGCTGGCACTGACCAGTCCGTCAGCACGTAGCCCGACCCTCCCACGTTTCCGTACCCTCACCTGTGCCCTAAGCCTTGCCGTTCCCTAACACTAACCCTAGCCTGGAACGGAAACCAACCACCAGCCCTACACCTTACCCTACGCCGTTGCCTATTCCTGGCCTGTACTCTGGCACTTAACCGTGCATCTGCACGTAGCCTTACCCTCCCGCGTTTCCGTACCCTGACCTGTGCCCTAAGCCTTGCCGTTCCCTAACCCTAACCCTAGCCCAGAACGCAAATCCACCACCAACCTTACACTTTATCCTACGCCGTTGCCTACTCCTGGCCCGTACGCTGGCACTGACCCGTGCGTCAGCACGTAGCCCGACCCTCCCACGTTTCCGTACCCTCACCTGTGCCCTATGCCTTGCCGTTCCCTAACCCTAACCCTAGCCAGGAACGGAAACCAACCACCAGCCCTACACCTTACCTTACGCCGTTGCCTATTCCTGGCCCGTACGCTGGCACTGACCCGTGCGTCAGCACGTAGCCTGACCCTCCCACGTTTCCGTACCCTCACCTGTGCCCTAAGCCTTGCCATTCCCTAACCCTAACCCTAGCCCAGAATAGTAACCCACCACCAGCCCTACACCATACCTTACGCCGTACGCTGCTACTGACCCGTACGCTGGCACTGACCCGTGCGTCAGCACGTAGCCTGACCCTCCCACGTTTCCGTACCCTCACCTGTGCCCTATGCCTTGCCGTTCCCTAACCCTAACCCTAGCCCCGAACGGAAACCCACCACCAGCCCTCCACCTTACCTTACGCCGTAACTTATTCCTGGCCCATACGCTGGCACTAAAACATGCGTCAGCATGTAACCTGACCCTCCCACGTTTCGGTACTCTCATCTGTGCCCTAAGCCTTGCCGTTCCCTTACCCTAACCCTAGCCTGGAACGGAAACCAACCACCAGCCCTACATCTTACCTTACGCCGTTGCCTACCCCTGGCCCGTACGCTGGCACTGACACGTGCGTCAGCACGTAGCCTGACCGTCCCACGTTTCTGTAACCTCACCTGTGCCCTAAGCCTTGCCGTTCCCTAACCCTAACCCTAGACCTGAACGGAAACCCACCACCAGCCGTACACCTTACCTTACGCCGTACCCTATTCCTGCCCGTACGCAGGCACTGAACCATGCGTCAGCACGTAGCCTGACCCTCCCACGTTTCCGTATCCTCTCCTTTGCCCTAAGCCTTGCCGTTCCCTAAACCTAACCCTAGCCCTGATAAGAAACCCACCACCAGCCCTACACCTTACCTTACGCCGTACCCTATTCCTGGCCCGTACGCTGGCACTGAACCGTGCATCAGCACGTAGCCTTACCCTCCCGCGTTTCCGTACCCTGACCTGTGCCCTAAGCCTTGACGTTCCCTAACCCTAACCCTAGTCCGGAACGGAAACCCACCACCATCCCTAAACCTTACCTTACGCCGTTGCCTACTCCTCGCCCGTACGCTGGCATTGACCCGTGCGTCAGCACGTAGTCTGACCCTCCCACGTTTACGTACCCTCACCTGTGCCGTAAGCCTTGCCGTTCCCTAACCCTAACCCTAGCCCAGAACGGAAAGCCACCACCAGCCCTACACCTTACCCTACGCCGTTGCCTACTCCTGGCCTGTACTCTGGCACTGAACCATGCATCAGCACGTAGCCTTAGCCTCCCGCGTTTCTGTACCCTGACCTGTGCGCTAAGCCTTGCCGTTCCCTAACCCTAACCCTAGCCCGGAACGGAAACCCACCACCAGCCCTACACCTTACCTTACGCCGTTCCCTATTCCTGGCCCGTACGCTGGCACTGAACCATGCGTCAGCACGTAGCCTGACCCTCTCACGTTTCCGTACCATCACCTGTGCCCTAAGCCTTGCCGTTCCCTAACCCTAACCCTAGCCTGGAACGGAAACCAACCACCAGCCGTACACCTTACCTTACGCCGTTGCCTACTCCTCGCCCGTATGCTGGCATTGACACATGCGTCAGCACGTAGCCTGACCGTCCCACGTTTCTGTAACCTCACATGTGCCCTAAGCCTTGCCGTTCCCTAACCCTAACCCTAGCCCAGAACGGAAACCCACCACCAGCCGTACACCTTACCTTACGCCGTAACCTATTCCTGGCCCGTACGCTGGCAATGAACCGTGCGTCAGCATGTAGCCTGACCCTCCCACGTTTCCGTATCCTCACCTGTGCCCTAAGCCTTGCCTTTCCCTAACCCTAACCCTAGCCCGGAATAGAAACCCACCACCAGCCCTACACCTTACCTTACGCCGTATCCTACTCCTGACCCGTACGCTGGCACTGAACCATGCGTCAGCACGTAGTCTGAGCCTCCAACGTTTCCGTACCCTCACCTGTGCCCTAAGCCTTGACGTTCCCTAACCCTAACCCTAGCCCGGAACGGAAACCCACCACCAGCCCTACACCTTAACTTACGCCGTTCCCTATTCCTGGCCCGTACGCTGGCACTGAACCGTGTGTCAGCACGTAGCCTGACCCTCCCACGTTTCCGTTCCCTCACCTGTGCCCTAAGCCTTGCCGTTCCCTAACCCTAACCCAAGCCAGGTACGCAAATCCACCACCAGCCCTACACTTTATCCTACGCCGTTGCCTACTCCTGGCCCGTACGCTGGCACTGACCAGTCCGTCAGCACGTAGCCCGACCCTCCCACGTTTCCGTACCCTCACCTGTGCCCTAAGCCTTGCCGTTCCCTAACACTAACCCTAGCCTGGAACGGAAACCAACCACCAGCCCTACACCTTACCCTACGCCGTTGCCTATTCCTGGCCTGTACTCTGGCACTTAACCGTGCATCTGCACGTAGCCTTACCCTCCCGCGTTTCCGTACCCTGACCTGTGCCCTAAGCCTTGCCGTTCCCTAACCCTAACCCTAGCCCAGAACGCAAATCCACCACCAGCCTTACACTTTATCCTACGCCGTTGCCTACTCCTGGCCCGTACGCTGGCACTGACCCGTGCGTCAGCACGTAGCCCGACTCTCCCACGTTTCCGTACCCTCACCTGTGCCCTATGCCTTGCCGTTCCCTAACCCTAACCCTAGCCAGGAACGGAAACCAACCACCAGCCCTACACCTTACCTTACGCCGTTGCCTATTCCTGGCCCGTACGCTGGCACTGACACGTGCGTCAGCACGTAGCCTGACCCTCCCACGTTTCCGTACCCTCACCTGTGCCCTAAGCCTTGCCATTCCCTAACCCTAACCCTAGCCCAGAATAGTAACCCACCACCAGCCCTACACCATACCTTACGCCGTACGCTGCTACTGACCCGTACGCTGGCACTGACCCGTGCGTCAGCACGTAGCCTGACCCTCCCACGTTTCCGTACCCTCACCTGTGCCCTAAGCCTTGCCGTTCCCTAACCCTAACCCTAGCCCCGAACGGAAACCCACCACCAGCCCTCCACCTTACCTTACGCCGTAACTTATTCCTGGCCCATACGCTGGCACTGAAACATGCGTCAGCATGTAGCCTGACCCTCCCACGTTTCGGTACTCTCATCTGTGCCCTAAGCCTTGCCGTTCCCTTACCCTAACCCTAGCCTGGAACGGAAACCAACCACCAGCCCTACATCTTACCTTACGCCGTTGCCTACCCCTGGCCCGTACGCTGGCACTGACACGTGCGTCAGCACGTAGCCTGACCGTCCCACGTTTCTGTAACCTCACCTGTGCCCTAAGCCTTGCCGTTCCCTAACCCTAACCCTAGACCTGAACGGAAACCCACCACCAGCCGTACACCTTACCTTACGCCGTACCCTATTCCTGGCCCGTACGCAGGCACTGAACCATGCGTCAGCACGTAGCCTGACCCTCCCACGTTTCCGTATCCTCTCCTTTGCCCTAAGTCTTGCCGTTCCCTAAACCTAACCCTAGCCCTGATTAGAAACCCACCACCAGCCCTACACCTTATCTTACGCCGTACCCTATTCCTGGCCCGTACGCTGGCACTGAACCGTGCATCAGCACGTAGCCTTACCCTCCCGCGTTTCCGTACCCTGACCTGTGCCCTAAGCCTTGCCGTTCCCTTACCCTAAGCCTAGAGTGGAACGGAAACCAACCACCAGCCCTACATCTTACCTTACGCCGTTGCCTACTTCTGGCCTGTACGCTGGCACTGACACGTGCGTCAGCACGTAGCCTGACCCTCCCACGTTTCCGTACCCTCACCTTTGCCCTAAGACTTGCCGTTCACTGACCCTAACCCTAGCCCGGATTAGAAACCCACCACCAGCCCTACACCTTACCTTACGCCGTACCCTATTCCTGACCCGTACGCTGGCACTGAACAGTGCGTCAGCACGTAGCGTGACCCTCCCAAGTTTCCGTACCCTCACCTGTGCCCTAAGCCTTGCCATTCCCTAACCCTAACCCTAGCCCGGAATAGAAAACCACCACCAGCCCTACACCTTACATTACACTGTACCCTACTCCTGAACCGTACGCTGGCACTGACCCGTGCGTCAGCACGTAGCCTGACCCTCCCACGTTTCCGTACCCTCACCTGTGCCGTAAGCCTTGCCGTTCCCTAACCATAACCCTAGCCCGGAACGGAAACCCCCCACCAGCCCTACACCTTACCTTACGCCGTAACCTATTCCTGGCCCGTACGCTGGCACTGAACCGTGCGTCAGCACGTAGCCTGACCCTCCCACGTTTCCGTTCCATCACCTGAGCCCTAAGCCTTGCCGTTCCCTAACCCTAACCCTAGCCCGGAACGCAAATCCACCACCAGCCCTACACTTTATCCTACGCCGTTGCCTACTCTTGGCCCGTACGCTGGCACTGACCCGTGCATCAGCACGCAGCCCTACCCACACACGTTTCCGTACCCTCACCTGTGCCCTAAGCCTTGCCATTCCCTAACCCTAAACCTAGCCTGGAAAGGAAATCAACCACAAGCGCTACACTTTACCTTACGCCATACCCTACTCCTGGCCCGTACGCTGGCACTGACCCATGCGTCAGCACGTAGCCTGACCCTCCCACGTTTCAGTACCCTCACTTGTGCCCTAAGCCTTGCCGTTCCCTAACCATAACCCTAGCCCGGAACGGAAACCCACCAGCAGCCCTACACCTTACCTTACGCCGTAACCTATTCCTGGCCCGTACGCTGGCAATGAACCGTGCGTCAGCATGTAGCCTGACCCTCCCACGTTTCCGTATCCTCACCTGTGCCCTAAGCCTTGCCTTTCCCTAACCCTAACCCTAGCCCGGAATAGAAACCCACCACCAGCCCTACACCTTACCTTACGCCGTATCCTACTCCTGACCCGTACGCTGGCACTGAACCATGCGTCAGCACGTAGTCTGAGCCTCCAACGTTTCCGTACCCTCACCTGTGCCCTAAGCCTTGACGTTCCCTAACCCTAACCCTAGCCCGGAACGGAAACCCACCACCAGCCCTACACCTTAACTTACGCCGTTCCCTATTCCTGGCCCGTACGCTGGCACTGAACCGTGTGTCAGCACGTAGCCTGACCCTCCCACGTTTCCGTTCCCTCACCTGTGCCCTAAGCCTTGCCGTTCCCTAACCCTAACCCTAGCCAGGAACGCAAATCCACCACCAGCCCTACACTTTATCCTACGCCGTTGCCTACTCCTGGCCCGTACGCTGGCACTGACCAGTCCGTCAGCACGTAGCCCGACCCTCCCACGTTTCCGTACCCTCACCTGTGCCCCAAACCTTGCCGTTCCCTAACACTAACCCTAGCCTGGAACGGAAACCAACCACCAGCCCTACACCTTACCCTACGCCGTTGCCTATTCCTGGCCTGTACTCTGGCACTTAACCGTGCATCTGCACGTAGCCTTACCCTCCCGCGTTTCCGTACCCTGACCTGTGCCCTAAGCCTTGCCGTTCCCTAACCCTAACCCTAGCCCAGAACGCAAATCCACCACCAGCCTTACACTTTATCCTACGCCGTTGCCTACTCCTGGCCCGTACGCTGGCACTGACCCGTGCGTCAGCACGTAGCCCGAGCATCCCACGTTTCCGTACCCTCACCTGTGCCCTAAGCCTGCCGTTCCCTAACCCTAACCCTAGACTGGAACGGAAACCAACCCACAGCCATACACCTTACCTTACGCCGTTGCCTACTCCTGGCCCGTATGCTGACACTGACCCGTGCGTCAGCTCGTATTCTGACCCTCCCACGTTTCCGTACACTCACCTGTGCCATAAGCCTTGCCGTTCCCTAACCCTAACCCTAGCCCGGAACGGAAACCCACCACCAGCCCTACACCTTACCCTACGCCGATGCCTACTCCTGGCCTGTACTCTGGCACTGACCCGTGCATCAGCACGTAGCCTTACCCTCCCGCGTTTCCGTACCCTGACCAGTGCCCTAAGCCTTGCCGTTCCTAATCCTAACCCTAGCCCAGACGCAAATCCATCACCAGCCCTACACTTTATCCTACGCCGTTGCCTACTCCTGGCCCATACGCTGGCACTGACCCGTGCGTCAGCACGTAGCCCGACCCTCCCACGTTTCCGTACCCTCACCTGTGCCCTAAGCCTTGCCATTCCCTAAACCTAACCCTAGCCCGGAATAGAAACCCACCACCAGCCCTACACCATACCTTACGCCGTACCCTACTACTGACCCGTACGCTGGCACTGACCCATGCGTCAGCACGTAGCCTGACCCTCCCAAGTTTCCGTACCCTCACCTGTGCCCTAAGCCTTGCCGTTCCCTAAACCTAACCCTAGCCCCGAACGGAAACCCACCACCAGCCCTACACCTTACCTTACGCCGTAACCTATTCCTGGCCCGTACGCTGGCACTGAACCGTGCGTCAGCATGTAGCCTGACCCTCCCACGTTTCCGTACCCACACCTGTGCCCTAAGCCTTGCCGTTCCCTTACCCTAAGCCTAGACTGGAACGGAAACCAACCACCAGCCCTACATCTTACCTTACGCCGTTGCCTACTCCTGGCCCGTACGCTGGCACTGACACGTGCGTCAGCACGTAGCCTGACCCTCCCACGTTTCCGTACCCTCACCTTTGCCCTAAGACTTGCCGTTCACTGACCCTAACCCTAGCCCGGATTAGAAACCCACCACCAGCCCTACAGCTTACCTTACGCCGTACCCTATTCCTGACCCGTACGCTGGCACTGAACAGTGCGTCAGCACGTAGCGTGACCCTCCCAAGTTTCCGTACCCTCACCTGTGCCCTAAGCCTTGCCATTCCCTAACCCTAACCCTAGCCCGGAATAGAAAACCACCACCAGCCCTACACCTTACATTACACCGTACCCTACTCCTGAACCGTACGCTGGCACTGACCCGTGCGTCAGCACGTAGCCTGACCCTCCCACGTTTCCGTACCCTCACCTGTGCCGTAAGCCTTGCCGTTCCCTAACCATAACCCTAGCCCTGAACGGAAACCCCCCACCAGCCCTACACCTTACCTTACGCCGTAACCTATTCCTGGCCCGTACGCTGGCACTGAACCGTGCGTCAGCACGTAGCCTGACCCTCCCACGTTTCCGTTCCATCACCTGAGCCCTAAGCCTTGCCGTTCCCTAACCCTAACCCTAGCCCGGAACGCAAATCCACCACCAGCCCTACACTTTATCCTACGCAGTTGCCTACTCTTGGCCCGTACGCTGGCACTGACCCGTGCATCAGCACGCAGCCCTACCCTCCCACGTTTCCGTACCCTCACCTGTGCCCTAAGCCTTGCCGTTCCCTAACCCTAAACCTAGCCTGGAAAGGAAATCATCCACAAGCGCTACACTTTACCTTACGCCATACCCTACTCCTGGCCCGTACGCTGGCACTGACCCATGCGTCAGCACGTAGCCTGACCCTCCCACGTTTCAGTACCCTCACTTGTGCCCTAAGCCTTGCCGTTCCCTAACCATAACCCTAGCCCGGAACGGAAACCCACCACCAGCCGTACACCTTACCTTACGCCGTAACCTATTCCTGGCCCGTACGCTGGCAATGAACCGTGCGTCAGCATGTAGCCTGACCCTCCCACGTTTCCGTATCCTCACCTGTGCCCTAAGCCTTGCCTTTCCCTAACCCTAACCCTAGCCCGGAATAGAAACCCACCACCAGCCCTACACCTTACCTTACGCCGTATCCTACTCCTGACCCGTACGCTGGCACTGAACCATGCGTCAGCACGTAGTCTGAGCCTCCAACGTTTCCGTACCCTCACCTGTGCCCTAAGCCTTGACGTTCCCTAACCCTAACCCTAGCCCGGAACGGAAACCCACCACCAGCCCTACACCTTAACTTACGCCGTTCCCTATTCCTGGCCCGTACGCTGGCACTGAACCGTGTGTCAGCACGTAGCCTGACCCTCCCACGTTTCCGTTCCCTCACCTGTGCCCTAAGCCTTGCCGTTCCCTAACCCTAACCCTAGCCAGGAATGCAAATCCACCACCAGCCCTACACTTTATCCTACGCCGTTGCCTACTCCTGGCCCGTACGCTGGCACTGACCAGTCCGTCAGCACGTAGCCCGACCCTCCCACGTTTCCGTACCCTCACCTGTGCCCTAAGCCTTGCCGTTCCCTAACACTAACCCTAGCCTGGAACGGAAACCAACCACCAGCCCTACACCTTACCCTACGCCGTTGCCTATTCCTGGCCTGTACTCTGGCACTTAACCGTGCATCTGCACGTAGCCTTACCCTCCCGCGTTTCCGTACCCTGACCTGTGCCCTAAGCCTTGCCGTTCCCTAACCCTAACCCTAGCCCAGAACGCAAATCCACCACCAGCCTTACACTTTATCCTACGCCGTTGCCTACTCCTGGCCCGTACGCTGGCACTGACCCGTGCGTCAGCACGTAGCCCGACCCTCCCACGTTTCCGTACCCTCACGTGTGCCCTATGCCTTGCCGTTCCCTAACCCTAACCCTAGCCAGGAACGGAAACCAACCACCAGCCCTACACCTTACCTTACGCCGTTGCCTATTCCTGGCCCGTACGCTGGCACTGACCCGTGCGTCAGCACGTAGCCTGACCCTCCCACGTTTCCGTACCCTCACCTGTGCCCTAAGCCTTGCCATTCCCTAACCCTAACCCTAGCCCAGAATAGTAACCCACCACCAGCCCTACACCATACCTTACGCCGTATGCTGCTACTGACCCGTACGCTGGCACTGACCCGTGCGTCAGCACGTAGCCTGACCCTCCCACCTTTCCGTACCCTCACCTGTGCCCTAAGCCTTGCCGTTCCCTAACCCTAACCCTAGCCCTGAACGGAAACCCACCACCAGCCCTACACCTTACCTTACGCCGTAACTTATTCCTGGCCCATACGCTGGCACTGAAACATGCGTCAGCATGTAGCCTGACCCTCCCACGTTTCGGTACTCTCATCTGTGCCCTAAGCCTTGCCGTTCCTTTACCCTAACCCTAGCCTGGAACGGAAACCAACCACCAGCCCTACATCTTACCTTACGCCGTTGCCTACCCCTGGCCCGTATGCTGGCACTGACACGTGCGTCAGCACGTAGCCTGACCGTCCCACGTTTCTGTAACCTCACCTGTGCCCTAAGCCTTGCCGTTCCCTAACCCTAACCCTAGACCTGAACGGAAACCCACCACCAGCCGTACACCTTACCTTACGCCGTACCCTATTCCTGGCCCGTACGCAGGCACTGAACCGTGCGTCAGCACGTAGCCTGACCCTCCCACGTTTCCGTATCCTCTCCTTTGCCCTTAGCCTTGCCGTTCCCTAACCCTAACCCTAGCCCTGATTAGAAACCCACCACCAGCCCTACACCTTACCTTACGCCGTACCCTATTCCTGGCCCGTACGCTGGCACTGAACCGTGCATCAGCACGTAGCCTTACCCTCCCGCGTTTCCGTACCCTGACCTGTGCCCTAAGCCTTGACGTTCCCTAACCCTAACCCTAGTCCCGAACGGAAACCCACCACCATCCCTAAACCTTACCTTACGCCGTTGCCTACTCCTCGCCCGTACACTGGCATTGACCCGTGCGTCAGCACGTAGTCTGACCCTCCCACGTTTACGTACCCTCACCTGTGCCCTAAGCCTTGCCGTTCCCTAACCCTAACCCTAGCCCGGAACGGAAAGCCACCACCAGCCCTACATCTTACCCTACGCCGTTGCCTACTCCTGGCCTGTACTCTGGCACTGAACCATGCATCAGCACGTAGCCTTAGCCTCCCGCGTTTCCGTACCCTGACCTGTGCCCTAAGCCTTGCCGTTCCCTAACCCTAACCCTAGCCCAGAACGCAAATCCACCACCAGCCCTACACTTTATCCTACGCCGTTGCCTACTCCTGGCCCGTACGCTGGCACTGACATGTGCGTCAGCACGTAGCCCGACCCTCCCACGTTTCCGTATCCTCACCTGTGCCCTAAGCCTTGCCGTTCCCTAACCCTAACCCTAGCCTGGAACGGAAACCAACCACCAGCCCTACACCTTACCTTACGCCGTTGCCTACTCCTGGCCCGTACGCTGGCACTGACCCGTGCGTCAGCACATAGCCTGACCCTCCCACGTTTCCGTACCCTCACCTGTGCCCTAAGCCTTGCCGTTCCCTAACCCTAACCCTAGCCCCGAACGGAAACCCACCACCAGCCCTACACCTTGCCTTACGCCGTAACCTATTCCTGGCCCGTACGCAGGCACTGAACCATTCGTCTGCATGTAGCCTGACCCTCCCACGTTTCCGTAACCTCACCTGTGCCCTAAGCCTTGCCTTTCCCTAACCCTAACCCTAGCCCGGAATAGAATCCCACCACCAGCCCTACACCTTACCTTACGCCGTATCCTACTCCTGACCCGTACGCTGGCACTGAACCATGCGTCTGCACGTAGTCTGAGCCTCCAACGTTTCCGTACCCTCACCTGTGCCCTAAGCCTTGCCATTCCCTAACCCTAACCCTAGCCCGGAATGTAACCCACCACCAACCCTACACCATACCTTACGCCGTACGCTGCTACTGACCCGCACGCTGGCACTGACCCGTGCGTCAGCACGTAGCCTGACCCTCCCACGTTTCCGTACCCTCACCTGTGCCCTAAGCCTTGCCGTTCTCTAACCCTAACCCTAGCCCCGAACGGAAACCCACCACCAGCCCTACACCTTACCTTACGCCGTAACTTATTCCTGTCCCATACGCTGGCACTGAAACGTGCGTCAGCATGTAGCCTGACCCTCCCACGTTTCGGTACCCTCACCTGTGCCCTAAGCCTTGCCGTTCCCTTACCCTAACCCTAGCCTGGAACGGAAACCAACCACCAGCCCTACATCTTACCTTACGCCGTTGCCTACCCCTGGCCCGTACGCTGGCACTGACACGTGCGTCAGCACGTAGCCTGACCGTCACACGTTTCGGTAACTTCACCTGTGCCCTAAGCCTTGCCGTTCCCTAACCCTAACCCTAGCCCGGAACGGAAACCCACCACCAGCCGTACACCTTACCTTACGCCGTACCCTATTCCTTGCCCGTACGCTGGCACTGAACCATGCGTCAGCACGTAGCCTGACCCTCCCACGTTTCCGTACCCTCTCCTTTGCCCTAAGACTTGCCGTTCCCTAACCCTAACCCTAGCCCGGATTAGAAATCCACCACCAGCCCTACACCTTACCTTACGCCGTACCCTATTCCTGGCCCGTACGCTGGCACTGAACCGTGCGTCAGCACGTAGCCTGACCCTCCCACGTTTCCGTACCCTCACCTGTGCCCTAAGCCTTGCCATTCCCTAACCCTAACCCTAGCCTGGAACGGAAACCAACCACCATCCGTACACCTTACCTTACGTCGTTGCCTACTCCTGCCCGTACGCTGGCATTGACCCGTGCGTCAGCACGTAGCCTGACCCTCGCACGTTTACGTACCCTCACCTGTGCCCTAAGCCTCGCTGTTCCCTAATCCTAACCCTAGCCCGGAACGGAAACCCACCACCAGCCCTACACCTTACCCTACGCCGTTGCCTACTCCTGGCCTGTACTCTGGCACTGAACCGTGCATCAGCACGTAGCCTTACCCTCACGCGTTTCCGTACCCTGACCTGTGCCCTAAGCCTTGCCGTTCCCTAACCCTAACCCTAGTCCGGAACGGAAACCCACCACCAGCCCTAAACCTTACCTTACGCCGTAACTTATTCCTGGCCCATACGCTGGCACTGAACCGTGCGTCAGCATGTAGCCTGACCCTCCCACGTTTCGGTTCCCTCACCTGTGCCCTAAGTCTTGCCGTTCCCTAACCCTAACCCTAGCCTGGAACGGAAACCCACCACCAGCCCTAAACCTTACCTTACGCCGTAACTTATTCCTGGCCCGTACGCAGGCACTGAACCGTTCGTCTGCATGTAGCCTGACCCTCCCACGTTTCCGTAACCTCACCTGTGCCCTAAGCCTTGCCTTTCCCTAACCCTAACCCTAGCCCGGAATAGAATCCCACCACCAGCCCTACACCTTACCTTACGCCGTATCCTACTCCTGACCCGTACGCTGGCACTGAACCATGCGTCTGCACGTAGTCTGAGCCTCCAACGTTTCCGTACCCTCACCTGTGCCCTAAGCCTTGCCATTCCCTAACCCTAACCCTTGCCCGGAATAGTAACCCACCACCAGCCCTACACCATACCTTACGCCGTACGCTGCAACTGACCCGTTCGCTGGCACTGACACGTGCGTCAGCACGTAGCCTGACCCTCCCACGTTTCGGTACCCTCACCTGTGCCCTAAGCCTTGCCGTTCCCTAACCCTAACCCTAGCCCGGAACGGAAACCCACCACCAGCCCTACACCTTACCCTATGCCGTTGCCTACTCCTGGCCTGTACACTGGCACTGAACCGTGCATCAGCACATAGCCTTACACTCCCGCGTTTCTGTTCCCTGACCTGTGCCCTAAGCCTTGCCGTTCCGTAACCCTAACCCTAGCCCAGAACGCAAATCCACCACCAGCCCTACACTTTATCCTACGCCGTTGCCTACTCCTGGCCCGTACGCTGGCACTGACCCGTGCGTCAGCACATAGACCGACCCTCCCACGTTTCCGTACCCACACCTGTGCCCTAAGCCTTGCAGTTCCCTAACCCTAACCCTAGCCTGGAACGGTAACCAACCACCAGCCCTACACCTTACCTTACGCCGTTGCCTACTCCTGGCCCGTACGCTGGCACTGACACGTGCGTCAGCACGTAGCCTGACCCTCCCACGTTTCCGTACCCTCACCTGTGCCCTAAGCCTTGCCATTCCCTAACCCTAACCCTAGCCCGGAATAGTAACCCACCACCAGCCCTACACCATACCTTACGACGTACTCTGATACTGACCCGTACGCTGGCACTGACCCGTGCGTCAGCACGTAGCCTGACCCTCCCACGTTTCCGTACCCTCATCTGTGCCCTAAGCCTTGCCGTTCCCTAACCCTAACCCTAGCCCCGAACGGAAACCCACCACCAGCCCTACACCTTACCTTACGCCGTAAATTATTCCTGGCCCGTACGCTGGCACTGAACCGTGCGTCAGCATGTAGCCTGACCCTCCCACGTTTCGGTACACTCACCTGTGCCCTAAGCCATGCCGTTCCCTTACCCTAACCCTAGCCTGGAACGGAAACCAACCACCAGCCCTACACCTTACCTTACGCCGTTGCCTACACCTGGCCCGTACGCTGGCACTGACACGTGCGTCAGCACGTAGCCTGACAGTCCCACGTTTCTGTAACCTCACCTGTGCCCTAAGCCTTGCCGTTCCCTAACCCTAACCCTAGCCCGGAATAGAAACCCACCACCAGCCGTACACCTTACCTTACGCCGTACCCTATTCCTGGCCAGTACGCTGGCACTGAACCGTGCGTCAGCACGTAGCCTGACCCTCCCACGTTTCCGTACCCTCTCCTTTGCCCTAAGACTTGCCGTTCCCTAACCCTAACCCTAGCCCGGATTAGAAACCCACCACAAGCCCTACACCTTACCTTACGCCGTACCCTATTCCTGGCCCGTACACTGGCACTGAACATTGCGTCAGCATGTAGCCTGACCCTCCCAAGTTTCCGTACCCTCACCTGTGCCCTAAGCCTTGCCGTTCCCTAACCCTAAACCTAGCCCGGAATAGAAACCCACCACCAGCCCTACACCTTACATTACGCCGTACCCTACTGCTGACCCGTACGCTGGCACTGACCCATGCGTCAGCACGTAGCCTGACCCTCCCACGTTTCCATACCCTCACCTGTGCCCTAAGCCTTGCCGTTCCCTAACCCTAACCCTAGCCCGGAACGGAAACCCACCAACAGCCCTACACCCTAACTTATGCCGTTTCCTATTCCTGGCCCGTACGCTGGTACTGAACCGTGCGTCAGCACGTAGCCTGACCCTCCCACGTTTCCGTTCCCACACCTGTGCCCTAAGCCTTACCGTTCCGTAACCCTAACCCTAGCCCGGAACGCAAATCCACCACCAGCCCTACACTTTATCCTACGCCGTTGCCTACTCCTGGCCCGTACGCTGGCACTGACCCGTGCGTCAGCACGTAGCCCGACCCTCCCACGTTTCCGTACCCTCACCTGTGCCCTAAGCCTTGCCGTTCCCTTACCCTAACCCTAGCCTGGAACGGAAACCAACCACCAGCCCTACACCATACCTTACGCCGTTGCCTACTCCTGGCCCGTACGCTGGCATTGACCCGTGCGTCAGCACGTAGCCTGACCCACCCACGTCTCCGTACCCTCACCTGTGCCCTAAGACTTGCGGTTCCCTAACCCTAACACTAGCCCGGAATGGAAACCCACCACCAGCCCAAAACCTTACCCTACGCCGTTGCCTACTACTGGCGTGTACTCTGGCACTGACCTGCGCATCAGCACGTAGCCATACCCTCCCGCGTTTCCGTACCCTGACCTGTACCCTAAGCCTTGCCGTTCCCTAACTCTAACCCTAGCCCGGAACGGAAACCCACCACCAGCCCTACACCTTAACCTACGCCGTTCCCTATTCCTGGCCCGTACGCTGGCACTGAACCGTGCGTCAGCACGTAGCCTGACCCTCCCACGTTTCCGTTCCCTCACCTGAGATCTAAGCCTTGCCGTTCCCTAACCCTAACCCTAGCCCGGAACGCAAATCCACCACCAGCCCTACACTTTATCCTACGCCGTTGCCTACTCCTGGCCCGTACGCTGGCACTGACCCGTGCATCAGCACGTAGCCCGACCCTCCAACGTTTCCGTACCCTCACCTGTGCCCTAAGCCTTGCCGTTCCCTAACCCTAACCCTAGCCCGGAACGGAAACCCACCACCAGCTGTACACCTTACCTTACGCCGTACCCTATTCCTGGCCCGTACGCTGGCACGGAACCGTGCGTCAGCATGTAGCCTGACCCTCCCACGTTTCCGTACCGTCTCCTTTGCCCTAAGATTTGCCGTTCCCTAACCCTAACCCTAGCCCGGATTAGAAACCCACCACCAGCCCTACACCTTACCTTACGCCGTACCCTATTCCTGGCCCGTACGCTGGCACTGAACATTGCGTCAGCATGTAGCCTGACCCTCCCAAGTTTCCGTACCCTCACCTGTGCCCTAAGCCTTGCCGTTCCCTAACCCTAACCCTAGCCCGGAATACAAATCCACCACCAGCCCTACACCTTACATTACGCCGTACCCTACTCCTGACCCGTACGCTGGCACTGACCCGTGCGTCAGCACGTAGCCTGACCCTCCCACGTTTCCATACCCTCACCTGTGCCCTAAGCCTTGCCATTCCCTAACCCTAACCCTAGCCCTGAACGCAAATCCACCACCAGCCCTACCCTGTATCCTATGCCGTTGCCTACTCCTGTTCCGTACGCTGCCACTGACCCGTGCGACAGCACGTAGCCCGTCCCTCTCACGTTTCCGTACCCTCACCTCTGCCCTAAGCCTTGCCGTTCCCTAACCCTAACCCTAGCCCGGAACGGAAACCCACCACCAGCCCTACACCTTACCCTACGCCGTTGCCTATTCCTGGCCTGTACTCTGGCACTGAACCGTGCATCAGCACGTAGCCTTACCCTCCCGCGTTTTCGTTCCCTGACATGTGCCCTAAGCCTTGCCGTTCCCTAACCCTAACCCTAGCCCAGAACGCAAATCCACCACCAGCCCTACACTTTATCCTACGCCGTTGCTTACTCCTGGCCCGTACGCTGGCACTGACCGGTGCGTCAGCACGTAGCCCGACCCTCCCACGTTACCGTACCCTCACCTGTGCCCTAAGCCTTGCCGTTCCCTAACCCTAACCCTAGCCCGGATTAGAAACCCACCACCAGCCCTACACCTTACCTTACGCCGTACCCTATTCCTGGCCCGTACGCTGGCACTGAACCGTGCGCCAGCCCGTAGCCTGACCCTCCCACGTTTCCGTACCCTCACCTGTGCCCTAAGCCTTGCCGTTCCCTAACCCTAACCCTAGCCCGGAACGGAAACCCACCACCAGCCCCACACCTTACCCTACGCCGTTGCCTATCCTGGCCTGTACTATGGCACTGAACCGTGCTTCAGCACGTAGCCTTACCCTCACGCGTTTCCGTACCCTGACCTGTGCCCTAAGCCTTGCCGTTCCCTAACCCTAACCCTAGACCGGAACGGAAACCCACCACCAGCCGTACACCTTACCTTACGCCGTACCCTATTCCTGGCCCGTACGCAGTTACTGAACCGTGCGTCAGCACGTAGCCTGACCCTCCCACGTTTCCGTATCCTCTCCTTTGCCCTAAGACTTGCCGTTCCCTAACCCTAACCCTAGCCCGGAACGGAAACCCACCACCAGCCGTACACCTTACCTTACGCCGTACCCTATTCCTGGCCCGTACGCTGGCACTGACCCGTGCGTCAGCATGTAGCATGACCCTCCCACGTTTCCGTACCCTCTCCTTTGCCCTAAGACTTGCCATTCCCTAACCCTAACACTAGCCCGGATTAGAAACCCACCACCAGCCCTACACCTTACCTTACGCCGTACCCTATTCCTGGCCCGTACGCTGGCACTGAACATTGCGTCAGCATGTAGCCTGACCCTCCCAAGTTTCCATACCCTCACCTGTGCCCTAAGCCTTGCCGTTCCCTAACCCTAACCCTAGCCCTGAACGCAAATCCACCAACAGCCCTACACTGTATCCTATGCCGTTGCCTACTCCTGTTCCGTACGCTGGCACAGACCCGTGCGTCAGCACGTAGCCCGTCCCTCTCACGTTTCCGTACCCTCACCTGTGCCCTAAGCCTTGCCGTTCCCAAACCCTAAACCTAGCCTGGAAAGGAAATCAACCACAAGCGCTACACCTTACCTTACGCCGTACCCTACTCCTGGCCCGTACCATGGCACTGACCCATGCGTCAGCACGTAGCCTGACCCTCCCACGTTTCAGTACCCTCACCTGTGCCCTAAGCCTTGCCGTTCCCTAACTATAACCCTAGCCCGGAACAGAAACCCACCACCAGCCCTACACCTTACCTTACGCCGTAACCTATTCCTGGCCCGTACGCTGGCACTGAACCGTGCGTCAGCATGTAGCCTGACCCTCCCAAGTTTCCGTAACCTCACCTGTGCCCTAAGCCTTGCCTTTCCCTAACCCTAACCCTAGCCCGGAATGGAAACCCACCACCAGCCCAAAACCTTACCCTACGCCATTGCCTACTACTGGCGTGTACTCTGGCACTGACCTGCGCATCAGCACGTAGCCTTACCCTCCCGCGTTTCCGTACCCTGACCTGTGCCCTAAGCCTTGCCGTTCCCTAACCCTAACCCTAGCCCGGAACGGAAACCCACCACCAGCCCTACACCTTAACTTACGCCGTTCCCTATTCCTGGCCCGTACTTTGGCACTGAACCGTGCGTCAGCACGTAGCCTGACCCTCCCACGTTTCCGTTCCCTCACCTGAGCCCTAAGCCTTACCGTTCCGTAACCCTAACCCTAGCCCGGAACGCAAATCCACCACCAGCCCTACACTTTATCCTACGCCGTTGCCTACTCCTGGCCCGTACGCTGGCACTGACCCGTGCGTCAGCACGTAGCCCGACCCTCCCACGTTTCCGTACCCTCACCTGTGCCCTAAGCCTTGCCGTTCCCTTACCCTAACCCTAGCCTGGAACGGAAACCAACCACCAGCCCTACACCATACCTTACGCCGTTGCCTACTCCTGGCCCGTACGCTGGCATTGACCCGTGCGTCAGCACGTAGCCTGACCCACCCACGTCTCCGTACCCTCACCTGTGCCCTAAGACTTGCGGTTCCCTAACCCTAACACTAGCCCGGAATGGAAACCCACCACCAGCCCAAAACCTTACCCTACGCCGTTGCCTACTACTGGCGTGTACTCTGGCACTGACCTGCGCATCAGCACGTAGCCATACCCTCCCGCGTTTCCGTACCCTGACCTGTACCCTAAGCCTTGCCGTTCCCTAACTCTAACCCTAGCCCGGAACGGAAACCCACCACCAGCCCTACACCTTAACCTACGCCGTTCCCTATTCCTGGCCCGTACGCTGGCACTGAACCGTGCGTCAGCACGTAGCCTGACCCTCCCACGTTTCCGTTCCCTCACCTGAGATCTAAGCCTTGCCGTTCCCTAACCCTAACCCTAGCCCGGAACGCAAATCCACCACCAGCCCTACACTTTATCCTACGCCGTTGCCTACTCCTGGCCCGTACGCTGGCACTGACCCGTGCATCAGCACGTAGCCCGACCCTCCAACGTTTCCGTACCCTCACCTGTGCCCTAAGCCTTGCCGTTCCCTAACCCTAACCCTAGCCCGGAACGGAAACCCACCACCAGCTGTACACCTTACCTTACGCCGTACCCTATTCCTGGCCCGTACGCTGGCACGGAACCGTGCGTCAGCATGTAGCCTGACCCTCCCACGTTTCCGTACCGTCTCCTTTGCCCTAAGATTTGCCGTTCCCTAACCCTAACCCTAGCCCGGATTAGAAACCCACCACCAGCCCTACACCTTACCTTACGCCGTACCCTATTCCTGGCCCGTACGCTGGCACTGAACATTGCGTCAGCATGTAGCCTGACCCTCCCAAGTTTCCGTACCCTCACCTGTGCCCTAAGCCTTGCCGTTCCCTAACCCTAACCCTAGCCCGGAATACAAATCCACCACCAGCCCTACACCTTACATTACGCCGTACCCTACTCCTGACCCGTACGCTGGCACTGACCCGTGCGTCAGCACGTAGCCTGACCCTCCCACGTTTCCATACCCTCACCTGTGCCCTAAGCCTTGCCATTCCCTAACCCTAACCCTAGCCCTGAACGCAAATCCACCACCAGCCCTACCCTGTATCCTATGCCGTTGCCTACTCCTGTTCCGTACGCTGCCACTGACCCGTGCGTCAGCACGTAGCCCGTCCCTCTCACGTTTCCGTACCCTCACCTCTGCCCTAAGCCTTGCCGTTCCCTAACCCTAACCCTAGCCCGGAACGGAAACCCACCACCAGCCCTACACCTTACCCTACGCCGTTGCCTATTCCTGGCCTGTACTCTGGCACTGAACCGTGCATCAGCACGTAGCCTTACCCTCCCGCGTTTTCGTTCCCTGACATGTGCCCTAAGCCTTGCCGTTCCCTAACCCTAACCCTAGCCCAGAACGCAAATCCACCACCAGCCCTACACTTTATCCTACGCCGTTGCTTACTCCTGGCCCGTACGCTGGCACTGACCGGTGCGTCAGCACGTAGCCAGACCCTCCCACGTTACCGTACCCTCACCTGTGCCCTAAGCCTTGCCGTTCCCTAACCCTAACCCTAGCCCGGATTAGAAACCCACCACCAGCCCTACACCTTACCTTACGCCGTACCCTATTCCTGGCCCGTACGCTGGCACTGAACCGTGCGCCAGCCCGTAGCCTGACCCTCCCACGTTTCCGTACCCTCACCTGTGCCCTAAGCCTTGCCGTTCCCTAACCCTAACCCTAGCCCGGAACGGAAACCCACCACCAGCCCCACACCTTACCCTACGCCGTTGCCTATCCTGGCCTGTACTATGGCACTGAACCGTGCTTCAGCACGTAGCCTTACCCTCACGCGTTTCCGTACCCTGACCTGTGCCCTAAGCCTTGCCGTTCCCTAACCCTAACCCTAGACCGGAACGGAAACCCACCACCAGCCGTACACCTTACCTTACGCCGTACCCTATTCCTGGCCCGTACGCAGTTACTGAACCGTGCGTCAGCACGTAGCCTGACCCTCCCACGTTTCCGTATCCTCTCCTTTGCCCTAAGACTTGCCGTTCCCTAACCCTAACCCTAGCCCGGAACGGAAACCCACCACCAGCCGTACACCTTACCTTACGCCGTACCCTATTCCTGGCCCGTACGCTGGCACTGACCCGTGCGTCAGCATGTAGCATGACCCTCCCACGTTTCCGTACCCTCTCCTTTGCCCTAAGACTTGCCATTCCCTAACCCTAACACTAGCCCGGATTAGAAACCCACCACCAGCCCTACACCTTACCTTACGCCGTACCCTATTCCTGGCCCGTACGCTGGCACTGAACATTGCGTCAGCATGTAGCCTGACCCTCCCAAGTTTCCATACCCTCACCTGTGCCCTAAGCCTTGCCGTTCCCTAACCCTAACCCTAGCCCTGAACGCAAATCCACCAACAGCCCTACACTGTATCCTATGCCGTTGCCTACTCCTGTTCCGTACGCTGGCACAGACCCGTGCGTCAGCACGTAGCCCGTCCCTCTCACGTTTCCGTACCCTCACCTGTGCCCTAAGCCTTGCCGTTCCCTAACCCTAAACCTAGCCTGGAAAGGAAATCAACCACAAGCGCTACACCTTACCTTACGCCGTACCCTACTCCTGGCCCGTACCATGGCACTGACCCATGCGTCAGCACGTAGCCTGACCCTCCCACGTTTCAGTACCCTCACCTGTGCCCTAAGCCTTGCCGTTCCCTAACTATAACCCTAGCCCGGAACAGAAACCCACCACCAGCCCTACACCTTACCTTACGCCGTAACCTATTCCTGGCCCGTACGCTGGCACTGAACCGTGCGTCAGCATGTAGCCTGACCCTCCCAAGTTTCCGTAACCTCACCTGTGCCCTAAGCCTTGCCTTTCCCTAACCCTAACCCTAGCCCGGAATGGAAACCCACCACCAGCCCAAAACCTTACCCTACGCCATTGCCTACTACTGGCGTGTACTCTGGCACTGACCTGCGCATCAGCACGTAGCCTTACCCTCCCGCGTTTCCGTACCCTGACCTGTGCCCTAAGCCTTGCCGTTCCCTAACCCTAACCCTAGCCCGGAACGGAAACCCACCACCAGCCCTACACCTTAACTTACGCCGTTCCCTATTCCTGGCCCGTACTTTGGCACTGAACCGTGCGTCAGCACGTAGCCTGACCCTCCCACGTTTCCGTTCCCTCACCTGAGCCCTAAGCCTTGCCGTTCCCTAACCCTAACCCTAGCCCGGAACGCAAATCCACCACCAGCCCTACACTTTATCCTATGCCGTTGCCTACTCCTGGCCCATACGCTGGCACTGACCCGTGCATCAGCACGTAGCCCGACCCTCCAACGTTTCCGTACCCTCACCTGTGCCCTAAGCCTTGCCGTTCCCTTACCCTAAGCCTAGACTGGAACAGAAACCAACCACCAGCCCTACATCTTACCTTACGCCGTTGCCTACTCCTGGCCCGTACGCTGGCACTGACACGTGCGTCAGCACGTAGCCTGACCCTCCCACGTTTCCGTACCCTCACCTTTGCCCTAAGACTTGCCGTTCACTGACCCTAAACCTAGCCCGGAATAGAAAACCACCACCAGCCCTACACCTTACATTACACCGTACCCTACTCCTGAACCGTACGCTGGCACTGACCCGTGCGTCAGCACGTAGCCTGACCCTCCCACGTTTCCGTACCCTCACCTGTGCCGTAAGCCTTGCCGTTCCCTAACCATAACCCTAGCCCGGAACGGAAACCCCCCACCAGCCCTACACCTTACCTTACGCCGTAACCTATTCCTGGCCCGTACGCTGGCACTGAACCGTGCGTCAGCACGTAGCCTGACCCTCCCACGTTTCCGTTCCATCACATGAGCCCTAAGCCTTGCCGTTCCCTAACCCTAACCCTAGCCCGGAACGCAAATCCACCACCAGCCCTACACTTTATCCTACGCCGTTGCCTACTCCTGGCCCGTACGCTGGCACTGACCCGTGCATCAGCACGCAGCCCTACCCTCCCACGTTTCCGTACCGTCACCTGTGCCCTAAGCCTTGCCGTTCCCTAACCCTAAACCTAGCCTGGAAAGGAAATCAACCACAAGCGCTACACTTTACCTTACGCCATACCCTACTCCTGGCCCGTACGCTGGCACTGACCCATGCGTCAGCACGTAGCCTGACCCTCCCACGTTTCAGTACCCTCACTTGTGCCCTAAGCCTTGCCGTTCCCTAACCATAACCCTAGCCCGGAACGGAAACCCACCACCAGCCCTACACCTTACCTTACGCCGTAACCTATTCCTGGCCCGTACGCTGGCAATGAACCGTGCGTCAGCATGTAGCCTGACCCTCCCACGTTTCCGTATCCTCACCTGTGTCCTAAGCCTTGCCTTTCCCTAACCCTAACCCTAGCCCGGAATAGAAACCCACCACCAGCCCTACACCTTACCTTACGCCGTATCCTACTCCTGACCCGTACGCTGGCACTGAACCATGCGTCAGCACGTAGTCTGAGCCTCCAACGTTTCCGTACCCTCACCTGTGCCCTAAGCCTTGACGTTCCCTAACCCTAACCCTAGCCCGGAACGGAAACCCACAACCAGCCCTACACCTTAACTTACGCCGTTCCCTATTCCTGGCCCGTACGCTGGCACTGAACCGTGTGTCAGCACGTAGCCTGACCCTCCCACGTTTCCGTTCCCTCACCTGTGCCCTAAGCCTTGCCGTTCCCTAACCCTAACCCTAGCCAGGAACGCAAATCCACCACCAGCCCTACACTTTATCCTACGCCGTTGCCTACTCCTGGCCCGTACGCTGGCACTGACCAGTCCGTCAGCACGTAGCCCGACCCTCCCACGTTTCCGTACCCTCACCTGTGCCCTAAGCCTTGCCGTTCCCTAACACTAACCCTAGCCTGGAACGGAAACCAACCACCAGCCCTACACCTTACCCTACGCCGTTGCCTATTCCTGGCCTGTACTCTGGCACTTAACCGTGCATCTGCACGTAGCCTTACCCTCCCGCGTTTCCGTACCCTGACCTGTGCCCTAAGCCTTGCCGTTCCCTAACCCTAACCCTAGCCCAGAACGCAAATCCACCACCAGCCTTACACTTTATCCTACGCCGTTGCCTACTCCTGGCCCGTACGCTGGCACTGACCCGTGCGTCAGCACGTAGCCCGACTCTCCCACGTTTCCGTACCCTCACCTGTGCCCTATGCCTTGCCGTTCCCTAACCCTAACCCTAGCCAGGAACGGAAACCAACCACCAGCCCTACACCTTACCTTACGCCGTTGCCTATTCCTGGCCCGTACGCTGGCACTGACCCGTGCGTCAGCACGTAGCCTGACCCTCCCACGTTTCCGTACCCTCACCTGTGCCCTAAGCCTTGCCATTCCCTAACCCTAACCCTAGCCCAGAATAGTAACCCACCACCAGCCCTACACCATACCTTACGCCGTACGCTGCTACTGACCCGTACGCTGGCACTGACCCGTGCGTCAGCACGTAGCCTGACCCTCCCACGTTTCCGTACCCTCACCTGTGCCCTAAGCCTTGCCGTTCCCTAACCCTAACCCTAGCCCCGAACGGAAACCCACCACCAGCCCTCCACCTTACCTTACGCCGTAACTTATTCCTGGCCCATACGCTGGCACTAAAACATGCGTCAGCATGTAGCCTGACCCTCCCACGTTTCGGTACTCTCATCTGTGCCCTAAGCCTTGCCGTTCCCTTACCCTAACCCTAGCCTGGAACGGAAACCAACCACCAGCCCTACATCTTACCTTACGCCGTTGCCTACCCCTGGCCCGTACGCTGGCACTGACACGTGCGTCAGCACGTAGCCTGACCATCCCACGTTTCTGTAACCTCACCTGTGCCCTAAGCCTTGCCGTTCCCTAACCCTAACCCTAGACCTGAACGGAAACCCACCACCAGCCGTACACCTTACCTTACGCCATACCCTATTCCTGGCCCGTACGCAGGCACTGAACCATGCGTCAGCACGTAGCCTGACCCTCCCACGTTTCCGTATCCTCTCCTTTGCCCTAAGCCTTGCCGTTCCCTAAACCTAACCCTAGCCCTGATAAGAAACCCACCACCAGCCCTACACCTTACCTTACGCCGTACCCTATTCCTGGCCCGTACGCTGGCACTGAACCGTGCATCAGCACGTAGCCTTACCCTCCCGCGTTTCCGTACCCTGACCTGTGCCCTAAGCCTTGACGTTCCCTAACCCTAACCCTAGTCCGGAACGGAAACCCACCACCATCCCTAAACCTTACCTTACGCCGTTGCCTACTCCTCGCCCGTACGCTGGCATTGACCCGTGCGTCAGCACGTAGTCTGACCCTCCCACGTTTACGTACCCTCACCTGTGCCGTAAGCCTTGCCGTTCCCTAACCCTAACCCTAGCCCGGAACGGAAAGCCACCACCAGCCCTACACCTTACCCTACGCCGTTGCCTACTCCTGGCCTGTACTCTGGCACTGAACCATGCATCAGCACGTAGCCTTAGCCTCCCGCGTTTCTGTACCCTGACCTGTGCGCTAAGCCTTGCCGTTCCCTAACCCTAACCCTAGCCCGGAACGGAAACCCACCACCAGCCCTACACCTTACCTTACGCCGTTCCCTATTCTGGCCCGTACGCTGGCACTGAACCATGCGTCAGCACGTAGCCTGACCCTCCCACGTTTCCGTATCCTCTCCTTTGCCCTAAGACTTGCCGTTCCCTAACCCTAACCCTAGCCCGGAACGGAAACCCACCACCAGCCGTACACCTTACCTTACGCCGTACCCTATTCCTGGCCCGTACGCTGGCACTGACCCGTGCGTCAGCATGTAGCATGACCCTCCCACGTTTCCGTACCCTCTCCTTTGCCCTAAGACTTGCCATTCCCTAACCCTAACACTAGCCCGGATTAGAAACCCACCACCAGCCCTACACCTTACTTACGCCGTACCCTATTCCTGGCCCGTACGCTGGCACTGAACATTGCGTCAGCATGTAGCCTGACCCTCCCAAGTTTCCATACCCTCACCTGTGCCCTAAGCCTTGCCGTTCCCTAACCCTAACCCTAGCCCTGAACGCAAATCCACCAACAGCCCTACACTGTATCCTATGCCGTTGCCTACTCCTGTTCCGTACGCTGGCACAGACCCGTGCGTCAGCACGTAGCCCGTCCCTCTCACGTTTCCGTACCCTCACCTGTGCCCTAAGCCTTGCCGTTCCCTAACCCTAAACCTAGCCTGGAAAGGAAATCAACCACAAGCGCTACACCTTACCTTACGCCGTACCCTACTCCTGGCCCGTACCATGGCACTGATCCATGCGTCAGCACGTAGCCTGACCCTCCCACGTTTCAGTACCCTCACCTGTGCCCTAAGCCTTGCCGTTCCCTAACTATAACCCTAGCCCGGAACAGAAACCCACCACCAGCCCTACACCTTACCTTACGCCGTAACCTATTCCTGGCCCGTACGCTGGCACTGAACCGTGCGTCAGCATGTAGCCTGACCCTCCCAAGTTTCCGTAACCTCACCTGTGCCCTAAGCCTTGCCTTTCCCTAACCCTAACCCTAGCCCGGAATGGAAACCCACCACCAGCCCAAAACCTTACCCTACGCCATTGCCTACTACTGGCGTGTACTCTGGCACTGACCTGCGCATCAGCACGTAGCCTTACCCTCCCGCGTTTCCGTACCCTGACCTGTGCCCTAAGCCTTGCCGTTCCCTAACCCTAACCCTAGCCCGGAACGGAAACCCACCACCAGCCCTACACCTTAACTTACGCCGTTCCCTATTCCTGGCCCGTACTTTGGCACTGAACCGTGCGTCAGCACGTAGCCTGACCCTCCCACGTTTCCGTTCCCTCACCTGAGCCCTAAGCCTTGCCGTTCCCTAACCCTAACCCTAGCCCGGAACGCAAATCCACCACCAGCCCTACACTTTACCCTATGCCGTTGCCTACTCCTGGCCCATACGCTGGCACTGACCCGTGCATCAGCACGTAGCCCGACCCTCCAACGTTTCCGTACCCTCACCTGTGCCCTAAGCCTTGCCGTTCCCTTACCCTAAGCCTAGACTGGAACAGAAACCAACCACCAGCCCTACATCTTACCTTACGCCGTTGCCTACTCCTGGCCCGTACGCTGGCACTGACACGTGCGTCAGCACGTAGCCTGAACCTCCCACGTTTCCGTACCCTCACCTTTGCCCTAAGACTTGCCGTTCACTGACCCTAACCCTAGCCCGGAATAGAAAACCACCACCAGCCCTACACCTTACATTACACCGTACCCTACTCCTGAACCGTACGCTGGCACTGACCCGTGCGTCAGCACGTATCCTGACCCTCCCACGTTTCCGTACCCTCACCTGTGCCGTAAGCCTTGCCGTTCCCTAACCATAACCCTAGCCCGGAACGGAAACCCCCCACCAGCCCTACACCTTACCTTACGCCGTAACCTATTCCTGGCCCGTACGCTGGCACTGAACCGTGCGTCAGCACGTAGCCTGACCCTCCCACGTTTCCGTTCCATCACCTGAGCCCTAAGCCTTGCCGTTCCCTAACCCTAACCCTAGCCCGGAACGCAAATCCACCACCAGCCCTACACTTTATCCTACGCCGTTGCCTACTCCTGGCCCGTACGCTGGCACTGACCCGTGCATCAGCACGCAGCCCTACCCTCCCACGTTTCCGTACCGTCACCTGTGCCCTAAGCCTTGCCGTTCCCTAACCCTAAACCTAGCCTGGAAAGGAAATCAACCACAAGCGCTACACTTTACCTTACGCCATACCCTACTCCTGGCCCGTACGCTGGCACTGACCCATGCGTCAGCACGTAGCCTGACCCTCCCACGTTTCAGTACCCTCACTTGTGCCCTAAGCCTTGCCGTTCCCTAACCATAACCCTAGCCCGGAACGGAAACCCACCACCAGCCCTACACCTTACCTTACGCCGTAACCTATTCCTGGCCCGTACGCTGGCAATGAACCGTGCGTCAGCATGTAGCCTGACCCTCCCACGTTTCCGTATCCTCACCTGTGCCCTAAGCCTTGCCTTTCCCTAACCCTAACCCTAGCCCGGAATAGAAACCCACCACCAGCCCTACACCTTACCTTACGCCGTATCCTACTCCTGACCCGTACGCTGGCACTGAACCATGCGTCAGCACGTAGTCTGAGCCTCCAACGTTTCCGTACCCTCACCTGTGCCCTAAGCCTTGACGTTCCCTAACCCTAACCCTAGCCCGGAACGGAAACCCACCACCAGCCCTACACCTTAACTTACGCCGTTCCCTATTCCTGGCCCGTACGCTGGCACTGAACCGTGTGTCAGCACGTAGCCTGACCCTCCCACGTTTCCGTTCCCTCACCTGTGACCTAAGCCTTGCCGTTCCCTAACCCTAACCCTAGCCAGGAACGCAAATCCACCACCAGCCCTACACTTTATCCTACGCCGTTGCCTACTCCTGGCCCGTACGCTGGCACTGACCAGTCCGTCAGCACGTAGCCCGACCCTCCCACGTTTCCGTACCCTCACCTGTGCCCTAAGCCTTGCCGTTCCCTAACACTAACCCTAGCCTGGAACGGAAACCAACCACCAGCCCTACACCTTACCCTACGCCGTTGCCTATTCCTGGCCTGTACTCTGGCACTTAACCGTGCATCTGCACGTAGCCTTACCCTCCCGCGTTTCCGTACCCTGACCTGTGCCCTAAGCCTTGCCGTTCCCTAACCCTAACCCTAGCCCAGAACGCAAATCCACCACCAGCCTTACACTTTATCCTACGCCGTTGCCTACTCCTGGCCCGTACGCTGGCACTGACCCGTGCGTCAGCACGTAGCCCGACCCTCCCACGTTTCCGTACCCTCACCTGTGCCCTATGCCTTGCCGTTCCCTAACCCTAACCCTAGCCAGGAACGGAAACCAACCACCAGCCCTACACCTTACCTTACGCCGTTGCCTATTCCTGGCCCGTACGCTGGCACTGACCCGTGCGTCAGCACGTAGCCTGACCCTCCCACGTTTCCGTACCCTCACCTGTGCCCTAAGCCTTGCCATTCCCTAACCCTAACCCTAGCCCAGAATAGTAACCCACCACCAGCCCTACACCATACCTTACGCCGTACGCTGCTACTGACCCGTACGCTGGCACTGACCCGTGCGTCAGCACGTAGCCTGACCCTCCCACGTTTCCGTACCCTCACCTGTGCCCTAAGCCTTGCCGTTCCCTAACCCTAACCCTAGCCCCGAACGGAAACCCACCACCAGCCCTCCACCTTACCTTACGCCGTAACTTATTCCTGGCCCATACGCTGGCACTAAAACATGCGTCAGCATGTAGCCTGACCCTCCCACGTTTCGGTACTCTCATCTGTGCCCTAAGCCTTGCCGTTCCCTTACCCTAACCCTAGCCTGGAACGGAAACCAACCACCAGCCCTACATCTTACCTTACGCCGTTGCCTACCCCTGGCCCGTACGCTGGCACTGACACGTGCGTCAGCACGTAGCCTGACCGTCCCACGTTTCTGTAACCTCACCTGTGCCCTAAGCCTTGCCGTTCCCTAACCCTAACCCTAGACCTGAACGGAAACCCACCACCAGCCGTACACCTTACCTTACGCCGTACCCTATTCCTGGCCCGTACGCAGGCACTGAACCATGCGTCAGCACGTAGCCTGACCCTCCCACGTTTCCGTATCCTCTCCTTTGCCCTAAGCCTTGCCGTTCCCTAAACCTAACCCTAGCCCTGATAAGAAACCCACCACCAGCCCTACACCTTACCTTACGCCGTACCCTATTCCTGGCCCGTACGCTGGCACTGAACCGTGCATCAGCACGTAGCCTTACCCTCCCGCGTTTCCGTACCCTGACCTGTGCCCTAAGCCTTGACGTTCCCTAACCCTAACCCTAGTCCGGAACGGAAACCCACCACCATCCCTAAACCTTACCTTACGCCGTTGCCTACTCCTCGCCCGTACGCTGGCATTGACCCGTGCGTCAGCACGTAGTCTGACCCTCCCACGTTTACGTACCCTCACCTGTGCCGTAAGCCTTGCCGTTCCCTAACCCTAACCCTAGCCCGGAACGGAAAGCCACCACCAGCCCTACACCTTACCCTACGCCGTTGCCTACTCCTGGCCTGTACTCTGGCACTGAACCATGCATCAGCACGTAGCCTTAGCCTCCCGCGTTTCTGTACCCTGACCTGTGCGCTAAGCCTTGCCGTTCCCTAACCCTAACCCTAGCCCGGAACGGAAACCCACCACCAGCCCTACACCTTACCTTACGCCGTTCCCTATTCCTGGCCCGTACGCTGGCACTGAACCATGCGTCAGCACGTAGCCTGACCCTCTCACGTTTCCGTACCATCACCTGTGCCCTAAGCCTTGCCGTTCCCTAACCCTAACCCTAGCCTGGAACGGAAAGCAACCACCAGCCGTACACCTTACCTTACGCCGTTGCCTACTCCTCGCCCGTATGCTGGCATTGACACATGCGTCAGCACGTAGCCTGACCGTCCCACGTTTCTGTAACCTCACATGTGCCCTAAGCCTTGCCGTTCCCTAACCCTAACCCTAGCCCAGAACGGAAACCCACCACCAGCCGTACACCTTACCTTACGCCGTAACCTATTCCTGGCCCGTACGCTGGCAATGAACCGTGCGTCAGCATGTAGCCTGACCCTCCCACGTTTCCGTATCCTCACCTGTGCCCTAAGCCTTGCCTTTCCCTAACCCTAACCCTAGCCCGGAATAGAAACCCACCACCAGCCCTACACCTTACCTTACGCCGTATCCTACTCCTGACCCGTACGCTGGCACTGAACCATGCGTCAGCACGTAGTCTGAGCCTCCAACGTTTCCGTACCCTCACCTGTGCCCTAAGCCTTGACGTTCCCTAACCCTAACCCTAGCCCGGAACGGAAACCCACCACCAGCCCTACACCTTAACTTACGCCGTTCCCTATTCCTGGCCCGTACGCTGGCACTGAACCGTGTGTCAGCACGTAGCCTGACCCTCCCACGTTTCCGTTCCCTCACCTGTGCCCTAAGCCTTGCCGTTCCCTAACCCTAACCCAAGCCAGGTACGCAAATCCACCACCAGCCCTACACTTTATCCTACGCCGTTGCCTACTCCTGGCCCGTACGCTGGCACTGACCAGTCCGTCAGCACGTAGCCCGACCCTCCCACGTTTCCGTACCCTCACCTGTGCCCTAAGCCTTGCCGTTCCCTAACACTAACCCTAGCCTGGAACGGAAACCAACCACCAGCCCTACACCTTACCCTACGCCGTTGCCTATTCCTGGCCTGTACTCTGGCACTTAACCGTGCATCTGCACGTAGCCTTACCCTCCCGCGTTTCCGTACCCTGACCTGTGCCCTAAGCCTTGCCGTTCCCTAACCCTAACCCTAGCCCAGAACGCAAATCCACCACCAGCCTTACACTTTATCCTACGCCGTTGCCTACTCCTGGCCCGTACGCTGGCACTGACCCGTGCGTCAGCACGTAGCCCGACTCTCCCACGTTTCCGTACCCTCACCTGTGCCCTATGCCTTGCCGTTCCCTAACCCTAACCCTAGCCAGGAACGGAAACCAACCACCAGCCCTACACCTTACCTTACGCCGTTGCCTATTCCTGGCTCGTACGCTGGCACTGACACGTGCGTCAGCACGTAGCCTGACCCTCCCACGTTTCCGTACCCTCACCTGTGCCCTAAGCCTTGCCATTCCCTAACCCTAACCCTAGCCCAGAATAGTAACCCACCACCAGCCCTACACCATACCTTACGCCGTACGCTGCTACTGACCCGTACGCTGGCACTGACCCGTGCGTCAGCACGTAGCCTGACCCTCCCACGTTTCCGTACCCTCACCTGTGCCCTAAGCCTTGCCGTTCCCTAACCCTAACCCTAGCCCCGAACGGAAACCCACCACCAGCCCTCCACCTTACCTTACGCCGTAACTTATTCCTGGCCCATACGCTGGCACTGAAACATGCGTCAGCATGTAGCCTGACCCTCCCACGTTTCGGTACTCTCATCTGTGCCCTAAGCCTTGCCGTTCCCTTACCCTAACCCTAGCCTGGAACGGAAACCAACCACCAGCCCTACATCTTACCTTATGCCGTTGCCTACCCCTGGCCCGTACGCTGGCACTGACACGTGCGTCAGCACGTAGCCTGACCCTCCCACGTTTCCGTACCCTCACCTGTGCCCTAAGCCTTGCCATTCCCTAACCCTAACCCTAGCCCAGAATAGTAACCCACCACCAGCCCTACACCATACCTTACGCCGTACGCTGCTACTGACCCGTACGCTGGCACTGACCCGTGCGTCAGCACGTAGCCTGACCCTCCCACGTTTCCGTACCCTCACCTGTGCCCTAAGCCTTGCCGTTCCCTAACCCTAACCCTAGCCCCGAACGGAAACCCACCACCAGCCCTCCACCTTACCTTACGCCGTAACTTATTCCTGGCCCATACGCTGGCACTGAAACATGCGTCAGCATGTAGCCTGACCCTCCCACGTTTCGGTACTCTCATCTGTGCCCTAAGCCTTGCCGTTCCCTTACCCTAACCCTAGCCTGGAACGGAAACCAACCACCAGCCCTACATCTTACCTTACGCCGTTGCCTACCCCTGGCCCATACGCTGGCACTGACACGTGCGTCAGCACGTAGCCTGACCGTCCCACGTTTCTGTAACCTCACCTGTGCCCTAAGCCTTGCCGTTCCCTAACCCTAACCCTAGACCTGAACGGAAACCCACCACCAGCCGTACACCTTACCTTACGCCGTACCCTATTCCTGGCCCGTACGCAGGCACTGAACCATGCGTCAGCACGTAGCCTGACCCTCCCACGTTTCCGTATCCTCTCCTTTGCCCTAAGCCTTGCCGTTCCCTAAACCTAACCCTAGCCCTGATTAGAAACCCACCACCAGCCCTACACCTTACCTTACGCCGTACCCTATTCCTGGCCCGTACGCTGGCACTGAACCGTGCATCAGCACGTAGCCTTACACTCCCGCGTTTCCGTACCCTGACCTGTGCCCTAAGCCTTGCCGTTCCCTTACCCTAAGCCTAGAGTGGAACGGAAACCAACCACCAGCCCTACATCTTACCTTACGCCGTTGCCTACTCCTGGCCCGTACGCTGGCACTGACACGTGCGTCAGCACGTAGCCTGACCCTCCCACGTTTCCGTACCCTCACCTTTGCCCTAAGACTTGCCGTTCACTGACCCTAACCCTAGCCCGGATTAGAAACCCACCACCAGCCCTACACCTTACCTTACGCCGTACCCTATTCCTGACCCGTACGCTGGCACTGAACAGTGCGTCAGCACGTAGCGTGACCCTCCCAAGTTTCCGTACCCTCACCTGTGCCCTAAGCCTTGCCATTCCCTAACCCTAACCCTAGCCCGGAATAGAAAACCACCACCAGCCCTACACCTTACATTACACTGTACCCTACTCCTGAACCGTACGCTGGCACTGACCCGTGCGTCAGCACGTAGCCTGACCCTCCCACGTTTCCGTACCCTCACCTGTGCCGTAAGCCTTGCCGTTCCCTAACCATAACCCTAGCCCGGAACGGAAACCCCCCACCAGCCCTACACCTTACCTTACGCCGTAACCTATTCCTGGCCCGTACGCTGGCACTGAACCGTGCGTCAGCACGTAGCCTGACCCTCCCACGTTTCCGTTCCATCACCTGAGCCCTAAGCCTTGCCGTTCCCTAACCCTAACCCTAGCCCGGAACGCAAATCCACCACCAGCCCTACACTTTATCCTACGCCGTTGCCTACTCTTGGCCCGTACGCTGGCACTGACCCGTGCATCAGCACGCAGCCCTACCCACCCACGTTTCCGTACCCTCACCTGTGCCCTAAGCCTTGCCATTCCCTAACCCTAAACCTAGCCTGGAAAGGAAATCAACCACAAGCGCTACACTTTACCTTACGCCATACCCTACTCCTGGCCCGTACGCTGGCACTGACCCATGCGTCAGCACGTAGCCTGACCCTCCCACGTTTCAGTACCCTCACTTGTGCCCTAAGCCTTGCCGTTCCCTAACCATAACCCTAGCCCGGAACGGAAACCCACCAGCAGCCCTACACCTTACCTTACGCCGTAACCTATTCCTGGCCCGTACGCTGGCAATGAACCGTGCGTCAGCATGTAGCCTGACCCTCCCACGTTTCCGTATCCTCACCTGTGCCCTAAGCCTTGCCTTTCCCTAACCCTAACCCTAGCCCGGAATAGAAACCCACCACCAGCCCTACACCTTACCTTACGCCGTATCCTACTCCTGACCCGTACGCTGGCACTGAACCATGCGTCAGCACGTAGTCTGAGCCTCCAACGTTTCCGTACCCTCACCTGTGCCCTAAGCCTTGACGTTCCCTAACCCTAACCCTAGCCCGGAACGGAAACCCACCACCAGCCCTACACCTTAACTTACGCCGTTCCCTATTCCTGGCCCGTACGCTGGCACTGAACCGTGTGTCAGCACGTAGCCTGACCCTCCCACGTTTCCGTTCCCTCACCTGTGCCCTAAGCCTTGCCGTTCCCTAACCCTAACCCTAGCCAGGAACGCAAATCCACCACCAGCCCTACACTTTATCCTACGCCGTTGCCTACTCCTGGCCCGTACGCTGGCACTGACCAGTCCGTCAGCACGTAGCCCGACCCTCCCACGTTTCCGTACGCTCACCTGTGCCCCAAACCTTGCCGTTCCCTAACACTAACCCTAGCCTGGAACGGAAACCAACCACCAGCCCTACACCTTACCCTACGCCGTTGCCTATTCCTGGCCTGTACTCTGGCACTTAACCGTGCATCTGCACGTAGCCTTACCCTCCCGCGTTTCCGTACCCTGACCTGTGCCCTAAGCCTTGCCGTTCCCTAACCCTAACCCTAGCCCAGAACGCAAATCCACCACCAGCCTTACACTTTATCCTACGCCGTTGCCTACTCCTGGCCCGTACGCTGGCACTGACCCATGCGTCAGCACGTAGCCCGAGCATCCCACGTTTCCGTACCCTCACCTGTGCCCTAAGCCTGCCGTTCCCTAACCCTAACCCTAGACTGGAACGGAAACCAACCCACAGCCCTACACCTTACCTTACGCCGTTGCCTACTCCTGGCCCGTATGCTGGCACTGACCCGTGCGTCAGCTCGTATTCTGACCCTCCCACGTTTCCGTACACTCACCTGTGCCATAAGCCTTGCCGTTCCCTAACCCTAACCCTAGCCCGGAACGGAAACCCACCATCAGCCCTACACCTTACCCTACGCCGATGCCTACTCCTGGCCTGTACTCTGGCACTGACCCGTGCATCAGCACGTAGCCTTACCCTCCCGCGTTTCCGTACCCTGACCAGTGCCCTAAGCCTTGCCGTTCCTAATCCTAACCCTAGCCCAGACGCAAATCCATCACCAGCCCTACACTTTATCCTACGCCGTTGCCTACTCCTGGACCGTACGCTGGCACTGACCCGTGCGTCAGCACGTAGCCCGACCCTCCCACGTTTCCGTACCCTCACCTGTGCCCTAAGCCTTGCCATTCCCTAAACCTAACCCTAGCCCGGAATAGAAACCCACCACCAGCCCTACACCATACCTTACGCCGTACCCTACTACTGACCCGTACGCTGGCACTGACCCATGCGTCAGCACGTAGCCTGACCCTCCCAAGTTTCCGTACCCTCACCTGTGCCCTAAGCCTTGCCGTTCCCTAACCCTAACCCTAGCCCCGAACGGAAACCCACCACCAGCCCTACACCTTACCTTACGCCGTAACCTATTCCTGGCCCGTACGCTGGCACTGAACCGTGCGTCAGCATGTAGCCTGACCCTCCCACGTTTCCGTACCCACACCTGTGCCCTAAGCCTTGCCGTGCCCTTACCCTAAGCCTAGACTGGAACGGAAACCAACCACCAGCCCTACATCTTACCTTACGCCGTTGCCTACTCCTGGCCCGTACGCTGGCACTGACACGTGCGTCAGCACGTAGCCTGACCCTCCCACGTTTCCGTACCCTCACCTTTGCCCTAAGACTTGCCGTTCACTGACCCTAACCCTAGCCCGGATTAGAAACCCACCACCAGCCCTACAGCTTACCTTACGCCGTACCCTATTCCTGACCCGTACGCTGGCACTGAACAGTGCGTCAGCACGTAGCGTGACCCTCCCAAATTTCCGTACCCTCACCTGTGCCCTAAGCCTTGCCATTCCCTAACCCTAACCCTAGCCCGGAATAGAAAACCACCACCAGCCCTACACCTTACATTACACCGTACCCTACTCCTGAACCGTACGCTGGCACTGACCCGTGCGTCAGCACGTAGCCTGACCCTCCCACGTTTCCGTACCCTCACCTGTGCCGTAAGCCTTGCCGTTCCCTAACCATAACCCTAGCCCGGAACGGAAACCCCCCACCAGCCCTACACCTTACCTTACGCCGTAACCTATTCCTGGCCCGTACGCTGGCACTGAACCGTGCGTCAGCACGTAGCCTGACCCTCCCACGTTTCCGTTCCATCACCTGAGCCCTAAGCCTTGCCGTTCCCTAACCCTAACCCTAGCCCGGAACGCAAATCCACCACCAGCCCTACACTTTATCCTACGCAGTTGCCTACTCTTGGCCCGTACGCTGGCACTGACCCGTGCATCAGCACGCAGCCCTACCCTCCCACGTTTCCGTACCCTCACCTGTGCCCTAAGCCTTGCCGTTCCCTAACCCTAAACCTAGCCTGGAAAGGAAATCAACCACAAGCGCTACACTTTACCTTACGCCATACCCTACTCCTGGCCCGTACGCTGGCACTGACCCATGCGTCAGCACGTAGCCTGACCCTCCCACGTTTCAGTACCCTCACTTGTGCCCTAAGCCTTGCCGTTCCCTAACCATAACCCTAGCCCGGAACGGAAACCCACCACCAGCCGTACACCTTACCTTACGCCGTAACCTATTCCTGGCCCGTACGCTGGCAATGAACCGTGCGTCAGCATGTAGCCTGACCCTCCCACGTTTCCGTATCCTCACCTGTGCCCTAAGCCTTGCCTTTCCCTAACCCTAACCCTAGCCCGGAATAGAAACCCACCACCAGCCCTACACCTTACCTTACGCCGTATCCTACTCCTGACCCGTACGCTGGCACTGAACCATGCGTCAGCACGTAGTCTGAGCCTCCAACGTTTCCGTACCCTCACCTGTGCCCTAAGCCTTGACGTTCCCTAACCCTAACCCTAGCCCGGAACGGAAACCCACCACCAGCCCTACACCTTAACTTACGCCGTTCCCTATTCCTGGCCCGTACGCTGGCACTGAACCGTGTGTCAGCACGTAGCCTGACCCTCCCACGTTTCCGTTCCCTCACCTGTGCCCTAAGCCTTGCCGTTCCCTAACCCTAACCCTAGCCAGGAATGCAAATCCACCACCAGCCTTACACTTTATCCTACGCCGTTGCCTACTCCTGGCCCGTACGCTGGCACTGACCAGTCCGTCAGCACGTAGCCCGACCCTCCCACGTTTCCGTACCCTCACCTGTGCCCTAAGCCTTGCCGTTCCCTAACACTAACCCTAGCCTGGAACGGAAACCAACCACCAGCCCTACACCTTACCCTACGCCGTTGCCTATTCCTGGCCTGTACTCTGGCACTTAACCGTGCATCTGCACGTAGCCTTACCCTCCCGCGTTTCCGTACCCTGACCTGTGCCCTAAGCCTTGCCGTTCCCTAACCCTAACCCTAGCCCAGAACGCAAATCCACCACCAGCCTTACACTTTATCCTACGCCGTTGCCTACTCCTGGCCCGTACGCTGGCACTGACCCGTGCGTCAGCACGTAGCCCGACTCTCCCACGTTTCCGTACCCTCACCTGTGCCCTATGCCTTGCCGTTCCCTAACCCTAACCCTAGCCAGGAACGGAAACCAACCACCAGCCCTACACCTTACCTTACGCCGTTGCCTATTCCTGGCCCGTACGCTGGCACTGACCCGTGCGTCAGCACGTAGCCTGACCCTCCCACGTTTCCGTACCCTCACCTGTGCCCTAAGCCTTGCCATTCCCTAACCCTAACCCTAGCCCAGAATAGTAACCCACCACCAGCCCTACACCATACCTTACGCCGTACGCTGCTACTGACCCGTACGCTGGCACTGACCCGTGCGTCAGCACGTAGCCTGACCCTCCCACGTTTCCGTACCCTCACCTGTGCCCTAAGCCTTGCCGTTCCCTAACCCTAACCCTAGCCCCGAACGGAAACCCACCACCAGCCCTCCACCTTACCTTACGCCGTAACTTATTCCTGGCCCATACGCTGGCACTGAAACATGCGTCAGCATGTAGCCTGACCCTCCCACGTTTCGGTACTCTCATCTGTGCCCTAAGCCTTGCCGTTCCCTTACCCTAACCCTAGCCTGGAACGGAAACCAACCACCAGCCCTACATCTTACCTTACGCCGTTGCCTACCCCTGGCCCGTACGCTGGCACTGACACGTGCGTCAGCACGTAGCCTGACCGTCCCACGTTTCTGTAACCTCACCTGTGCCCTAAGCCTTGCCGTTCCCTAACCCTAACCCTAGACCTGAACGGAAACCCACCACCAGCCGTACACCTTACCTTACGCCGTATCCTATTCCTGGCCCGTACGCAGGCACTGAACCATGCGTCAGCACGTAGCCTGACCCTCCCACGTTTCCGTATCCTCTCCTTTGCCCTAAGCCTTGCCGTTCCCTAAACCTAACCCTAGCCCTGATAAGAAACCCACCACCAGCCCTAAACCTTACCTTACGCCGTACCCTATTCCTGGCCCGTACGCTGGCACTGAACCGTGCATCAGCACGTAGCCTTACCCTCCCGCGTTTCCGTACCCTGACCTGTGCCCTAAGCCTTGACGTTCCCTAACCCTAACCCTAGTCCGGAACGGAAACCCACCACCATCCCTAAACCTTACCTTACGCCGTTGCCTACTCCTCGCCCGTACGCTGGCATTGACCCGTGCGTCAGCACGTAGTCTGACCCTCCCACGTTTACGTACCCTCACCTGTGCCGTAAGCCTTGCCGTTCCCTAACCCTAACCCTAGCCCGGAACGGAAAGCCACCACCAGCCCTACACCTTACCCTACGCCGTTGCCTACTCCTGGCCTGTACTCTGGCACTGAACCATGCATCAGCACGTAGCCTTAGCCTCCCGCGTTTCTGTACCCTGACCTGTGCGCTAAGCCTTGCCGTTCCCTAACCCTAACCCTAGCCCGGAACGGAAACCCACCACCAGCCCTACACCTTACCTTACGCCGTTCCCTATTCCTGGCCCGTACGCTGGCACTGAACCATGCGTCAGCACGTAGCCTGACCCTCTCACGTTTCCGTACCATCACCTGTGCCCTAAGCCTTGCCGTTCCCTAACCCTAACCCTAGCCTGGAACGGAAACCAACCACCAGCCGTACACCTTACCTTACGCCGTTGCCTACTCCTCGCCCGTATGCTGGCATTGACACATGCGTCAGCACGTAGCCTGACCGTCCCACGTTTCTGTAACCTCACATGTGCCCTAAGCCTTGCCGTTCCCTAACCCTAACCCTAGCCCAGAACGGAAACCCACCACCAGCCGTACACCTTACCTTACGCCGTAACCTATTCCTGGCCCGTACGCTGGCAATGAACCGTGCGTCAGCATGTAGCCTGACCCTCCCACGTTTCCGTATCCTCACCTGTGCCCTAAGCCTTGCCTTTCCCTAACCCTAACCCTAGCCCGGAATAGAAACCCACCACCAGCCCTACACCTTACCTTACGCCGTATCCTACTCCTGACCCGTACGCTGGCACTGAACCATGCGTCAGCACGTAGTCTGAGCCTCCAACGTTTCCGTACCCTCACCTGTGCCCTAAGCCTTGACGTTCCCTAACCCTAACCCTAGCCCTGAACGGAAACCCACCACCAGCCCTACACCTTAACTTACGCCGTTCCCTATTCCTGGCCCGTACGCTGGCACTGAACCGTGTGTCAGCACGTAGCCTGACCCTCCCACGTTTCCGTTCCCTCACCTGTGCCCTAAGCCTTGCCGTTCCCTAACCCTAACCCTAGCCAGGAACGCAAATCCACCACCAGCCCTACACTTTATCCTACGCCGTTGCCTACTCCTGGCCCGTACGCTGGCACTGACCAGTCCGTCAGCACGTAGCCCGACCCTCCCACGTTTCCGTACCCTCACCTGTGCCCTAAGCCTTGCCGTTCCCTAACACTAACCCTAGCCTGGAACGGAAACCAACCACCAGCCCTACACCTTACCCTACGCCGTTGCCTATTCCTGGCCTGTACTCTGGCACTTAACCGTGCATCTGCACGTAGCCTTACCCTCCCGCGTTTCCGTACCCTGACCTGTGCCCTAAGCCTTGCCGTTCCCTAACCCTAACCCTAGCCCAGAACGCAAATCCACCACCAGCCTTACACTTTATCCTACGCCGTTGCCTACTCCTGGCCCGTACGCTGGCACTGACCCGTGCGTCAGCACGTAGCCCGACTCTCCCACGTTTCCGTACCCTCACCTGTGCCCTATGCCTTGCCGTTCCCTAACCCTAACCCTAGCCAGGAACGGAAACCAACCACCAGCCCTACACCTTACCTTACGCCGTTGCCTATTCCTGGCCCGTACGCTGGCACTGACCCGTGCGTCAGCACGTAGCCTGACCCTCCCACGTTTCCGTACCCTCACCTGTGCCCTAAGCCTTGCCATTCCCTAACCCTAACCCTAGCCCAGAATAGTAACCCACCACCAGCCCTACACCATACCTTACGCCGTACGCTGCTACTGACCCGTACGCTGGCACTGACCCGTGCGTCAGCACGTAGCCTGACCCTCCCACGTTTCCGTACCCTCACCTGTGCCCTAAGCCTTGCCGTTCCCTAACCCTAACCCTAGCCCCGAACGGAAACCCACCACCAGCCCTCCACCTTACCTTACGCCGTAACTTATTCCTGGCCCATACGCTGGCACTGAAACATGCGTCAGCATGTAGCCTGACCCTCCCACGTTTCGGTACTCTCATCTGTGCCCTAAGCCTTGCCGTTCCCTTACCCTAACCCTAGCCTGGAACGGAAACCAACCACCAGCCCTACATCTTACCTTACGCCGTTGCCTACCCCTGGCCCGTACGCTGGCACTGACACGTGCGTCAGCACGTAGCCTGACCGTCCCACGTTTCTGTAACCTCACCTGTGCCCTAAGCCTTGCCGTTCCCTAACCCTAACCCTAGACCTGAACGGAAACCCACCACCAGCCGTACACCTTACCTTACGCCGTACCCTATTCCTGGCCCGTACGCAGGCACTGAACCATGCGTCAGCACGTAGCCTGACCCTCCCACGTTTCCGTATCCTCTCCTTTGCCCTAAGCCTTGCCGTTCCCTAAACCTAACCCTAGCCCTGATAAGAAACCCACCACCAGCCCTACACCTTACCTTACGCCGTACCCTATTCCTGGCCCGTACGCTGGCACTGAACCGTGCATCAGCACGTAGCCTTACACTCCCGCGTTTCCGTACCCTGACCTGTGCCCTAAGCCTTGACGTTCCCTAACCCTAACCCTAGTCCGGAACGGAAACCCACCACCATCCCTAAACCTTACCTTACGCCGTTGCCTACTCCTCGCCCGTACGCTGGCATTGACCCGTGCGTCAGCACGTAGTCTGACCCTCCCACGTTTACGTACCCTCACCTGTGCCGTAAGCCTTGCCGTTCCCTAACCCTAACCCTAGCCCGGAACGGAAAGCCACCACCAGCCCTACACCTTACCCTACGCCGTTGCCTACTCCTGGCCTGTACTCTGGCACTGAACCATGCATCAGCACGTAGCCTTAGCCTCCCGCGTTTCTGTACCCTGACCTGTGCGCTAAGCCTTGCCGTTCCCTAACCCTAACCCTAGCCCGGAACGGAAACCCACCACCAGCCCTACACCTTACCTTACGCCGTTCCCTATTCCTGGCCCGTACGCTGGCACTGAACCATGCGTCAGCACGTAGCCTGACCCTCTCACGTTTCCGTACCCTCACCTGTGCCCTAAGCCTTGCCGTTCCCTAACCCTAACCCTAGCCTGGAACGGAAACCAACCACCAGCCGTACACCTTACCTTACGCCGTTGCCTACTCCTCGCCCGTATGCTGGCATTGACACATGCGTCAGCACGTAGCCTGACCGTCCCACGTTTCTGTAACCTCACATGTGCCCTAAGCCTTGCCGTTCCCTAACCCTAACCCTAGCCCAGAACGGAAACCCACCACCAGCCGTACACCTTACCTTACGCCGTAACCTATTCCTGGCCCGTACGCTGGCAATGAACCGTGCGTCAGCATGTAGCCTGACCCTCCCACGTTTCCGTATCCTCACCTGTGCCCTAAGCCTTGCCTTTCCCTAACCCTAACCCTAGCCCGGAATAGAAACCCACCACCAGCCCTACACCTTACCTTACGCCGTATCCTACTCCTGACCCGTACGCTGGCACTGAACCATGCGTCAGCACGTAGTCTGAGCCTCCAACGTTTCCGTACCCTCACCTGTGCCCTAAGCCTTGACGTTCCCTAACCCTAACCCTAGCCCTGTACGGAAACCCACCACCAGCCCTACACCTTAACTTACGCCGTTCCCTATTCCTGGCCCGTACGCTGGCACTGAACCGTGTGTCAGCACGTAGCCTGACCCTCCCACGTTTCCGTTCCCTCACCTGTGCCCTAAGCCTTGCCGTTCCCTAACCCTAACCCTAGCCAGGAACGCAAATCCACCACCAGCCCTACACTTTATCCTACGCCGTTGCCTACTCCTGGCCCGTACGCTGGCACTGACCAGTCCGTCAGCACGTAGCCCGACCCTCCCACGTTTCCGTACCCTCACCTGTGCCCTAAGCCTTGCCGTTCCCTAACACTAACCCTAGCCTGGAACGGAAACCAACCACCAGCCCTACACCTTACCCTACGCCGTTGCCTATTCCTGGCCTGTACTCTGGCACTTAACCGTGCATCTGCACGTAGCCTTACCCTCCCGCGTTTCCATACCCTGACCTGTGCCCTAAGCCTTGCCGTTCCCTAACCCTAACCCTAGCCCAGAACGCAAATCCACCACCAGCCTTACACTTTATCCTACGCCGTTGCCTACTCCTGGCCCGTACGCTGGCACTGACCCGTGCGTCAGCACGTAGCCCGACTCTCCCACGTTTCCGTACCCTCACCTGTGCCCTATGCCTTGCCGTTCCCTAACCCTAACCCTAGCCAGGAACGGAAACCAACCACCAGCCCTACACCTTACCTTACGCCGTTGCCTATTCCTGGCCCGTACGCTGGCACTGACCCGTGCGTCAGCACGTAGCCTGACCCTCCCACGTTTCCGTACCCTCACCTGTGCCCTAAGCCTTGCCATTCCCTAACCCTAACCCTAGCCCAGAATAGTAACCCACCACCAGCCCTACACCATACCTTACGCCGTACGCTGCTACTGACCCGTACGCTGGCACTGACCCGTGCGTCAGCACGTAGCCTGACCCTCCCACGTTTCCGTACCCTCACCTGTGCCCTAAGCCTTGCCGTTCCCTAACCCTAACCCTAGCCCCGAACGGAAACCCACCACCAGCCCTCCACCTTACCTTACGCCGTAACTTATTCCTGGCCCATACGCTGGCACTGAAACATGCGTCAGCATGTAGCCTGACCCTCCCACGTTTCGGTACTCTCATCTGTGCCCTAAGCCTTGCCGTTCCCTTACCCTAACCCTAGCCTGGAACGGAAACCAACCACCAGCCCTACATCTTACCTTACGCCGTTGCCTACCCCTGGCCCGTACGCTGGCACTGACACGTGCGTCAGCACGTAGCCTGACCGTCCCACGTTTCTGTAACCTCACCTGTGCCCTAAGCCTTGCCGTTCCCTAACCCTAACCCTAGACCTGAACGGAAACCCACCACCAGCCGTACACCTTACCTTACGCCGTACCCTATTCCTGGCCCGTACGCAGGCACTGAACCATGCGTCAGCACGTAGCCTGACCCTCCCACGTTTCCGTATCCTCTCCTTTGCCCTAAGCCTTGCCGTTCCCTAAACCTAACCCTAGCCCTGATTAGAAACCCACCACCAGCCCTACACCTTACCTTACGCCGTACCCTATTCCTGGCCCGTACGCTGGCACTGAACCGTGCATCAGCACGTAGCCTTACCCTCCCGCGTTTCCGTACCCTGACCTGTGCCCTAAGCCTTGCCATTCCCTAAACCTAACCCTAGCCCGGAATAGAAACCCACCACCAGCCCTACACCATACCTTACGCCGTACCCTACTACTGACCCGTACGCTGGCACTGACCCATGCGTCAGCACGTAGCCTGACCCTCCCAAGTTTCCGTACCCTCACCTGTGCCCTAAGCCTTGCCGTTCCCTAACCCTAACCCTAGCCCCGAACGGAAACCCACCACCAGCCCTACACCTTACCTTACGCCGTAACCTATTCCTGGCCCGTTCGCTGGCACTGAACCGTGCGTCAGCATGTAGCCTGACCCTCCCACGTTTCCGTACCCTCACCTGTGCCCTAAGCCTTGCCGTTCCCTTACCCTAAGCCTAGACTGGAACGGAAACCAACCACCAGCCCTACATCTTACCTTACGCCGTTGCCTACTCCTGGCCCGTACGCTGGCACTGACACGTGCGTCAGCACGTAGCCTGACCCTCCCACGTTTCCGTACCCTCAACTTTGCCCTAAGACTTGCCGTTCACTGACCCTAACCCTAGCCCGGATTAGAAACCCACCACCAGCCCTACACCTTACCTTACGCCGTACCCTATTCCTGACCCGTACGCTGGCACTGAACAGTGCGTCAGCACGTAGCGTGACCCTCCCACGTTTCCGTACCCTCACCTGTGCCCTAAGCCTTGCCATTCCCTAACCCTAACCCTAGCCCGGAATAGAAAACCACCACCAGCCCTACACCTTACATTACACTGTACCCTACTCCTGAACCGTACGCTGGCACTGACCCGTGCGTCAGCACGTAGCCTGACCCTCCCACGTTTCCGTACCCTCACCTGTGCCGTAAGCCTTGCAGTTCCCTAACCATAACCCTAGCCCAGAACGGAAACCCCCCACCAGCCCTACACCTTACCTTACGCCGTAACCTATTCCTGGCCCGTACGCTGGCACTGAACCGTGCGTCAGCACGTAGCCTGACCCTCCCACGTTTCCGTTCCATCACCTGAGCCCTAAGCCTTGCCGTTCCCTAACCCTAACCCTAGCCCGGAACGCAAATCCACCACCAGCCCTACACTTTATCCTACGCCGTTGCCTACTCTTGGCCCGTACGCTGGCACTGACCCGTGCATCAGCACGCAGCCCTACCCTCCCACGTTTCCGTACCCTCACCTGTGCCCTAAGCCTTGCCATTCCCTAACCCTAAACCTAGCCTGGAAAGGAAATCAACCACAAGCGCTACACTTTACCTTACGCCATACCCTACTCCTGGCCCGTACGCTGGCACTGACCCATGCGTCAGCACGTAGCCTGACCCTCCCACGTTTCAGTACCCTCACTTGTGCCCTAAGCCTTGCCGTTCCCTAACCATAACCCTAGCCCGGAACGGAAACCCACCACCAGCCCTACACCTTACCTTACGCCGTAACCTATTCCTGGCCCGTACGCTGGCAATGAACCGTGCGTCAGCATGTAGCCTGACCCTCCCACGTTTCCGTATCCTCACCTGTGCCCTAAGCCTTGCCTTTCCCTAACCCTAACCCTAGCCCGGAATAGAAACCCACCACCAGCCCTACACCTTACCTTACGCCGTATCCTACTCCTGACCCGTACGCTGGCACTGAACCATGCGTCAGCACGTAGTCTGAGCCTCCAACGTTTCCGTACCCTCACCTGTGCCCTAAGCCTTGACGTTCCCTAACCCTAACCCTAGCCCGGAACGGAAACCCACCACCAGCCCTACACCTTAACTTACGCCGTTCCCTATTCCTGGCCCGTACGCTGGCACTGAACCGTGTGTCAGCACGTAGCCTGACCCTCCCACGTTTCCGTTCCCTCACCTGTGCCCTAAGCCTTGCCGTTCCCTAACCCTAACCCTAGCCAGGAACGCAAATCCACCACCAGCCCTACACTTTATCCTACGCCGTTGCCTACTCCTGGCCCGTACGCTGGCACTGACCAGTCCGTCAGCACGTAGCCCGACCCTCCCACGTTTCCGTACCCTCACCTGTGCCCTAAGCCTTGCCGTTCCCTAACACTAACCCTAGCCTGGAACGGAAACCAACCACCAGCCCTACACCTTACCCTACGCCGTTGCCTATTCCTGGCCTGTACTCTGGCACTTAACCGTGCATCTGCACGTAGCCTTACCCTCCCGCGTTTCCGTACCCTGACCTGTGCCCTAAGCCTTGCCGTTCCCTAACCCTAACCCTAGCCCAGAACGCAAATCCACCACCAGCCTTACACTTTATCCTACGCCGTTGCCTACTCCTGGCCCGTACGCTGGCACTGACCCGTGCGTCAGCACGTAGCCCGAGCATCCCACGTTTCCGTACCCTCACCTGTGCCCTAAGCCTGCCGTTCCCTAACCCTAACCCTAGACTGGAACGGAAACCAACCCACAGCCCTACACCTTACCTTACGCCGTTGCCTACTCCTGGCCCGTATGCTGGCACTGACCCGTGCGTCAGCTCGTATTCTGACCCTCCCACGTTTCCGTACACTCACCTGTGCCATAAGCCTTGCCGTTCCCTAACCCTAACCCTAGCCCGGAACGGAAACCCACCACCAGCCCTACACCTTACCCTACGCCGATGCCTACTCCTGGCCTGTACTCTGGCACTGACCCGTGCATCAGCACGTAGCCTTACCCTCCCGCGTTTCCGTACCCTGACCAGTGCCCTAAGCATTGCCGTTCCTAAACCTAACCCTAGCCCAGACGCAAATCCATCACCAGCCCTACACTTTATCCTACGCCGTTGCCTACTCCTGGACCGTACGCTGGCACTGACCCGTGCGTCAGCACGTAGCCCGACCCTCCCACGTTTCCGTACCCTCACCTGTGCCCTAAGCCTTGCCATTCCCTAAACCTAACCCTAGCCCGGAATAGAAACCCACCACCAGCCCTACACCATACCTTACGCCGTACCCTACTACTGACCCGTACGCTGGCACTGACCCATGCGTCAGCACGTAGCCTGACCCTCCCAAGTTTCCGTACCCTCACCTGTGCCCTAAGCCTTGCCGTTCCCTAACCATAACCCTAGCCTCGAACGGAAACCCACCACCAGCCCTACACCTTACCTTACGCCGTAACCTATTCCTGACCCGTACGCTGGCACTGAACCGTGCGTCAGCATGTAGCCTGACCCTCCCACGTTTCCATACCCACACCTGTGCCCTAAGCCTTGCCGTTCCCTTACCCTAAGCCTAGACTGGAACGGAAACCAACCACCAGCCCTACATCTTACCTTACGCCGTTGCCTACTCCTGGCCCATACGCTGGCACTGACACGTGCGTCAGCACGTAGCCTGACCCTCCCACGTTTCCGTACCCTCACCTTTGCCCTAAGACTTGCCGTTCACTGACCCTAACCCTAGCCCGGATTAGAAACCCACCACCAGCCCTACACCTTACCTTACGCCGTACCCTATTCCTGAGCCGTACGCTGGCACTGAACAGTGCGTCAGCACGTAGCGTGACCCTCCCAAGTTTCCGTACCCTCACCTGTGCCCTAAGCCTTGCCATTCCCTAACCCTAACCCTAGCCCGGAATAGAAAACCACCACCAGCCCTACACCTTACATTACACCGTACCCTACTCCTGAACCGTACGCTGGCACTGACCCGTGCGTCAGCACGTAGCCTGACCCTCCCACGTTTCCGTACCCTCACCTGTGCCGTAAGCCTTGCCGTTCCCTAACCATAACCCTAGCCCGGAACGGAAACCCCCCACCAGCACTACACCTTACCTTACGCCGTAACCTATTCCTGGCCCGTACGCTGGCACTGAACCGTGCGTCAGCACGTAGCCTGACCCTCCCACGTTTCCGTTCCATCACCTGAGCCCTAAGCCTTGCCGTTCCCTTACCCTAACCCTAGCCCGGAACGCAAATCCACCACCAGCCCTACACTTTATCCTACGCCGTTGCCTACTCTTGGCCCGTACGCTGGCACTGACCCGTGCATCAGCACGCAGCCCTACCCTCCCACGTTTCCGTACCCTCACCTGTGCCCTAAGCCTTGCCGTTCCCTAACCCTAAACCTAGCCTGGAAAGGAAATCAACCACAAGCGCTACACTTTACCTTACGCCATACCCTACTCCTGGCCCGTACGCTGGCACTGACCCATGCGTCAGCACGTAGCCTGACCCTCCCACGTTTCAGTACCCTCACTTGTGCCCTAAGCCTTGCCGTTCCCTAACCATAACCCTAGCCCGGAACGGAAACCCACCACCAGCCCTACACCTTACCTTACGCCGTAACCTATTCCTGGCCCGTACGCTGGCAATGAACCGTGCGTCAGCATGTAGCCTGACCCTCCCACGTTTCCGTATCCTCAACTGTGCCCTAAGCCTTGCCTTTCCCTAACCCTAACCCTAGCCCGGAATAGAAACCCACCACCAGCCCTACACCTTACCTTACGCCGTATCCTACTCCTGACCCGTACGCTGGCACTGAACCATGCGTCAGCACGTAGTCTGAGCCTCCAACGTTTCCGTACCCTCACCTGTGCCCTAAGCCTTGACGTTCCCTAACCCTAACCCTAGCCCGGAACGGAAACCCACCACCAGCCCTACACCTTAACTTACGCCGTTCCCTATTCCTGGCCCGTACGCTGGCACTGAACCGTGTGTCAGCACGTAGCCTGACCCTCCCACGTTTCCGTTCCCTCACCTGTGCCCTAAGCCTTGCCGTTCCCTAACCCTAACCCTAGCCAGGAACGCAAATCCACCACCAGCCCTACACTTTATCCTACGCCGTTGCCTACTCCTGGCCCGTACGCTGGCACTGACCAGTCCGTCAGCACGTAGCCCGACCCTCCCACGTTTCCGTACCCTCACCTGTGCCCTAAGCCTTGCCGTTCCCTAACACTAACCCTAGCCTGGAACGGAAACCAACCACCAGCCCTACACCTTACCCTACGCCGTTGCCTATTCCTGGCCTGTACTCTGGCACTTAACCGTGCATCTGCACGTAGCCTTACCCTCCCGCGTTTCCGTACCCTGACCTGTGCCCTAAGCCTTGCCGTTCCCTAACCCTAACCCTAGCCCAGAACGCAAATCCACCACCAGCCTTACACTTTATCCTACGCCGTTGCCTACTCCTGGCCCGTACGCTGGCACTGACCCGTGCGTCAGCACGTAGCCCGACTCTCCCACGTTTCTGTACCCACACCTGTGCCCTATGCCTTGCCGTTCCCTAACCCTAACCCTAGCCAGGAACGGAAACCAACCACCAGCCCTACACCTTACCTTACGCCGTTGCCTATTCCTGGCCCGTACGCTGGCACTGACCCGTGCGTCAGCACGTAGCCTGACCCTCCCACGTTTCCGTACCCTCACCTGTGCCCTAAGCCTTGCCATTCCCTAACCCTAACCCTAGCCCAGAATAGTAACCCACCACCAGCCCTACACCATACCTTACGCCGTACGCTGCTACTGACCCGTACGCTGGCACTGACCCGTGCGTCAGCACGTAGCCTGACCCTCCCACGTTTCCGTACCCTCACCTGTGCCCTAAGCCTTGCCGTTCCCTAACCCTAACCCTAGCCCCGAACGGAAACCCACCACCAGCCCTCCACCTTACCTTACGCCGTAACTTATTCCTGGCCCATACGCTGGCACTGAAACATGCGTCAGCATGTAGCCTGACCCTCCCACGTTTCGGTACTCTCATCTGTGCCCTAAGCCTTGCCGTTCCCTTACCCTAACCCTAGCCTGGAACGGAAACCAACCACCAGCCCTACATCTTACCTTACGCCGTTGCCTACCCCTGGCCCGTACGCTGGCACTGACACGTGCGTCAGCACGTAGCCTGACCGTCCCACGTTTCTGTAACCTCACCTGTGCCCTAAGCCTTGCCGTTCCCTAACCCTAACCCTAGACCTGAACGGAAACCCACCACCAGCCGTACACCTTACCTTACGCCGTACCCTATTCCTGGCCCGTACGCAGGCACTGAACCATGCGTCAGCACGTAGCCTGACCCTCCCACGTTTCCGTATCCTCTCCTTTGCCCTAAGCCTTGCCGTTCCCTAAACCTAACCCTAGCCCTGATAAGAAACCCACCACCAGCCCTACACCTTACCTTACGCCGTACCCTATTCCTGGCCCGTACGCTGGCACTGAACCGTGCATCAGCACGTAGCCTTACCCTCCCGCGTTTCCGTACCCTGACCTGTGCCCTAAGCCTTGACGTTCCCTAACCCTAACCCTAGTCCGGAACGGAAACCCACCACCATCCCTAAACCTTACCTTACGCCGTTGCCTACTCCTCGCCCGTACGCTGGCATTGACCCGTGCGTCAGCACGTAGTCTGACCCTCCCACGTTTACGTACCCTCACCTGTGCCGTAAGCCTTGCCGTTCCCTAACCCTAACCCTAGCCCGGAACGGAAAGCCACCACCAGCCCTACACCTTACCCTACGCCGTTGCCTACTCCTGGCCTGTACTCTGGCACTGAACCATGCATCAGCACGTAGCCTTAGCCTCCCGCGTTTCTGTACCCTGACCTGTGCGCTAAGCCTTGCCGTTCCCTAACCCTAACCCTAGCCCGGAACGGAAACCCACCACCAGCCCTACACCTTACCTTACGCCGTTCCCTATTCCTGGCCCGTACGCTGGCACTGAACCATGCGTCAGCACGTAGCCTGACCCTCTCACGTTTCCGTACCATCACCTGTGCCCTAAGCCTTGCCGTTCCCTAACCCTAACCCTAGCCTGGAACGGAAACCAACCACCAGCCGTACACCTTACCTTACGCCGTTGCCTACTCCTCGCCCGTATGCTGGCATTGACACATGCGTCAGCACGTAGCCTGACCGTCCCACGTTTCTGTAACCTCACATGTGCCCTAAGCCTTGCCGTTCCCTAACCCTAACCCTAGCCCAGAACGGAAACCCACCACCAGCCGTACACCTTACCTTACGCCGTAACCTATTCCTGGCCCGTACGCTGGCAATGAACCGTGCGTCAGCATGTAGCCTGACCCTCCCACGTTTCCGTATCCTCACCTGTGCCCTAAGCCTTGCCTTTCCCTAACCCTAACCCTAGCCCGGAATAGAAACCCACCACCAGCCCTACACCTTACCTTACGCCGTATCCTACTCCTGACCCGTACGCTGGCACTGAACCATGCGTCAGCACGTAGTCTGAGCCTCCAACGTTTCCGTACCCTCACCTGTGCCCTAAGCCTTGCCATTCCCTAACCCTAACCCTAGCACGGAATGTAACCCACCACCAACCCTACACCATACCTTACGCCGTACGCTGCTACTGACCCGCACGCTGGCACTGACCCGTGCGTCAGCACGTAGCCTGACCCTCCCACGTTTCCGTACCCTCACCTGTGCCCTAAGCCTTGCCGTTCCCTAACCCTAACCCTAGCCCCGAACGGAAACCCACCACCAGCCCTACACCTTACCTTACGCCGTAACTTATTCCCGGCCCATACGCTGGCACTGAAACGTGCGTCAGCATGTAGCCTGACCCTCCCACGTTTCGGTACCCTCACCTGTGCCCTAAGCCTTGCCGTTCCCTTACCCTAACCCTAGCCTGGAACGGAAACCAACCACCAGCCCTACATCTTACCTTACGCCGTTGCCTACCCCTGGCCCGTACGCTGGCACTGACACGTGCGTCAGCACGTAGCCTGACCGTCACACGTTTCGGTAACTTCACCTGTGCCCTAAGCCTTGCCATTCCCTAACCCTAACCCTAGCCCGGAACGGAAACCCACCACCAGCCGTACACCTTACCTTACGCCGTACCCTATTCCTGGCCCGTACGCTGGCACTGAACCATGCGTCAGCACGTAGCCTGACCCTCCCACGTTTCCGTACCCTCTCCTTTGCCCTAAGACTTGCCGTTCCCTAACCCTAACCCTAGCCCGGATTAGAAATCCACCACCAGCCCTACACCTTACCTTACGCCGTACCCTATTCCTGGCCCGTACGCTGGCACTGAACCGTGCGTCAGCACGTAGCCTGACCCTCCATAGTTTCCGTACCCTCACCTGTGCCCTAAGCCTTGCCATTCCCTAACCCTAACCCTAGCCTGGAACGGAAACCAACCACCAGCCGTACACCTTACCTTACGTCGTTGCCTACTCCTGCCCGTACGCTGGCATTGACCCGTGCGTCAGCACGTAGCCTGACCCTCGCACGTTTATGTACCCTCACCTGTGCCCTAAGCCTCGCTGTTCCCTAATCCTAACCCTAGCCCGGAACGGAAACCCACCACCAGCCCTACACCTTACCCTACGCCGTTGCCTACTCCTGGCCTGTACTCTGGCACTGAACCGTGCATCAGCACGTAGCCTTACCCTCACGCGTTTCCGTACCCTGACCTGTGCCCTAAGCCTTGCCGTTCCCTAACCCTAACCCTAGTCCGGAACGGAAACCCACCACCAGCCCTAAACCTTACCTTACGCCGTAACTTATTCCTGGCCCATACGCTGGCACTGAACCGTGCGTCAGCATGTAGCCTGACCCTCCCACGTTTCGGTACCCTCACCTGTGCCCTAAGTCTTGCCATTCCCTAACCCTAACCCTAGCCTGGAACGGAAACCAACCACCAGCCCTACACCTTACCCTACGCCGTTGCCTACTCCTGGCCTGTACTCTGGCACTGAACCATGCATCAGCACGTAGCCTTAGCCTCCCGCGTTTCTGTACCCTGACCTGTGCGCTAAGCCTTGCCGTTCCCTAACCCTAACCCTAGCCCGGAACGGAAACCCACCACCAGCCCTACACCTTACCTTACGCCGTTCCCTATTCCTGGCCGGTACGCTGGCACTGAACCATGCGTCAGCACGTAGCCTGACCCTCTCACGTTTCCGTACCATCACCTGTGCCCTAAGCCTTGCCGTTCCCTAACCCTAACCCTAGCCTGGAACGGAAACCAACCACCAGCCGTACACCTTACCTTACGCCGTTGCCTACTCCTCGCCCGTATGCTGGCATTGACACATGCGTCAGCACGTAGCCTGACCGTCCCACGTTTCTGTAACCTCACATGTGCCCTAAGCCTTGCCGTTCCCTAACCCTAACCCTAGCCCAGAACGGAAACCCACCACCAGCCGTACACCTTACCTTACGCCGTAACCTATTCCTGGCCCGTACGCTGGCAATGAACCGTGCGTCAGCATGTAGCCTGACCCTCCCACGTTTCCGTATCCTCACCTGTGCCCTAAGCCTTGCCTTTCCCTAACCCTAACCCTAGCCCGGAATAGAAACCCACCACCAGCCCTACACCTTACCTTACGCCGTATCCTACTCCTGACCCGTACGCTGGCACTGAACCATGCGTCAGCACGTAGTCTGAGCCTCCAACGTTTCCGTACCCTCACCTGTGCCCTAAGCCTTGACGTTCCCTAACCCTAACCCTAGCCCGGAACGGAAACCCACCACCAGCCCTACACCTTAACTTACGCCGTTCCCTATTCCTGGCCCGTACGCTGGCACTGAACCGTGTGTCAGCACGTAGCCTGACCCTCCCACGTTTCCGTTCCCTCACCTGTGCCCTAAGCCTTGCCGTTCCCTAACCCTAACCCTAGCCAGGAACGCAAATCCACCACCAGCCCTACACTTTATCCTACGCCGTTGCCTACTCCTGGCCCGTACGCTGGCACTGACCAGTCCGTCAGCACGTAGCCCGACCCTCCCACGTTTCCGTACCCTCACCTGTGCCCTAAGCCTTGCCGTTCCCTAACACTAACCCTAGCCTGGAACGGAAACCAACCACCAGCCCTACACCTTACCCTACGCCGTTGCCTATTCCTGGCCTGTACTCTGGCACTTAACCGTGCATCTGCACGTAGCCTTACCCTCCCGCGTTTCCGTACCCTGACCTGTGCCCTAAGCCTTGCCGTTCCCTAACCCTAACCCTAGCCCAGAACGCAAATCCACCACCAGCCTTACACTTTATCCTACGCCGTTGCCTACTCCTGGCCCGTACGCTGGCACTGACCCGTGCGTCAGCACGTAGCCCGACTCTCCCACGTTTCCGTACCCTCACCTGTGCCCTATGCCTTGCCGTTCCCTAACCCTAACCCTAGCCAGGAACGGAAACCAACCACCAGCCCTACACCTTACCTTACGCCGTTGCCTATTCCTGGCCCGTACGCTGGCACTGACCCGTGCGTCAGCACGTAGCCTGACCCTCCCACGTTTCCGTACCCTCACCTGTGCCCTAAGCCTTGCCATTCCCTAACCCTAACCCTAGCCCAGAATAGTAACCCACCACCAGCCCTACACCATACCTTACGCCGTACGCTGCTACTGACCCGTACGCTGGCACTGACCCGTGCGTCAGCACGTAGCCTGACCCTCCCACGTTTCCGTACCCTCACCTGTGCCCTAAGCCTTGCCGTTCCCTAACCCTAACCCTAGCCCCGAACGGAAACCCACCACCAGCCCTCCACCTTACCTTACGCCGTAACTTATTCCTGGCCCATACGCTGGCACTGAAACATGCGTCAGCATGTAGCCTGACCCTCCCACGTTTCGGTACTCTCATCTGTGCCCTAAGCCTTGCCGTTCCCTTACCCTAACCCTAGCCTGGAACGGAAACCAACCACCAGCCCTACATCTTACCTTACGCCGTTGCCTACCCCTGGCCCGTACGCTGGCACTGACACGTGCGTCAGCACGTAGCCTGACCGTCCCACGTTTCTGTAACCTCACCTGTGCCCTAAGCCTTGCCGTTCCCTAACCCTAACCCTAGACCTGAACGGAAACCCACCACCAGCCGTACACCTTACCTTACGCCGTACCCTATTCCTGGCCCGTACGCAGGCACTGAACCATGCGTCAGCACGTAGCCTGACCCTCCCACGTTTCCGTATCCTCTCCTTTGCCCTAAGCCTTGCCGTTCCCTAAACCTAACCCTAGCCCTGATTAGAAACCCACCACCAGCCCTACACCTTACCTTACGCCGTACCCTATTCCTGGCCCGTACGCTGGCACTGAACCGTGCATCAGCACGTAGCCTTACCCTCCCGCGTTTCCGTACCCTGGCCTGTGCCCTAAGCCTTGCCATTCCCTAAACCTAACCCTAGCCCGGAATAGAAACCCACCACCAGCCCTACACCATACCTTACGCCGTACCCTACTACTGACCCGTACGCTGGCACTGACCCATGCGTCAGCACGTAGCCTGACCCTCCCAAGTTTCCGTACCCTCACCTGTGCCCTAAGCCTTGCCGTTCCCTAACCCTAACCCTAGCCCCGAACGGAAACCCACCACCAGCCCTACACCTTACCTTACGCCGTAACCTATTCCTGGCCCGTTCGCTGGCACTGAACCGTGCGTCAGCATGTAGCCTGACCCTCCCACGTTTCCGTACCCTCACCTGTGCCCTAAGCCTTGCCGTTCCCTTAACCTAAGCCTAGACTGGAACGGAAACCAACCACCAGCCCTACATCTTACCTTACGCCGTTGCCTACTCCTGGCCCGTACGCTGGCACTGACACGTGCGTCAGCACGTAGCCTGACCCTCCCACGTTTCCGTACCCTCACCTTTGCCCTAAGACTTGCCGTTCACTGACCCTAACCCTAGCCCGGATTAGAAACCCACCACAAGCCCTACACCTTACCTTACGCCGTACCCTATTCCTGACCCGTACGCTGGCACTGAACAGTGCGTCAGCACGTAGCGTGACCCTCCCAAGTTTCCGTACCCTCACCTGTGCCCTAAGCCTTGCCATTCCCTAACCCTAACCCTAGCCCGGAATAGAAAACCACCACCAGCCCTACACCTTACATTACACTGTACCCTACTCCTGAACCGTACGCTGGCACTGACCCGTGCGTCAGCACGTAGCCTGACCCTCCCACGTTTCCGTACCCTCACCTGTGCCGTAAGCCTTGCCGTTCCCTAACCATAACCCTAGCCCGGAACGGAAACCCCCCACCAGCCCTACACCTTACCTTACGCCGTAACCTATTCCTGGCCCGTACGCTGGCACTGAACCGTGCGTCAGCACGTAGCCTGACCCTCCCACGTTTCCGTTCCATCACCTGAGCCCTAAGCCTTGCCGTTCCCTAACCCTAACCCTAGCCCGGAACGCAAATCCACCACCAGCCCTACACTTTATCCTACGCCGTTGCCTACTCTTGGCCCGTACGCTGGCACTGACCCGTGCATCAGCACGCAGCCCTACCCTCCCACGTTTCCGTACCCTCACCTGTGCCCTAAGCCTTGCCATTCCCTAACCCTAAACCTAGCCTGGAAAGGAAATCAACCACAAGCGCTACACTTTACCTTACGCCATACCCTACTCCTGGCCCGTACGCTGGCACTGACCCATGCGTCAGCACGTAGCCTGACCCTCCCACGTTTCAGTACCCTCACTTGTGCCCTAAGCCTTGCCGTTCCCTAACCATAACCCTAGCCCGGAACGGAAACCCACCACCAGCCCTACACCTTACCTTACGCCGTAACCTATTCCTGGCCCGTACGCTGGCAATGAACCGTGCGTCAGCATGTAGCCTGACCCTCCCACGTTTCCGTATCCTCACCTGTGCCCTAAGCCTTGCCTTTCCCTAACCCTAACCCTAGCCCGGAATAGAAACCCACCACCAGCCCTACACCTTACCTTACGCCGTATCCTACTCCTGACCCGTACGCTGGCACTGAACCATGCGTCAGCACGTAGTCTGAGCCTCCAACGTTTCCGTACCCTCACCTGTGCCCTAAGCCTTGACGTTCCCTAACCCTAACCCTAGCCCGGAACGGAAACCCACCACCAGCCCTACACCTTAACTTACGCCGTTCCCTATTCCTGGCCCGTACGCTGGCACTGAACCGTGTGTCAGCACGTAGCCTGACCCTCCCACGTTTCCGTTCCCTCACCTGTGCCCTAAGCCTTGCCGTTCCCTAACCCTAACCCTAGCCAGGAACGCAAATCCACCACCAGCCCTACACTTTATCCTACGCCGTTGCCTACTCCTGGCCCGTACGCTGGCACTGACCAGTCCGTCAGCACGTAGCCCGACCCTCCCACGTTTCCGTACCCTCACCTGTGCCCTAAGCCTTGCCATTCCCTAACACTAACCCTAGCCTGGAACGGAAACCAACCACCAGCCCTACACCTTACCCTACGCCGTTGCCTATTCCTGGCCTGTACTCTGGCACTTAACCGTGCATCTGCATGTAGCCTTACCCTCCCGCGTTTCCGTACCCTGACCTGTGCCCTAAGCCTTGCCGTTCCCTAACCCTAACCCTAGCCCAGAACGCAAATCCACCACCAGCCTTACACTTTATCCTACGCCGTTGCCTACTCCTGGCCCGTACGCTGGCACTGACCCGTGCGTCAGCACGTAGCCCGAGCATCCCACGTTTCCGTACCCTCACCTGTGCCCTAAGCCTGCCGTTCCCTAACCCTAAACCTAGACTGGAACGGAAACCAACCCACAGCCCTACACCTTACCTTACGCCGTTGCCTACTCCTGGCCCGTATGCTGGCACTGACCCGTGCGTCAGCTCGTATTCTGACCCTCCCACGTTTCCGTACACTCACCTGTGCCATAAGCCTTGCCGTTCCCTAACCCTAACCCTAGCCCGGAACGGAAACCCACCACCAGCCCTACACCTTACCCTACGCCGATGCCTACTCCTGGCCTGTACTCTGGCACTGACCCGTGCATCAGCACGTAGCCTTACCCTCCCGCGTTTCCGTACCCTGACCAGTGCCCTAAGCCTTGCCGTTCCTAATCCTAACCCTAGCCCAGACGCAAATCCATCACCAGCCCTACACTTTATCCTACGCCGTTGCCTACTCCTGGACCGTACGCTGGCACTGACCCGTGCGTCAGCACGTAGCCCGACCCTCCCACGTTTCCGTACCCTCACCTGTGCCCTAAGCCTTGCCATTCCCTAAACCTAACCCTAGCCCGGAATAGAAACCCACCACCAGCCCTACACCATACCTTACGCCGTACCCTACTACTGACCCGTACGCTGGCACTGACCCATGCGTCAGCACGTAGCCTGACCCTCCCAAGTTTCCGTACCCTCACCTGTGCCCTAAGCCTTGCCGTTCCCTAACCCTAACCCTAGCCCCGAACGGAAACCCACCACCAGCCCTACACCTTACCTTACGCCGTAACCTATTCCTGGCCCGTACGCTGGCACTGAACCGTGCGTCAGCATGTAGCCTGACCCTCCCACGTTTCCGTACCCACACCTGTGCCCTAAGCCTTGCCGTTCCCTTACCCTAAGCCTAGACTGGAACGGAAACCAACCACCAGCCCTACATCTTACCTTACGCCGTTGCCTACTCCTGGCCCGTACGCTGGCACTGACACGTGCGTCAGCACGTAGCCTGACCCTCCCACGTTTCCGTACCCTCACCTTTGCCCTAAGACTTGCCGTTCACTGACCCTAACCCTAGCCCGGATTAGAAACCCACCACCAGCCCTACACCTTACCTTACGCCGTACCCTATTCCTGACCCGTACGCTGGCACTGAACAGTGCGTCAGCACGTAGCATGACCCTCCCAAGTTTCCGTACCCTCACCTGTGCCCTAAGCCTTGCCATTCCCTAACCCTAACCCTAGCCCGGAATAGAAAACCACCACCAGCCCTACACCTTACATTACACCGTACCCTACTCCTGAACCGTACGCTGGCACTGACCCGTGCGTCAGCACGTAGCCTGACCCTCCCACGTTTCCGTACCCTCACCTGTGCCGTAAGCCTTGCCGTTCCCTAACCATAACCCTAGCCCGGAACGGAAACCCCCCACCAGCCCTACACCTTACCTTACGCCGTAACCTATTCCTGGCCCGTACGCTGGCACTGAACCGTGCGTCAGCACGTAGCCTGACCCTCCCACGTTTCCGTTTCATCACCTGAGCCCTAAGCCTTGCCGTTCCCTAACCCTAACCCTAGCCCGGAACGCAAATCCACCACCAGCCCTACACTTTATCCTACGCCGTTGCCTACTCTTGGCCCGTACGCTGGCACTGACCCGTTCATCAGCACGCAGCCCTACCCTCCCACGTTTCCGTACCCTCACCTGTGCCCTAAGCCTTGCCGTTCCCTAACCCTAAACCTAGCCTGGAAAGGAAATCAACCACAAGCGCTACACTTTACCTTACGCCATACCCTACTCCTGGCCCGTACGCTGGCACTGACCCATGCGTCAGCACGTAGCCTGACCCTCCCACGTTTCAGTACCCTCACTTGTGCCCTAAGCCTTGCCGTTCCCTAACCATAACCCTAGCCCGGAACGGAAACCCACCACCAGCCCTACACCTTACCTTACGCCGTAACCTATTCCTGGCCCGTACGCTGGCAATGAACCGTGCGTCAGCATGTAGCCTGACCCTCCCACGTTTCCGTATCCTCACCTGTGCCCTAAGCCTTGCCTTTCCCTAACCCTAACCCTAGCCCGGAATAGAAACCCACCACCAGCCCTACACCTTACCTTACGCCGTATCCTACTCCTGACCCATACGCTGGCACTGAACCATGCGTCAGCACGTAGTCTGAGCCTCCAACGTTTCCGTACCCTCACCTGTGCCCTAAGCCTTGACGTTCCCTAACCCTAACCCTAGCCCGGAACGGAAACCCACCACCAGCCCTACACCTTAACTTACGCCGTTCCCTATTCCTGGCCCGTACGCTGGCACTGAACCGTGTGTCAGCACGTAGCCTGACCCTCCCACGTTTCCGTTCCCTCACCTGTGCCCTAAGCCTTGCCGTTCCCTAACCCTAACCCTAGCCAGGAACGCAAATCCACCACCAGCCCTACACTTTATCCTACGCCGTTGCCTACTCCTGGCCCGTACGCTGGCACTGACCAGTCCGTCAGCACGTAGCCCGACCCTCCCACGTTTCCGTACCCTCACCTGTGCCCTAAGCCTTGCCGTTCCCTAACACTAACCCTAGCCTGGAACGGAAACCAACCACCAGCCCTACACCTTACCCTACGCCGTTGCCTATTCCTGGCCTGTACTCTGGCACTTAACCGTGCATCTGCACGTAGCCTTACCCTCCCGCGTTTCCGTACCCTGACCTGTGCCCTAAGCCTTGCCGTTCCCTAACCCTAACCCTAGCCCAGAACGCAAATCCACCACCAGCCTTACACTTTATCCTACGCCGTTGCCTACTCCTGGCCCGTACGCTGGCACTGACCCGTGCGTCAGCACGTAGCCCGACTCTCCCACGTTTCTGTACCCTCACCTGTGCCCTATGCCTTGCCGTTCCCTAACCCTAACCCTAGCCAGGAACGGAAACCAACCACCAGCCCTACACCTTACCTTACGCCGTTGCCTATTCCTGGCCCGTACGCTGGCACTGACCCGTGCGTCAGCACGTAGCCTGACCCTCCCACGTTTCCGTACCCTCACCTGTGCCCTAAGCCTTGCCATTCCCTAACCCTAACCCTAGCCCAGAATAGTAACCCACCACCAGCCCTACACCATACCTTACGCCGTACGCTGCTACTGACCCGTACGCTGGCACTGACCCGTGCGTCAGCACGTAGCCTGACCCTCCCACGTTTCCGTACCCTCACCTGTGCCCTAAGCCTTGCCGTTCCCTAACCCTAACCCTAGCCCCGAACGGAAACCCACCACCAGCCCTCCACCTTACCTTACGCCGTAACTTATTCCTGGCCCATACGCTGGCACTGAAACATGCGTCAGCATGTAGCCTGACCCTCCCACGTTTCGGTACTCTCATCTGTGCCCTAAGCCTTGCCGTTCCCTTACCCTAACCCTAGCCTGGAACGGAAACCAACCACCAGCCCTACATCTTACCTTACGCCGTTGCCTACCCCTGGCCCGTACGCTGGCACTGACACGTGCGTCAGCACGTAGCCTGACCGTCCCACGTTTCTGTAACCTCACCTGTGCCCTAAGCCTTGCCGTTCCCTAACCCTAACCCTAGACCTGAACGGAAACCCACCACCAGCCGTACACCTTACCTTACGCCGTACCCTATTCCTGGCCCGTACGCAGGCACTGAACCATGCGTCAGCACGTAGCCTGACCCTCCCACGTTTCCGTATCCTCTCCTTTGCCCTAAGCCTTGCCGTTCCCTAAACCTAACCCTAGCCCTGATAAGAAACCCACCACCAGCCCTACACCTTACCTTACGCCGTACCCTATTCCTGGCCCGTACGCTGGCACTGAACCGTGCATCAGCACGTAGCCTTACCCTCCCGCGTTTCCGTACCCTGACCTGTGCCCTAAGCCTTGACGTTCCCTATCCCTAACCCTAGTCCGGAACGGAAACCCACCACCATCCCTAAACCTTACCTTACGCCGTTGCCTACTCCTCGCCCATACGCTGGCATTGACCCGTGCGTCAGCACGTAGTCTGACCCTCCCACGTTTACGTACCCTCACCTGTGCCGTAAGCCTTGCCGTTCCCTAACCCTAACCCTAGCCCGGAACGGAAAGCCACCACCAGCCCTACACCTTACCCTACGCCGTTGCCTACTCCTGGCCTGTACTCTGGCACTGAACCATGCATCAGCACGTAGCCTTAGCCTCCCGCGTTTCTGTACCCTGACCTGTGCGCTAAGCCTTGCCGTTCCCTAACCCTAACCCTAGCCCGGAACGGAAACCCACCACCAGCCCTACACCTTACCTTACGCCGTTCCCTTTTCCTAGCCCGTACGCTGGCACTGAACCATGCGTCAGCACGTAGCCTGACCCTCTCACGTTTCCGTACCATCACCTGTGCCCTAAGCCTTGCCGTTCCCTAACCCTAACCCTAGCCTGGAACGGAAACCAACCACCAGCCGTACACCTTACCTTACGCCGTTGCCTACTCCTCGCCCGTATGCTGGCATTGACACATGCGTCAGCACGTAGCCTGACCGTCCCACGTTTCTGTAACCTCACATGTGCCCTAAGCCTTGCCGTTCCCTAACCCTAACCCTAGCCCAGAACGGAAACCCACCACCAGCCGTACACCTTACCTTACGCCGTAACCTATTCCTGGCCCGTACGCTGGCAATGAACCGTGCGTCAGCATGTAGCCTGACCCTCCCACGTTTCCGTATCCTCACCTGTGCCCTAAGCCTTGCCTTTCCCTAACCCTAACCCTAGCCCGGAATAGAAACCCACCACCAGCCCTACACCTTACCTTACGCCGTATCCTACTCCTGACCCGTACGCTGGCACTGAACCATGCGTCAGCACGTAGTCTGAGCCTCCAACGTTTCCGTACCCTCACGTGTGCCCTAAGCCTTGCCATTCCCTAACCCTAACCCTAGCACGGAATGTAACCCACCACCAACCCTACACCATACCTTACGCCGTACGCTGCTACTGACCCGCACGCTGGCACTGACCCGTGCGTCAGCACGTAGCCTGACCCTCCCACGTTTCCGTACCCTCACCTGTGCCCTAAGCCTTGCCGTTCCCTAACCCTAACCCTAGCCCCGAACGGAAACCCACCACCAGCCCTACACCTTACCTTATGCCGTAACTTATTCCCGGCCCATACGCTGGCACTGAAACGTGCGTCAGCATGTAGCCTGACCCTCCCACGTTTCGGTACCCTCACCTGTGCCCTAAGCCTTGCCGTTCCCTTACCCTAACCCTAGCCTGGAACGGAAACCAACCACCAGCCCTACATCTTACCTTACGCCGTTGACTACCCCTGGCCCGTACGCTGGCACTGACACGTGCGTCAGCACGTAGCCTGACCGTCACACGTTTCGGTAACTTCACCTGTGCCCTAAGCCTTGCCGTTCCCTAACCCTAACCCTAGCCCGGAACGGAAACCCACCACCAGCCGTACACCTTACCTTACGCCGTACCCTATTCCTGGCCCGTACGCTGGCACTGAACCATGCGTCAGCACGTAGCCTGACCCTCCCACGTTTCCGTACCCTCTCCTTTGCCCTAAGACTTGCCGTTCCCTAACCCTAACCCTAGCCCGGATTAGAAATCCACCACCAGCCCTACACCTTACCTTACGCCGTACCCTATTCCTGGCCCGTACGCTGGCACTGAACCGTGCGTCAGCACGTAGCCTGACCCTCCCACGTTTCCGTACCCTCACCTGTGCCCTAAGCCTTGCCATTCCCTAACCCTAACCCTAGCCTGGAACGGAAACCAACCACCAGCCGTACACCTTACCTTACGTCGTTGCCTACTCCTGCCCGTACGCTGGCATTGACCCGTGCGTCAGCACGTAGCCTGACCCTCGCACGTTTACGTACCCTCACCTGTGCCCTAAGCCTCGCTGTTCCCTAATCCTAACCCTAGCCCGGAACGGAAACCCACCACCAGCCCTACACCTTACCCTACACCGTTGCCTACTCCTGGCCTGTACTCTGGCACTGAACCGTGCATCAGCACGTAGCCTTACCCTCACGCGTTTCCGTACCCTGACCTGTGCCCTAAGCCTTGCCGTTCCCTAACCCTAACCCTAGTCCGGAACGGAAACCCACCACCAGCCCTAAACCTTGCCTTACGCCGTAACTTATTCCTGGCCCATACGCTGGCACTGAACCGTGCGTCAGCATGTAGCCTGACCCTCCCACGTTTCGGTACCCTCACCTGTGCCCTAAGTCTTGCCATTCCCTAACCCTAACCCTAGCCTGGAACGGAAACCAACCACCAGCCCTACACCTTACCCTACGCCGTTGCCTACTCCTGGCCTGTACTCTGGCACTGAACCATGCATCAGCACGTAGCCTTAGCCTCACGCGTTTCCGTACCCTGACATGTACCCTAAGCCTTGCCGTTCCCTAACTCTAACCCTAGCCCGGAACGGAAACCCACCACCAGCCCTACACCTTAACTTACGCCGTTCCCTATTCCTGGCCCGTACGCTGGCACTGAACCGTGCGTCATCACGTAGCCTGACCATCCCACGTTTCCGTTCCCTCACCTGAGATCTAAGCCTTGCCGTTCCCTAACCCTAACCCTAGCCCGGAACGCAAATCCACCACCAGCCCTACACTTTATCCTACGCCGTTGCCTACTCCTGGCCCGTACGCTGGCACTGACCCGTGCATCAGCACGTAGCCCGACCCTCCAACGTTTCCGTACCCTCACCTGTGCCCTAAGCCTTGCCGTTCCCTAACCCTAACCCTAGCCTGGAACAGAAACCAACCACCAGCCCTACACCTTACCTTACGCCGTTGCCTACTCCTGGCCCGTACGCTGGCATTGACCCGTGCGTCAGCACGTAGCCTGACCCTTCCTCGTCTCCGTACCCTCACCTGTGCGCTAAGCCCTGCGGTTCCCTAACCCTAACCCTAGCCCGGAATGGAATCCCACCACCAGCCCAAAACCTTACCCTACGCCGTTGCCTACTCCTGGCCTGTACTCTGGTACTGACCCGTGCATCAGCACGTAGCCTTACCCTCCCGCGTTTCCGTAACCTGACCTGTGCCCTAAGCCTTGCCGTTCCCTAACCCTAACCCTAGCCCGGAACGGAAACCCACCACCAGCCCTATACCTTACCCTACGCCGTTGCCTACTCCTGGCCTGTACTCTGGCACTGAACCGTGCATCAGCACGTAGCCTTACCCTCCCGCGTTTTCGTTCCCTGACATGTGCCCTAAGCCTTGCCGTTCCCTAACCCTAACCCTAGCCCAGAACGCAAATCCACCACCAGCCCTACACTTTATCCTACGCCGTTGCTTACTCCTGGCCCGTACGCTGGCACTGACCAGTGCGTCAGCACGTAGCCCGACCCTCCCACGTTACCGTACCCTCACCTGTGCCCTAAGCCTTGCCGTTCCCTAACCCTAACCCTAGCCCGGATTAGAAACCCACCACCAGCCCTACACCTTACCTTACGCCGTACCCTATTCCTGGCCCGTATGCTGGCACTGAACCGTGCGCCAGCACGTAGCCTGACCCTCCCACGTTTCCGTACCATCACCTGTGCCCTAAGCCTTGCCGTTCCCTAACCCTAACCTTAGCCTGGAACGGAAACCAACCACCAGCCGTACACCTTACCTTACGCCGTTGCCTATTCCTCGCCCGTATGCTGGCATTGACACATGCGTCAGCACGTAGCCTGACCGTCCCACGTTTCTGGAACCTCACCTGTGCCCTAAGCCTTGCCGTTACCTAACCCTAACCCTAGCCCGGAACGGAAACCCACCACCAGCCGTACACCTTACCTTACGCCGTACCCTATTCCTGGCCCGTACGCTGGCACGGAACCGTGCGTCAGCATGTAGCCTGACCCTCCCACGTTTCCGTACCGTCTCCTTTGCCCTAAGACTTGCCGTTCCCTAACCCTAACCCTAGCCCGGATTAGAAACCCACCACCAGCCCTACACCTTACCTTACGCCGTACCCTATTCCTGGCCCGTACGCTGGCACTGAACATTGCGTCAGCATGTAGCCTGACCCTCCCAAGTTTCCGTACCCTCACCTGTGCCCTAAGCCTTGCCGTTCCCTAACCCTAACCCTAGCCCGGAATAGAAACCCACCACCAGCCCTACACCTTACATTACGCCGTACCCTACTCCTGACCCGTACGCTGGCACTGACCCGTGCGTCAGCACGTAGCCTGACCCTCCCACGTTTCCATACCCTCACCTGTGCCCTAAGCCTTGCCATTCCCTAACCCTAACCCTAGCCCTGAACGCAAATCCACCACCAGCCCTACCCTGTATCCTATGCCGTTGCCTACTCCTGTTCCGTACGCTGCCACTGACCCGTGCGTCAGCACGTAGCCCGTCCCTCTCACGTTTCCGTACCCTCACCTCTGCCCTAAGCCTTGCCGTTCCCTAACCCTAACCCTAGCCCGGAACGGAAACCCACCACCAGCCCTACACCTTACCCTACGCCGTTGCCTACTCCTGGCCTGTACTCTGGCACTGAACCGTGCATCAGCACGTAGCCTTACCCTCCCGCGTTTTCGTTCCCTGACATGTGCCCTAAGCCTTGCCGTTCCCTAACCCTAACCCTAGCCCAGAACGCAAATCCACCACCAGCCCTACACTTTATCCTACGCCGTTGCTTACTCCTGGCCCGTACGCTGGCACTGACCGGTGCGTCAGCATGTAGCCCGACCCTCTCACGTTTCCGTACCCTCACCTGTGCCCTAAGCCTTGCCGTTCCCTAACCCTAACCCTAGCCTGGAACGGAAACCAACCACCAGCCCTACACCTTACCTTACGCCGTTGCCTACTCCTGGCCCGTACGCTGGCACTGACCCGTGCGTCAGCACATAGCCTGACCCTCCCACGTTTCCGTACCCTCACCTGTGCCCTAAGCCTTGCCATTCCCTAATCCTAACCCTAGCACGGAATAGTAACCCACAACCAGCCCTACACCATACCTTACGCCGAACGCTGCTACTGACCCGCATGCTGGCACTGACCCGTGCGTCAGCACGTAGCCTGACCCTCCCACGTTTCCGTACCCTCACCTGTGCCCTAAGCCTTGCCGTTCCCTAACCCTAACCCTAGCCCCGAATGGAAACCCACCACCAGCCCTACACCTTACCTTACGCCGTAACTTATTCCTGGCCCATACGCTGGCACTGAACCGTGCGTCAGCATGTAGCCTGACCCTCCCACGTTTCGGTACCCTCACCTGTGCCCTAAGCCTTGCCGTTCCCTTACCCTAACCATAACCTGAAACGGAAACCAACCACCAGCCCTACATCTTACCTTACGCCGTTGCCTACACCTGGCCCGTACGCTGGCACTGACACGTGCGTCAGCACGTAGCCTGACCGTCCCACGTTTCTGTAACCTCACCTGTGCCCTAAGCCTTGCCGTTCCCTAACCCTAACCCTAGACCTGAACGGAAACCCACCACCAGCCGTACACCTTACCTTACGCCGTACCCTATTCCTGGCCCGTACGCAGGCACTGAACCGTGCGTCAGCACGTAGCCTGACCCTCCCACGTTTCCGTATCCTCTCCTTTGCCCTAAGCCTTGCCGTTCCCTAACCCTAACCCTAGCCCTGATTAGAAACCCACCACCAGCCCTACACCTTACCTTACGCCGTACCCTATTCCTGGCCCGTACGCTGGCACTGAACCGTGCATCAGCACGTAGCCTTACCCTCCCGCGTTTCCGTACCCTGACCTGTGCCCTAAGCCTTGACGTTCCCTAACCCTAACCCTAGTCCCGAACGGAAACCCACCACCATCCCTAAACCTTACCTTACGCCGTTGCCTACTCCTCGCCCGTACGCTGGCATTGACCCGTGCGTCAGCACGTAGTCTGACCCTCCCACGTTTACGTACCCTCACCTGTGCCCTAAGCCTTGCCGTTCCCTAACCCTAACCCTAGCCCAGAACGCAAATCCACCACCAGCCCTACACTTTATCCTACGCCATTGCCTACTCCTGGCCCGTACGCTGGCACTGACCCGTGCGTCAGCACGTAGCCCGACCCTCCCACGTTTCCGTATCCTCACCTGTGCCCTAAGCCTTGCCGTTCCCTAACCCTAACCCTAGCCTGGAACGGAAACCAACCACCAGCCCTACACCTTACCTTACGCCGTTGCCTACTCCTGGCCCGTACGCTGGCACTGACACGTGCGTCAGCACATAGCCTGACCCTCCCACGTTTCCGTACCCTCACCTGTGCCCTAAGCCTTGCCATTCCCTAACCCTAACCCTAGCCCGGAATAGTAACCCACCACCAGCCCTACACCATACCTTACGCCGTACGCTGCTACTGACCCGTACGCTGGCACTGACCCGTGCGTCAGCACGTAGCCTGACCCTCCCACCTTTCCGTACACTCACCTGTGCCCTAAGCCTTGCCGTTCCCTAACCCTAACCCTAGCCCCGAACGGAAACCCACCACCAGCCCTAAACCTTACCTTACGCCGTAACCTATTCCTGGCCCGTACGCAGGCACTGAACCGTACGTCTGCATGTAGCCTGACCCTCCCACGTTTCCGTAACCTCACCTGTGCCCTAAGCCTTGCCTTTCCCTAACCCTAACCCTAGCCCGGAATAGAATCCCACCACCAGCCCTACACCTTACCTTACGCTGTATCCTACCCCTGACCCGTACGATGGCACTGAACCATGCGTCTGCACGTAGTCTGAGCCTCCAACGTTTCCGTACCCTCACCTGTGCCCTAAGCCTTGCCATTCCCTAACCCTAACCCTAGCCCGGAATAGTAACCCACCACCAACCCTACACCATACCTTACGCCGTACGCTGCTACTGACCCGCACGCTGGCACTGACCCGTGCGTCAGCACGTAGCCTGACCCTCCCACGTTTCCGTACCCTCACCTGTGCCCTAAGCCTTGCCGTTCCCTAACCCTAACCCTAGCCCCGAACGGAAACCCACCACCAGCCCTACACCTTACCTTACGCCGTAACTTATTCCTGGCCCATACGCTGGCACTGAAACGTGCGTCAGCATGTAGCCTGACCCTCCCACGTTTCGGTACCCTCACCTGTGCCCTAAGCCTTGCCGTTCCCTTACCCTAACCCTAGCCTGGAACGGAAACCAACCACCAGCCCTACATCTTACCTTACGCCGTTGCCTACCCCTGGCCCGTACGCTGGCACTGACACGTGCGTCAGCACGTAGCCTGACCGTCACACGTTTCGGTAACTTCACCTGTGCCCTAAGCCTTGCCGTTCCCTAACCCTAACCCTAGCCCGGAACGGAAACCCACCACCAGCCGTACACCTTACCTTACGCCGTACCCTATTCCTGGCCCGTACGCTGGGACTGAACCGTGCGTCAGCACGTAGCCTGACCCTCCCACGTTTCCGTACCCTCTCCTTTGCCCTAAGACTTGCCGTTCCCTAACCCTAACCCTAGCCCGGATTAGAAATCCACCACCAGCCCTACACCTTACCTTACGCCGTACCCTATTCCTGGCCCGTACGCTGGCACTGAACCGTGCGTCAGCACGTAGCCTGACCCTCCCACGTTTCCGTACCCTCACCTGTGCCCTAAGCCTTGCCATTCCCTAACCCTAACCCTAGCCTGGAACGGAAACCAACCACCAGCCGTACACCTTACCTTACGTCGTTGCCTACTCCTGCCCGTACGCTGGCATTGACCCGTGCGTCAGCACGTAGCCTGACCCTCGCACGTTTACGTACCCTCACCTGTGCCCTAAGCCTCGCCGTTCCCTAATCCTAACCCTAGCCCGGAACGGAAACCCACCACCAGCCCTACACCTTACCCTACGCCGTTGCCTACTCCTGGCCTGTACTCTGGCACTGAACCGTGCATCAGCACGTAGCCTTACCCTCACGCGTTTCCGTACCCTGACCTGTGCCCTAAGCCTTGCCGTTCCCTAACCCTAACCCTAGTCCGGAACGGAAACCCACCACCAGCCCTAAACCTTACCTTACGCCGTAACTTATTCCTGGCCCATACGCTGGCACTGAACCGTGCGTCAGCATGTAGCCTGACCCTCCCACGTTTCGGTACCCTCACCTGTGCCCTAAGTCTTGCCGTTCCCTAACCCTAACCCTAGCCTGGAACGGAAACCCACCACCAGCCCTAAACCTTACCTTACGCCGTAACTTATTCCTGGCCCGTACGCAGGCACTGAACCGTTCGTCTGCATGTAGCCTGACCCTCCCACGTTTCCGTAACCTCACCTGTGCCCTAAGCCTTGCCTTTCCCTAACCCTAACCCTAGCCCGGAATAGAATCCCACCACCAGCCCTACACCTTACCTTACGCCGTATCCTACTCCTGACCCGTACGCTGGCACTGAACCATGCGTCTGCACGTAGTCTGAGCCTCCAACGTTTCCGTACCCTCACCTGTGCCCTAAGCCTTGCCATTCCCTAACCCTAACCCTAGCCCGGAATAGTAACCCACCACCAGCCCTACACCATACCTTACGCCGTACGCTGCAACTGACCCGTACGCTGGCACTGACACGTGCGTCAGCACGTAGCCTGACCCTCCCACGTTTCGGTACCCTCACCTGTGCCCTAAGCCTTGCCGTTCCCTAACCCTAACCCTAGCCCGGAACGGAAACCCACCACCAGCCCTACACCTTACCCTATGCCGTTGCCTACTCCTGGCCTGTACTCTGGCACTGAACCGTGCATCAGCACATAGCCTTACACTCCCGCGTTTCTGTTCCCTGACCTGTGCCCTAAGCCTTGCCGTTCCGTAACCCTAACCCTAGCCCAGAACGCAAATCCACCACCAGCCCTACACTTTATCCTACGCCGTTGCCTACTCCTGGCCCGTACGCTGGCACTGACCCGTGCGTCAGCACATAGACCGACCCTCCCACGTTTCCGTACCCACACCTGTGCCCTAAGCCTTGCCGTTCCCTAACCCTAACCCTAGCCTGGAACGGTAACCAACCACCAGCCCTACACCTTACCTTACGCCGTTGCCTACTCCTGGCCCGTACGCTGGCACTGACACGTGCGTCAGCACGTAGCCTGACCCTCCCACGTTTCCGTACCCTCACCTGTGCCCTAAGCCTTGCCATTCCCTAACCCTAACCCTAGCCCGGAATAGTAACCCACCACCAGCCCTACACCATACCTTACGACGTACGCTGATACTGACCCGTACGCTGGCACTGACCCGTGCGTCAGCACGTAGCCTGACCGTCCCACGTTTCCGTACCCTCACCTGTGCCCTAAGCCTTGCCGTTCCCTAACCCTAACCCTAGCCCCGAACGGAAACCCACCACCAGCCCTACACCTTACCTTACGCCGTAAATTATTCCTGGCCCGTACGCTGGCACTAAACCGTGCGTCAGCATGTAGCCTGACCCTCCCACGTTTCGGTACACTCACCTGTGCCCTAAGCCATGCCGTTCCCTTACCCTAACCCTAGCCTGGAACGGAAACCAACCACCTGCCCTACATCTTACCTTACGCCGTTGCCTACACCTGGCCCGTACACTGGCACTGACACGTGCGTCAGCACGTAGCCTGACAGTCCCACGTTTCTGTAACCTCACCTGTGCCCTAAGCCTTGCCGTTCCCTAACCCTAACCCTAGCCCGGAATAGAAACCCACCACCAGCCGTACACCTTACCTTACGCCGTACCCTATTCCTGGCCAGTACGCTGGCACTGAACCGTGCGTCAGCACGTAGCCTGACCCTCCCACGTTTCCGTACCCTCTCCTTTGCCCTAAGACTTGCCGTTCCCTAACCCTAACCCTAGCCCGGATTAGAAACCCACCACCAGCCCTACACCTTACCTTACGCCGTACCCTATTCCTGGCCCGTACGCTGGCACTGAACATTGCGTCAGCATGTAGCCTGACCCTCCCAAGTTTCCGTACCCTCACCTGTGCTCTAAGACTTGCCGTTCCCTAACCCTAAACCTAGCCCGGAATAGAAACCCACCACCAGCCCTACACCTTACATTACGCCGTACCCTACTGCTGACCCGTACGCTGGCACTGACCCATGCGTCAGCACGTAGCCTGACCCTCCCACGTTTCCATAGCCTCACCTGTGCCCTAAGCCTTGCCGTTCCCTAACCCTAACCCTAGCCCGGAACGGAAACCCACCACCAGCCCTACACCCTAACTTATGCCGTTTCCTATTCCTGGCCCGTACGCTGGTACTGAACCGTGCGTCAGCACGTAGCCTGACCCTCCCACGTTTCCGTTCCCACACCTGTGCCCTAAGCCTTACCGTTCCGTAACCCTAACCCTAGCCCGGAACGCAAATCCACCACCAGCCCTACACTTTATCCTACGCCGTTGCCTACTCCTGGCCCGTACGCTGGCACTGACCCGTGCGTCAGCACGTAGCCCGACCCTCCCACGTTTCCGTACCCTCACCTGTGCCCTAAGCCTTGCCGTTCCCTTACCCTAACCCTAGCCTGGAACGGAAACCAACCACCAGCCCTACACCATACCTTACGCCGTTGCCTACTCCTGGCCCGTACGCTGGCATTGACCCGTGCGTCAGCACGTAGCCTGACCCACCCACGTCTCCGTACCCTCACCTGTGCCCTAAGACTTGCGGTTCCCTAACCCTAACACTAGCCCGGAATGGAAACCCACCACCAGCCCAAAACCTTACCCTACGCCGTTGCCTACTACTGGCGTGTACTCTGGCACTGACCTGCGCATCAGCACGTAGCCATACACTCCCGCGTTTCTGTACCCTGACCTGTACCCTAAGCCTTGCCGTTCCCTAACTCTAACCCTAGCCCGGAACGGAAACCCACCACCAGCCCTACACCTTAACTTACGCCGTTCCCTATTCCTGGCCCGTACGCTGGCACTGAACCGTGCGTCAGCACATAGCCTGACCCTCCCACGTTTCCGTTCCCTCACCTGAGATCTAAGCCTTGCCGTTCCCTAACCCTAACCCTAGCCCGGAACGCAAATCCACCACCAGCCCTACACTTTATCCTACGCCGTTGCCTACTCCTGGCCCGTACGCTGGCACTGACCCGTGCATCAGCACGTAGCCCGACCCTCCAACGTTTCCGTACCCACACCTGTGCCCTAAGCCTTGCCGTTCCCTAACCCTAACCCTAACCCTAGCCCGGAACGGAAACCCACCACCAGCTGTACACCTTACCTTACGCCGTACCCTATTCCTGGCCCGTACGCTGGCACGGAACCGTGCGTCAGCATGTAGCCTGACCCTCCCACGTTTCCGTACCGTCTCCTTTGCCCTAAGACTTGCCGTTCCCTAACCCTAACCCTAGCCCGGATTAGAAACCCACCACCAGCCCTACACCTTACCTTACGCCGTACCCTATTCCTGGCCCGTACGCTGGCACTGAACATTGCGTCAGCATGTAGCCTGACCCTCCCAAGTTTCCGTACCCTCACCTGTGCCCTAAGCCTTGCCGTTCCCTAACCCTAACCCTAGCCCGGAATACAAACCCACCACCAGCCCTACACCTTACATTACGCCGTACCCTACTCCTGACCCGTACGCTGGCACTGACCCGTGCGTCAGCACGTAGCCTGACCCTCCCACGTTTCCATACCCTCACCTGTGCCCTAAGCCTTGCCATTCCCTAACCCTAACCCTAGCCCTGAACGCAAATCCACCACCAGCCCTACACTGTATCCTATGCCGTTGCCTACTCCTGTTCCGTACGCTGCCACTGACCCGTGCGTCAGCACGTAGCCCGTCCCTCTCACGTTTCCGTACCCTCACCTCTGCCCTAAGCCTTGCCGTTCCCTAACCCTAACCCTAGCCCGGAACGGAAACCCACCACCAGCCCTACACCTTACCCTACGCCGTTGCCTACTCCTGGCCTGTACTCTGGCACTGAACCGTGCATCAGCACGTAGCCTTACCCTCCCGCGTTTTCGTTCCCTGACATGTGCCCTAAGCCTTGCCGTTCCCTAACCCTAACCCTAGCCCAGAACGCAAATCCACCACCAGCCCTACACTTTATCCTACGCCGTTGCTTACTCCTGGCCCGTACGCTGGCACTGACCGGTGCGTCAGCACGTAGCCCGACCCTCCCACGTTACCGTACCCTCACCTGTGCCCTAAGCCTTGCCGTTCCCTAACCCTAACCCTAGCCCGGATTAGAAACCCACCACCAGCCCTACACCTTACCTTACGCCGTACCCTATTCCTGGCCCGTACGCTGGCACTGAACCGTGCGCCAGCACGTAGCCTGACCCTCCCACGTTTCCGTACCCTCACCTGTGCCCTAAGCCTTGCCGTTCCCTAACCCTAACCCTAGCCCGGAACGGAAACCCACCACCAGCCCCACACCTTACCCTACGCCGTTGCCTATCCTGGCCTGTACTATGGCACTGAACCGTGCTTCAGCACGTAGCCTTACCCTCACGCGTTTCCGTACCCTGACCTGTGCCCTAAGCCTTGCCGTTCCCTAACCCTAACCCTAGACCGGAACGGAAACCCACCACCAGCCGTACACCATACCTTACGCCATACCCTATTCCTGGCCCGTACGCAGTTACTGAACCGTGCGTCAGCACGTAGCCTGACCCTCCCACGTTTCCGTATCCTCTCCTTTGCCCTAAGACTTGCCGTTCCCTAACCCTAACCCTAGCCCTGATTAGAAACCCACCACCAGCCCTACACCTTACCTTACGCCGTACCCTATTCCTGGCCCGTACGCTGGCACTGAACCGTGCGTCAGCACGTAGCCTGACCCTCCCACGTTTACGTACCCTCACCTGTGCCCTAAGCCTTGCGTTACCTAACCCTAACCATAGCCCGGAACGGAAACCCACCACCAGCCCTACACCTTACCCTACGCCGTTGCCTACTCCTGGCCTGTACTCTGGCACTCTACCGTGCATCAGCACGTAGCCTTACCCTCCCGCGTTTCCATACCCTGACCTGTGCCCTAAGCCGTGACGTTCCCAAACCCTAACCCTAGTCCGGAACGGAAACCCACCACCAGCCCTAAACATTACCTTACGCCGTTGCCTACTCCTCGCCCGTACGCTGGCATTGACCCGTGCGTCAGCACGTAGTCTGACCCTCCCACGTTTCCGTACCCTGACCTGTGCCCTAAGCCTTGCCGTTCCCTAACCCTAACCCTAGCCAGGAACGGAAACCCACCACCAGCCGTACACCTTACCTTACGCCGTACCCTATTCCTGGCCCGTACGCTGGCACTGACCCGTGCGTCAGCATGTAGCATGACCCTCCCACGTTTCCGTACCCTCTCCTTTGCCCTAAGACTTGCCATTCCCTAACCCTAACACTAGCCCGGATTAGAAACCCACCACCAGCCCTACACCTTACCTTACGCCGTACCCTATTCCTGGCCCGTACGCTGGCACTGAACATTGCGTCAGCATGTAGCCTGACCCTCCCAAGTTTCCATACCCTCACCTGTGCCCTAAGCCTTGCCGTTCCCTAACCATAACCCTAGCCCTGAACGCAAATCCACCAACAGCCCTACACTGTATCCTATGCCGTTGCCTACTCCTGTTCCGTACGCTGGCACAGACCCGTGCGTCAGCACGTAGCCCGTCCCTCTCTCGTTTCCGTACCCTCACCTGTGCCCTAAGCCTTGCCGTTCCCTAACCCTAAACCTAGCCTGGAAAGGAAATCAACCACAAGCGCTACACCTTACCTTACGCCGTACCCTACTCCTGGCCCGTACCATGGCACTGACCCATGCGTCAGCACGTAGCTGACCCTCCCACGTTTCAGTACCCTCACCTGTGCCCTAAGCCTTGCCGTTCCCTAACTATAACCCTAGCCCGGAACAGAAACCCACCACCAGCCCTACACCTTACCTTACGCCGTAACCTATTCCTGGCCCGTACGCTGGCACTGAACCGTGCGTCAGCATGTAGCCTGACCCTCCCAAGTTTCCGTAACCTCACCTGTGCCCTAAGCCTTGCCTTTCCCTAACCCTAACCCTAGCCCGGAATGGAAACCCACCACCAGCCCAAAACCTTACCCTACGCCATTGCCTACTACTGGCGTGTACTCTGGCACTAACCTGCGCATCAGCACGTAGCCTTACCCTCCCGCGTTTCCGTACCCTGACCTGTGCCCTAAGCCTTGCCGTTCCCTAACCCTAACCCTAGCCCGGAACGGAAACCCACCACCAGCCCTACACCTTAACTTACGCCGTTCCCTATTCCTGGCCCGTACTTTGGCACTGAACCGTGCGTCAGCACGTAGCCTGACCCTCCCACGTTTCCGTTCCCTCACCTGAGCCCTAAGCCTTGCCGTTCCCTAACCCTAACCCTAGCCCGGAACGCAAATCCACCACCAGCCCTACACTTTATCCTATGCCGTTGCCTACTCCTGGCCCATACGCTGGCACTGACCCGTGCATCAGCACGTAGCCCGACCCTCCAACGTTTCCGTACCCTCACCTGTGCCCTAAGCCTTGCCGTTCCCTTACCCTAAGCCTAGACTGGAACGGAAACCAACCACCAGCCCTACATCTTACCTTACGCCGTTGCCTACTCCTGGCCCGTACGCTGGCACTGACACGTGCGTCAGCACGTAGCCTGACCCTCCCACGTTTCCGTACCCTCACCTTTGCCCTAAGACTTGCCGTTCACTGACCCTAACCCTAGCCCGGAATAGAAAACCACCACCAGCCCTACACCTTACATTACACCGTACCCTACTCCTGAACCGTACGCTGGCACTGACCCGTGCGTCAGCACGTAGCCTGACCCTCCCACGTTTCCGTACCCTCACCTGTGCCGTAAGCCTTGCCGTTCCCTAACCATAACCCTAGCCCGGAACGGAAACCCCCCACCAGCCCTACACCTTACCTTACGCCGTAACCTATTCCTGGCCCGTACGCTGGCACTGAACCGTGCGTCAGCACGTAGCCTGACCCTCCCACGTTTCCGTTCCATCACCTGAGCCCTAAGCCTTGCCGTTCCCTAACCATAACCCTAGCCCGGAACGCAAATCCACCACCAGCCCTACACTTTATCCTACGCCGTTGCCTACTCCTGGCCCGTACGCTGGCACTGACCCGTGCATCAGCACGCAGCCCTACCCTCCCACGTTTCCGTACCCTCACCTGTGCCCTAAGCCTTGCCGTTCCCTAACCCTAAACCTAGCCTGGAAAGGAAATCAACCACAAACGCTACACTTTACCTTACGCCATACCCTACTCCTGGCCCGTACGCTGGCACTGACCCATGCGTCAGCACGTAGCCTGACCCTCCCACGTTTCAGTACCCTCACTTGTGCCCTAAGCCTTGCCGTTCCCTAACCATAACCCTAGCCCGGAACGGAAACCCACCACCAGCCCTACACCTTACCTTACGCCGTAACCTATTCCTGGCCCGTACGCTGGCAATGAACCGTGCGTCAGCATGTAGCCTGACCCTCCCACGTTTCCGTATCCTCACCTGTGCCCTAAGCCTTGCCTTTCCCTAACCCTAACCCTAGCCCGGAATAGAAACCCACCACCAGCCCTACACCTTACCTTACGCCGTATCCTACTCCTGACCCGTACGCTGGCACTGAACCATGCGTCAGCACGTAGTCTGAGCCTCCAACGTTTCCGTACCCTCACCTGTGCCCTAAGCCTTGACGTTCCCTAACCCTAACCCTAGCCCGGAACGGAAACCCACCACCAGCCCTACACCTTAACTTACGCCGTTCCCTATTCCTGGCCCGTACGCTGGCACTGAACCGTGTGTCAGCACGTAGCCTGACCCTCCCACGTTTCCGTTCCCTCACCTGTGCCCTAAGCCTTGCCGTTCCCTGACCCTAACCCTAGCCAGGAACGCAAATCCACCACCAGCCCTACACTTTATCCTACGCCGTTGCCTACTCCTGGCCCGTACGCTGGCACTGACCAGTCCGTCAGCACGTAGCCCGACCCTCCCACGTTTCCGTACCCTCACCTGTGCCCTAAGCCTTGCCGTTCCCTAACACTAACCCTAGCCTGGAACGGAAACCAACCACCAGCCCTACACCTTACCCTACGCCGTTGCCTATTCCTGGCCTGTACTCTGGCACTTAACCGTGCATCTGCACGTAGCCTTACCCTCCCGCATTTCCGTACCCTGACCTGTGCCCTAAGCCTTGCCGTTCCCTAACCCTAACCCTAGCCCAGAACGCAAATCCACCACCAGCCTTACACTTTATCCTACGCCGTTGCCTACTCCTGGCCCGTACGCTGGCACTGACCCGTGCGTCAGCACGTAGCCCGACTCTCCCACGTTTCCGTACCCTCACCTGTGCCCTATGCCTTGCCGTTCCCTAACCCTAACCCTAGCCAGGAACGGAAACCAACCACCAGCCCTACACCTTACCTTACGCTGTTGCCTATTCCTGGCCCGTACGCTGGCACTGACCCGTGCGTCAGCACGTAGCCTGACCCTCCCACGTTTCCGTACCCTCACCTGTGCCGTAAGCCTTGCCATTCCCTAACCCTAACCCTAGCCCAGAATAGTAACCCACCACCAGCCCTACACCATACCTTACGCCGTACGCTGCTACTGACCCGTACGCTGGCACTGACCCGTGCGTCAGCACGTAGCCTGACCCTCCCACGTTTCCGTACCCTCACCTGTGCCCTAAGCCTTGCCGTTCCCTAACCCTAACCCTAGCCCCGAACGGAAACCCACCACCAGCCCTCCACCTTACCTTACGCCGTAACTTATTCCTGGCCCATACGCTGGCACTGAAACATGCGTCAGCATGTAGCCTGACCCTCCCACGTTTCGGTACTCTCATCTGTGCCCTAAGCCTTGCCGTTCCCTTACCCTAACCCTAGCCTGGAACGGAAACCAACCACCAGCCCTACATCTTACCTTACGCCGTTGCCTACCCCTGGCCCGTACGCTGGCACTGACACGTGCGTCAGCACGTAGCCTGACCGTCCCACGTTTCTGTAACCTCACCTGTGCCCTAAGCCTTGCCGTTCCCTAACCCTAACCCTAGACCTGAACGGAAACCCACCACCAGCCGTACACCTTACCTTACGCCGTACCCTATTCCTGGCCCGTACGCAGGCACTGAACCATGCGTCAGCACGTAGCCTGACCCTCCCACGTTTCCGTATCCTCTCCTTTGCCCTAAGCCTTGCCGTTCCCTAAACCTAACCCTAGCCCTGATTAGAAACCCACCACCAGCCCTACACCTTACCTTACGCCGTACCCTATTCCTGGCCCGTACGCTGGCACTGAACCGTGCATCAGCACGTAGCCTTACCCTCCCGCGTTTCCGTACCCTGACCTGTGCCCTAAGCCTTGACGTTCCCTAACCCTAACCCTAGTCCGGAACGGAAACCCACCACCATCCCTAAACCTTACCTTACGCCGTTGCCTACTCCTCGCCCGTACGCTGGCATTGACCCGTGCGTCAGCACGTAGTCTGACCCTCCCACGTTTACGTACCCTCACCTGTGCCGTAAGCCTTGCCGTTCCCTACCCCTAACCCTAGCCCGGAACGGAAAGCCACCACCAGCCCTACACCTTACCCTACGCCGTTGCCTACTCCTGGCCTGTACTCTGGCACTGAACCATGCATCAGCACGTAGCCTTAGCCTCCCGCGTTTCTGTACCCTGACCTGTGCGCTAAGCCTTGCCGTTCCCTAACCCTAACCCTAGCCCGGAACGGAAACCCACCACCAGCCCTACACCTTACCTTACGCCGTTCCCTATTCCTGGCCCGTACGCTGGCACTGAACCATGCGTCAGCACGTAGCCTGACCCTCTCACGTTTCCGTACCATCACCTGTGCCCTAAGCCTTGCCGTTCCCTAACCCTAACCCTAGCCTGGAACGGAAACCAACCACCAGCCGTACACCTTACCTTACGCCGTTGCCTACTCCTCGCCCGTATGCTGGCATTGACACATGCGTCAGCACGTAGCCTGACCGTCCCACGTTTCTGTAACCTCACATGTGCCCTAATCCTTGCCGTTCCCTAACCCTAACCCTAGCCCAGAACGGAAACCCACCACCAGCCGTACACCTTACCTTACGCCGTAACCTATTCCTGGCCCGTACGCTGGCAATGAACCGTGCGTCAGCATGTAGCCTGACCCTCCCACGTTTCCGTATCCTCACCTGTGCCCTAAGCCTTGCCTTTCCCTAACCCTAACCCTAGCCCGGAATAGAAACCCACCACCAGCCCTACACCTTACCTTACGCCGTATCCTACTCCTGACCCGTACGCTGGCACTGAACCATGCGTCAGCACGTAGTCTGAGCCTCCAACGTTTCCGTACCCTCACCTGTGCCCTAAGCCTTGACGTTCCCTAACCCTAACCCTAGCCCGGAACGGAAACCCACCACCAGCCCTACACCTTAACTTACGCCGTTCCCTATTCCTGGCCCGTACGCTGGCACTGAACCGTGTGTCAGCACGTAGCCTGACCCTCCCACGTTTCCGTTCCCTCACCTGTGCCCTAAGCCTTGCCGTTCCCTAACCCTAACCCTAGCCAGGAACGCAAATCCACCACCAGCCCTACACTTTATCCTACGCCGTTGCCTACTCCTGGCCCGTACGCTGGCACTGACCAGTCCGTCAGCACGTAGCCCGACCCTCCCACGTTTCCGTACCCTCACCTGTGCCCTAAGCCTTGCCGTTCCCTAACACTAACCCTAGCCTGGAACGGAAACCAACCACCAGCCCTACACCTTACCCTACGCCGTTGCCTATTCCTGGCCTGTACTCTGGCACTTAACCGTGCATCTGCACGTAGCCTTACCCTCCCGCGTTTCCGTACCCTGACCTGTGCCCTAAGCCTTGCCGTTCCCTAACCCTAACCCTAGCCCAGAACGCAAATCCACCACCAGCCTTACACTTTATCCTACGCCGTTGCCTACTCCTGGCCCGTACGCTGGCACTGACCCGTGCGTCAGCACGTAGCCCGACTCTCCCACGTTTCCGTACCCTCACCTGTGCCCTATGCCTTGCCGTTCCCTAACCCTAACCCTAGCCAGGAACGGAAACCAACCACCAGCCCTACACCTTACCTTACGCCGTTGCCTATTCCTGGCCCGTACGCTGGCACTGACCCGTGCGTCAGCACGTAGCCTGACCCTCCCACGTTTCCGTACCCTCACCTGTGCCCTAAGCCTTGCCATTCCCTAACCCTAACCCTAGCCCAGAATAGTAACCCACCACCAGCCCTACACCATACCTTACGCCGTACGCTGCTACTGACCCGTACGCTGGCACTGACCCGTGCGTCAGCACGTAGCCTGACCCTCCCACGTTTCCGTACCCTCACCTGTGCCCTAAGCCTTGCCGTTCCCTAACCCTAACCCTAGCCCCGAACGGAAACCCACCACCAGCCCTCCACCTTACCTTACGCCGTAACTTATTCCTGGCCCATACGCTGGCACTAAAACATGCGTCAGCATGTAGCCTGACCCTCCCACGTTTCGGTACTCTCATCTGTGCCCTAAGCCTTGCCGTTCCCTTACCCTAACCCTAGCCTGGAACGGAAACCAACCACCAGCCCTACATCTTACCTTACGCCGTTGCCTACCCCTGGCCCGTACGCTGGCACTGACACGTGCGTCAGCACGTAGCCTGACCATCCCACGTTTCTGTAACCTCACCTGTGCCCTAAGCCTTGCCGTTCCCTAACCCTAACCCTAGACCTGAACGGAAACCCACCACCAGCCGTACACCTTACCTTACGCCGTACCCTATTCCTGGCCCGTACGCAGGCACTGAACCATGCGTCAGCACGTAGCCTGACCCTCCCACGTTTCCGTATCCTCTCCTTTGCCCTAAGCCTTGCCGTTCCCTAAACCTAACCCTAGCCCTGATAAGAAACCCACCACCAGCCCTACACCTTACCTTACGCCGTACCCTATTCCTGGCCCGTACGCTGGCACTGAACCGTGCATCAGCACGTAGCCTTACCCTCCCGCGTTTCCGTACCCTGACCTGTGCCCTAAGCCTTGACGTTCCCTAACCCTAACCCTAGTCCGGAACGGAAACCCACCACCATCCCTAAACCTTACCTTACGCCGTTGCCTACTCCTCGCCCGTACGCTGGCATTGACCCGTGCGTCAGCACGTAGTCTGACCCTCCCACGTTTACGTACCCTCACCTGTGCCGTAAGCCTTGCCGTTCCCTAACCCTAACCCTAGCCCGGAACGGAAAGCCACCACCAGCCCTACACCTTACCCTACGCCGTTGCCTACTCCTGGCCTGTACTCTGGCACTGAACCATGCATCAGCACGTAGCCTTAGCCTCCCGCGTTTCTGTACCCTGACCTGTGCGCTAAGCCTTGCCGTTCCCTAACCCTAACCCTAGCCCGGAACGGAAACCCACCACCAGCCCTACACCTTACCTTACGCCGTTCCCTATTCTGGCCCGTACGCTGGCACTGAACCATGCGTCAGCACGTAGCCTGACCCTCCCACGTTTCCGTATCCTCTCCTTTGCCCTAAGACTTGCCGTTCCCTAACCCTAACCCTAGCCCGGAACGTAAACCCACCACCAGCCGTACACCTTACCTTACGCCGTACCCTATTCCTGGCCCGTACGCTGGCACTGACCCGTGCGTCAGCATGTAGCATGACCCTCCCACGTTTCCGTACCCTCTCCTTTGCCCTAAGACTTGCCATTCCCTAACCCTAACACTAGCCCGGATTAGAAACCCACCACCAGCCCTACACCTTACCTTACGCCGTACCCTATTCCTGGCCCGTACGCTGGCACTGAACATTGCGTCAGCATGTAGCCTGACCCTCCCAAGTTTCCATACCCTCACCTGTGCCCTAAGCCTTGCCGTTCCCTAACCCTAACCCTAGCCCTGAACGCAAATCCACCAACAGCCCAACACTGTATCCTATGCCGTTGCCTACTCCTGTTCCGTACGCTGGCACAGACACGTGCGTCAGCACGTAGCCCGTCCCTCTCACGTTTCCGTACCCTCACCTGTGCCCTAAGCCTTGCCGTTCCCTAACCCTAAACCTAGCCTGGAAAGGAAATCAACCACAAGCGCTACACCTTACCTTACGCCGTACCCTACTCCTGGCCCGTACCATGGCACTGATCCATGCGTCAGCACGTAGCCTGACCCTCCCACGTTTCAGTACCCTCACCTGTGCCCTAAGCCTTGCCGTTCCCTAACTATAACCCTAGCCCGGAACAGAAACCCACCACCAGCCCTACACCTTACCTTACGCCGTAACCTATTCCTGGCCCGTACGCTGGCACTGAACCGTGCGTCAGCATGTAGCCTGACCCTCCCAAGTTTCCGTAACCTCACCTGTGCCCTAAGCCTTGCCTTTCCCTAACCCTAACCCTAGCCCGGAATGGAAACCCACCACCAGCCCAAAACCTTACCATACGCCATTGCCTACTACTGGCGTGTACTCTGGCAATGACCTGCGCATCAGCACGTAGCCTTACCCTCCCGCGTTTCCGTACCCTGACCTGTGCCCTAAGCCTTGCCGTTCCCTAACCCTAACCCTAGCCCGGAACGGAAACCCACCACCAGCCCTACACCTTAACTTACGCCGTTCCCTATTCCTGGCCCGTACTTTGGCACTGAACCGTGCGTCAGCACGTAGCCTGACCCTCCCACGTTTCCGTTCCCTCACCTGAGCCCTAAGCCTTGCCGTTCCCTAACCCTAACCCTAGCCCGGAACGCAAATCCACCACCAGCCCTACACTTTACCCTATGCCGTTGCCTACTCCTGGCCCATACGCTGGCACTGACCCGTGCATCAGCACGTAGCCCGACCCTCCAACGTTTCCGTACCCTCACCTGTGCCCTAAGCCTTGCCGTTCCCTTACCCTAAGCCTAGACTGGAACAGAAACCAACCACCAGCCCTACATCTTACCTTACGCCGTTGCCTACTCCTGGCCCGTACGCTGGCACTGACACGTGCGTCAGCACGTAGCCTGACCCTCCCACGTTTCCGTACCCTCACCTTTGCCCTAAGACTTGCCGTTCACTGACCCTAACCCTAGCCCGGAATAGAAAACCACCACCAGCCCTACACCTTACATTACACCGTACCCTACTCCTGAACCGTACGCTGGCACTGACCCGTGCGTCAGCACGTATCCTGACCCTCCCACGTTTCCGTACCCTCACCTGTGCCGTAAGCCTTGCCGTTCCCTAACCATAACCCTAGCCCGGAACGGAAACCCCCCACCAGCCCTACACCTTACCTTACGCCGTAACCTATTCCTGGCCCGTACGCTGGCACTGAACCGTGCGTCAGCACGTAGCCTGACCCTCCCACGTTTCCGTTCCATCACCTGAGCCCTAAGCCTTGCCGTTCCCTAACCCTAACCCTAGCCCGGAACGCAAATCCACCACCAGCCCTACACTTTATCCTACGCCGTTGCCTACTCCTGGCCCGTACGCTGGCACTGACCCGTGCATCAGCACGCAGCCCTACCCTCCCACGTTTCCGTACCGTCACCTGTGCCCTAAGCCTTGCCGTTCCCTAACCCTAAACCTAGCCTGGAAAGGAAATCAACCACAAGCGCTACACTTTACCTTACGCCATACCCTACTCCTGGCCCGTACGCTGGCACTGACCCATGCGTCAGCACGTAGCCTGACCCTCCCACGTTTCAGTACCCTCACTTGTGCCCTAAGCCTTGCCGTTCCCTAACCATAACCCTAGCCCGGAACGGAAACCCACCACCAGCCCTACACCTTACCTTACGCCGTAACCTATTCCTGGCCCGTACGCTGGCAATGAACCGTGCGTCAGCATGTAGCCTGACCCTCCCACGTTTCCGTATCCTCACCTGTGCCCTAAGCCTTGCCTTTCCCTAACCCTAACCCTAGCCCGGAATAGAAACCCACCACCAGCCCTACACCTTACCTTACGCCGTATCCTACTCCTGACCCGTACGCTGGCACTGAACCATGCGTCAGCACGTAGTCTGAGCCTCCAACGTTTCCGTACCCTCACCTGTGCCCTAAGCCTTGACGTTCCCTAACCCTAACCCTAGCCCGGAACGGAAACCCACCACCAGCCCTACACCTTAACTTACGCCGTTCCCTATTCCTGGCCCGTACGCTGGCACTGAACCGTGTGTCAGCACGTAGCCTGACCCTCCCACGTTTCCGTTCCCTCACCTGTGCCCTAAGCCTTGCCGTTCCCTAACCCTAACCCTAGCCAGGAACGCAAATCCACCACCAGCCCTACACTTTATCCTACGCCGTTGCCTACTCCTGGCCCGTACGCTGGCACTGACCAGTCCGTCAGCACGTAGCCCGACCCTCCCACGTTTCCGTACCCTCACCTGTGCCCTAAGGCTTGCCGTTCCCTAACACTAACCCTAGCCTGGAACGGAAACCAACCACCAGCCCTACACCTTACCCTACGCCGTTGCCTATTCCTGGCCTGTACTCTGGCACTTAACCGTGCATCTGCACGTAGCCTTACCCTCCCGCGTTTCCGTACCCTGACCTGTGCCCTAAGCCTTGCCGTTCCCTAACCCTAACCCTAGCCCAGAACGCAAATCCACCACCAACCTTACACTTTATCCTACGCCGTTGCCTACTCCTGGCCTGTACGCTGGCACTGACCCGTGCGTCAGCACGTAGCCCGACCCTCCCACGTTTCCGTACCCTCACCTGTGCCCTATGCCTTGCCGTTCCCTAACCCTAACCCTAGCCAGGAACGGAAACCAACCACCAGCCCTACACCTTACCTTACGCCGTTGCCTATTCCTGGCCCGTACGCTGGCACTGACCCGTGCGTCAGCACGTAGCCTGACCCTCCCACGTTTCCGTACCCTCACCTGTGCCCTAAGCCTTGCCATTCCCTAACCCTAACCCTAGCCCAGAATAGTAACCCACCACCAGCCCTACACCATACCTTACGCCGTACGCTGCTACTGACCCGTACGCTGGCACTGACCCGTGCGTCAGCACGTAGCCTGACCCTCCCACGTTTCCGTACCCTCACCTGTGCCCTATGCCTTGCCGTTCCCTAACCCTAACCCTAGCCCCGAACGGAAACCCACCACCAGCCCTCCACCTTACCTTACGCCGTAACTTATTCCTGGCCCATACGCTGGCACTAAAACATGCGTCAGCATGTAACCTGACCCTCCCACGTTTCGGTACTCTCATCTGTGCCCTAAGCCTTGCCGTTCCCTTACCCTAACCCTAGCCTGGAACGGAAACCAACCACCAGCCCTACATCTTACCTTACGCCGTTGCCTACCCCTGGCCCGTACGCTGGCACTGACACGTGCGTCAGCACGTAGCCTGACCGTCCCACGTTTCTGTAACCTCACCTGTGCCCTAAGCCTTGCCGTTCCCTAACCCTAACCCTAGACCTGAACGGAAACCCACCACCAGCCGTACACCTTACCTTACGCCGTACCCTATTCCTGCCCGTACGCAGGCACTGAACCATGCGTCAGCACGTAGCCTGACCCTCCCACGTTTCCGTATCCTCTCCTTTGCCCTAAGCCTTGCCGTTCCCTAAACCTAACCCTAGCCCTGATAAGAAACCCACCACCAGCCCTACACCTTACCTTACGCCGTACCCTATTCCTGGCCCGTACGCTGGCACTGAACCGTGCATCAGCACGTAGCCTTACCCTCCCGCGTTTCCGTACCCTGACCTGTGCCCTAAGCCTTGACGTTCCCTAACCCTAACCCTAGTCCGGAACGGAAACCCACCACCATCCCTAAACCTTACCTTACGCCGTTGCCTACTCCTCGCCCGTACGCTGGCATTGACCCGTGCGTCAGCACGTAGTCTGACCCTCCCACGTTTACGTACCCTCACCTGTGCCGTAAGCCTTGCCGTTCCCTAACCCTAACCCTAGCCCGGAACGGAAAGCCACCACCAGCCCTACACCTTACCCTACGCCGTTGCCTACTCCTGGCCTGTACTCTGGCACTGAACCATGCATCAGCACGTAGCCTTAGCCTCCCGCGTTTCTGTACCCTGACCTGTGCGCTAAGCCTTGCCGTTCCCTAACCCTAACCCTAGCCCGGAACGGAAACCCACCACCAGCCCTACACCTTACCTTACGCCGTTCCCTATTCCTGGCCCGTACGCTGGCACTGAACCATGCGTCAGCACGTAGCCTGACCCTCTCACGTTTCCGTACCATCACCTGTGCCCTAAGCCTTGCCGTTCCCTAACCCTAACCCTAGCCTGGAACGGAAACCAACCACCAGCCGTACACCTTACCTTACGCCGTTGCCTACTCCTCGCCCGTATGCTGGCATTGACACATGCGTCAGCACGTAGCCTGACCGTCCCACGTTTCTGTAACCTCACATGTGCCCTAAGCCTTGCCGTTCCCTAACCCTAACCCTAGCCCAGAACGGAAACCCACCACCAGCCGTACACCTTACCTTACGCCGTAACCTATTCCTGGCCCGTACGCTGGCAATGAACCGTGCGTCAGCATGTAGCCTGACCCTCCCACGTTTCCGTATCCTCACCTGTGCCCTAAGCCTTGCCTTTCCCTAACCCTAACCCTAGCCCGGAATAGAAACCCACCACCAGCCCTACACCTTACCTTACGCCGTATCCTACTCCTGACCCGTACGCTGGCACTGAACCATGCGTCAGCACGTAGTCTGAGCCTCCAACGTTTCCGTACCCTCACCTGTGCCCTAAGCCTTGACGTTCCCTAACCCTAACCCTAGCCCGGAACGGAAACCCACCACCAGCCCTACACCTTAACTTACGCCGTTCCCTATTCCTGGCCCGTACGCTGGCACTGAACCGTGTGTCAGCACGTAGCCTGACCCTCCCACGTTTCCGTTCCCTCACCTGTGCCCTAAGCCTTGCCGTTCCCTAACCCTAACCCAAGCCAGGTACGCAAATCCACCACCAGCCCTACACTTTATCCTACGCCGTTGCCTACTCCTGGCCCGTACGCTGGCACTGACCAGTCCGTCAGCACGTAGCCCGACCCTCCCACGTTTCCGTACCCTCACCTGTGCCCTAAGCCTTGCCGTTCCCTAACACTAACCCTAGCCTGGAACGGAAACCAACCACCAGCCCTACACCTTACCCTACGCCGTTGCCTATTCCTGGCCTGTACTCTGGCACTTAACCGTGCATCTGCACGTAGCCTTACCCTCCCGCGTTTCCGTACCCTGACCTGTGCCCTAAGCCTTGCCGTTCCCTAACCCTAACCCTAGCCCAGAACGCAAATCCACCACCAGCCTTACACTTTATCCTACGCCGTTGCCTACTCCTGGCCCGTACGCTGGCACTGACCCGTGCGTCAGCACGTAGCCCGACTCTCCCACGTTTCCGTACCCTCACCTGTGCCCTATGCCTTGCCGTTCCCTAACCCTAACCCTAGCCAGGAACGGAAACCAACCACCAGCCCTACACCTTACCTTACGCCGTTGCCTATTCCTGGCCCGTACGCTGGCACTGACACGTGCGTCAGCACGTAGCCTGACCCTCCCACGTTTCCGTACCCTCACCTGTGCCCTAAGCCTTGCCATTCCCTAACCCTAACCCTAGCCCAGAATAGTAACCCACCACCAGCCCTACACCATACCTTACGCCGTACGCTGCTACTGACCCGTACGCTGGCACTGACCCGTGCGTCAGCACGTAGCCTGACCCTCCCACGTTTCCGTACCCTCACCTGTGCCCTAAGCCTTGCCGTTCCCTAACCCTAACCCTAGCCCCGAACGGAAACCCACCACCAGCCCTCCACCTTACCTTACGCCGTAACTTATTCCTGGCCCATACGCTGGCACTGAAACATGCGTCAGCATGTAGCCTGACCCTCCCACGTTTCGGTACTCTCATCTGTGCCCTAAGCCTTGCCGTTCCCTTACCCTAACCCTAGCCTGGAACGGAAACCAACCACCAGCCCTACATCTTACCTTACGCCGTTGCCTACCCCTGGCCCGTACGCTGGCACTGACACGTGCGTCAGCACGTAGCCTGACCGTCCCACGTTTCTGTAACCTCACCTGTGCCCTAAGCCTTGCCGTTCCCTAACCCTAACCCTAGACCTGAACGGAAACCCACCACCAGCCGTACACCTTACCTTACGCCGTACCCTATTCCTGGCCCGTACGCAGGCACTGAACCATGCGTCAGCACGTAGCCTGACCCTCCCACGTTTCCGTATCCTCTCCTTTGCCCTAAGTCTTGCCGTTCCCTAAACCTAACCCTAGCCCTGATTAGAAACCCACCACCAGCCCTACACCTTATCTTACGCCGTACCCTATTCCTGGCCCGTACGCTGGCACTGAACCGTGCATCAGCACGTAGCCTTACCCTCCCGCGTTTCCGTACCCTGACCTGTGCCCTAAGCCTTGCCGTTCCCTTACCCTAAGCCTAGAGTGGAACGGAAACCAACCACCAGCCCTACATCTTACCTTACGCCGTTGCCTACTTCTGGCCTGTACGCTGGCACTGACACGTGCGTCAGCACGTAGCCTGACCCTCCCACGTTTCCGTACCCTCACCTTTGCCCTAAGACTTGCCGTTCACTGACCCTAACCCTAGCCCGGATTAGAAACCCACCACCAGCCCTACACCTTACCTTACGCCGTACCCTATTCCTGACCCGTACGCTGGCACTGAACAGTGCGTCAGCACGTAGCGTGACCCTCCCAAGTTTCCGTACCCTCACCTGTGCCCTAAGCCTTGCCATTCCCTAACCCTAACCCTAGCCCGGAATAGAAAACCACCACCAGCCCTACACCTTACATTACACTGTACCCTACTCCTGAACCGTACGCTGGCACTGACCCGTGCGTCAGCACGTAGCCTGACCCTCCCACGTTTCCGTACCCTCACCTGTGCCGTAAGCCTTGCCGTTCCCTAACCATAACCCTAGCCCGGAACGGAAACCCCCCACCAGCCCTACACCTTACCTTACGCCGTAACCTATTCCTGGCCCGTACGCTGGCACTGAACCGTGCGTCAGCACGTAGCCTGACCCTCCCACGTTTCCGTTCCATCACCTGAGCCCTAAGCCTTGCCGTTCCCTAACCCTAACCCTAGCCCGGAACGCAAATCCACCACCAGCCCTACACTTTATCCTACGCCGTTGCCTACTCTTGGCCCGTACGCTGGCACTGACCCGTGCATCAGCACGCAGCCCTACCCACCCACGTTTCCGTACCCTCACCTGTGCCCTAAGCCTTGCCATTCCCTAACCCTAAACCTAGCCTGGAAAGGAAATCAACCACAAGCGCTACACTTTACCTTACGCCATACCCTACTCCTGGCCCGTACGCTGGCACTGACCCATGCGTCAGCACGTAGCCTGACCCTCCCACGTTTCAGTACCCTCACTTGTGCCCTAAGCCTTGCCGTTCCCTAACCATAACCCTAGCCCGGAACGGAAACCCACCAGCAGCCCTACACCTTACCTTACGCCGTAACCTATTCCTGGCCCGTACGCTGGCAATGAACCGTGCGTCAGCATGTAGCCTGACCCTCCCACGTTTCCGTATCCTCACCTGTGCCCTAAGCCTTGCCTTTCCCTAACCCTAACCCTAGCCCGGAATAGAAACCCACCACCAGCCCTACACCTTACCTTACGCCGTATCCTACTCCTGACCCGTACGCTGGCACTGAACCATGCGTCAGCACGTAGTCTGAGCCTCCAACGTTTCCGTACCCTCACCTGTGCCCTAAGCCTTGACGTTCCCTAACCCTAACCCTAGCCCGGAACGGAAACCCACCACCAGCCCTACACCTTAACTTACGCCGTTCCCTATTCCTGGCCCGTACGCTGGCACTGAACCGTGTGTCAGCACGTAGCCTGACCCTCCCACGTTTCCGTTCCCTCACCTGTGCCCTAAGCCTTGCCGTTCCCTAACCCTAACCCTAGCCAGGAACGCAAATCCACCACCAGCCCTACACTTTATCCTACGCCGTTGCCTACTCCTGGCCCGTACGCTGGCACTGACCAGTCCGTCAGCACGTAGCCCGACCCTCCCACGTTTCCGTACCCTCACCTGTGCCCCAAACCTTGCCGTTCCCTAACACTAACCCTAGCCTGGAACGGAAACCAACCACCAGCCCTACACCTTACCCTACGCCGTTGCCTATTCCTGGCCTGTACTCTGGCACTTAACCGTGCATCTGCACGTAGCCTTACCCTCCCGCGTTTCCGTACCCTGACCTGTGCCCTAAGCCTTGCCGTTCCCTAACCCTAACCCTAGCCCAGAACGCAAATCCACCACCAGCCTTACACTTTATCCTACGCCGTTGCCTACTCCTGGCCCGTACGCTGGCACTGACCCGTGCGTCAGCACGTAGCCCGAGCATCCCACGTTTCCGTACCCTCACCTGTGCCCTAAGCCTGCCGTTCCCTAACCCTAACCCTAGACTGGAACGGAAACCAACCCACAGCCATACACCTTACCTTACGCCGTTGCCTACTCCTGGCCCGTATGCTGACACTGACCCGTGCGTCAGCTCGTATTCTGACCCTCCCACGTTTCCGTACACTCACCTGTGCCATAAGCCTTGCCGTTCCCTAACCCTAACCCTAGCCCGGAACGGAAACCCACCACCAGCCCTACACCTTACCCTACGCCGATGCCTACTCCTGGCCTGTACTCTGGCACTGACCCGTGCATCAGCACGTAGCCTTACCCTCCCGCGTTTCCGTACCCTGACCAGTGCCCTAAGCCTTGCCGTTCCTAATCCTAACCCTAGCCCAGACGCAAATCCATCACCAGCCCTACACTTTATCCTACGCCGTTGCCTACTCCTGGCCCATACGCTGGCACTGACCCGTGCGTCAGCACGTAGCCCGACCCTCCCACGTTTCCGTACCCTCACCTGTGCCCTAAGCCTTGCCATTCCCTAAACCTAACCCTAGCCCGGAATAGAAACCCACCACCAGCCCTACACCATACCTTACGCCGTACCCTACTACTGACCCGTACGCTGGCACTGACCCATGCGTCAGCACGTAGCCTGACCCTCCCAAGTTTCCGTACCCTCACCTGTGCCCTAAGCCTTGCCGTTCCCTAAACCTAACCCTAGCCCCGAACGGAAACCCACCACCAGCCCTACACCTTACCTTACGCCGTAACCTATTCCTGGCCCGTACGCTGGCACTGAACCGTGCGTCAGCATGTAGCCTGACCCTCCCACGTTTCCGTACCCACACCTGTGCCCTAAGCCTTGCCGTTCCCTTACCCTAAGCCTAGACTGGAACGGAAACCAACCACCAGCCCTACATCTTACCTTACGCCGTTGCCTACTCCTGGCCCGTACGCTGGCACTGACACGTGCGTCAGCACGTAGCCTGACCCTCCCACGTTTCCGTACCCTCACCTTTGCCCTAAGACTTGCCGTTCACTGACCCTAACCCTAGCCCGGATTAGAAACCCACCACCAGCCCTACAGCTTACCTTACGCCGTACCCTATTCCTGACCCGTACGCTGGCACTGAACAGTGCGTCAGCACGTAGCGTGACCCTCCCAAGTTTCCGTACCCTCACCTGTGCCCTAAGCCTTGCCATTCCCTAACCCTAACCCTAGCCCGGAATAGAAAACCACCACCAGCCCTACACCTTACATTACACCGTACCCTACTCCTGAACCGTACGCTGGCACTGACCCGTGCGTCAGCACGTAGCCTGACCCTCCCACGTTTCCGTACCCTCACCTGTGCCGTAAGCCTTGCCGTTCCCTAACCATAACCCTAGCCCTGAACGGAAACCCCCCACCAGCCCTACACCTTACCTTACGCCGTAACCTATTCCTGGCCCGTACGCTGGCACTGAACCGTGCGTCAGCACGTAGCCTGACCCTCCCACGTTTCCGTTCCATCACCTGAGCCCTAAGCCTTGCCGTTCCCTAACCCTAACCCTAGCCCGGAACGCAAATCCACCACCAGCCCTACACTTTATCCTACGCAGTTGCCTACTCTTGGCCCGTACGCTGGCACTGACCCGTGCATCAGCACGCAGCCCTACCCTCCCACGTTTCCGTACCCTCACCTGTGCCCTAAGCCTTGCCGTTCCCTAACCCTAAACCTAGCCTGGAAAGGAAATCATCCACAAGCGCTACACTTTACCTTACGCCATACCCTACTCCTGGCCCGTACGCTGGCACTGACCCATGCGTCAGCACGTAGCCTGACCCTCCCACGTTTCAGTACCCTCACTTGTGCCCTAAGCCTTGCCGTTCCCTAACCATAACCCTAGCCCGGAACGGAAACCCACCACCAGCCGTACACCTTACCTTACGCCGTAACCTATTCCTGGCCCGTACGCTGGCAATGAACCGTGCGTCAGCATGTAGCCTGACCCTCCCACGTTTCCGTATCCTCACCTGTGCCCTAAGCCTTGCCTTTCCCTAACCCTAACCCTAGCCCGGAATAGAAACCCACCACCAGCCCTACACCTTACCTTACGCCGTATCCTACTCCTGACCCGTACGCTGGCACTGAACCATGCGTCAGCACGTAGTCTGAGCCTCCAACGTTTCCGTACCCTCACCTGTGCCCTAAGCCTTGACGTTCCCTAACCCTAACCCTAGCCCGGAACGGAAACCCACCACCAGCCCTACACCTTAACTTACGCCGTTCCCTATTCCTGGCCCGTACGCTGGCACTGAACCGTGTGTCAGCACGTAGCCTGACCCTCCCACGTTTCCGTTCCCTCACCTGTGCCCTAAGCCTTGCCGTTCCCTAACCCTAACCCTAGCCAGGAATGCAAATCCACCACCAGCCCTACACTTTATCCTACGCCGTTGCCTACTCCTGGCCCGTACGCTGGCACTGACCAGTCCGTCAGCACGTAGCCCGACCCTCCCACGTTTCCGTACCCTCACCTGTGCCCTAAGCCTTGCCGTTCCCTAACACTAACCCTAGCCTGGAACGGAAACCAACCACCAGCCCTACACCTTACCCTACGCCGTTGCCTATTCCTGGCCTGTACTCTGGCACTTAACCGTGCATCTGCACGTAGCCTTACCCTCCCGCGTTTCCGTACCCTGACCTGTGCCCTAAGCCTTGCCGTTCCCTAACCCTAACCCTAGCCCAGAACGCAAATCCACCACCAGCCTTACACTTTATCCTACGCCGTTGCCTACTCCTGGCCCGTACGCTGGCACTGACCCGTGCGTCAGCACGTAGCCCGACCCTCCCACGTTTCCGTACCCTCACCTGTGCCCTATGCCTTGCCGTTCCCTAACCCTAACCCTAGCCAGGAACGGAAACCAACCACCAGCCCTACACCTTACCTTACGCCGTTGCCTATTCCTGGCCCGTACGCTGGCACTGACCCGTGCGTCAGCACGTAGCCTGACCCTCCCACGTTTCCGTACCCTCACCTGTGCCCTAAGCCTTGCCATTCCCTAACCCTAACCCTAGCCCAGAATAGTAACCCACCACCAGCCCTACACCATACCTTACGCCGTACGCTGCTACTGACCCGTACGCTGGCACTGACCCGTGCGTCAGCACGTAGCCTGACCCTCCCACCTTTCCGTACCCTCACCTGTGCCCTAAGCCTTGCCGTTCCCTAACCCTAACCCTAGCCCCGAACGGAAACCCACCACCAGCCCTACACCTTACCTTACGCCGTAACTTATTCCTGGCCCATACGCTGGCACTGAAACATGCGTCAGCATGTAGCCTGACCCTCCCACGTTTCGGTACTCTCATCTGTGCCCTAAGCCTTGCCGTTCCTTTACCCTAACCCTAGCCTGGAACGGAAACCAACCACCAGCCCTACATCTTACCTTACGCCGTTGCCTACCCCTGGCCCGTATGCTGGCACTGACACGTGCGTCAGCACGTAGCCTGACCGTCCCACGTTTCTGTAACCTCACCTGTGCCCTAAGCCTTGCCGTTCCCTAACCCTAACCCTAGACCTGAACGGAAACCCACCACCAGCCGTACACCTTACCTTACGCCGTACCCTATTCCTGGCCCGTACGCAGGCACTGAACCGTGCGTCAGCACGTAGCCTGACCCTCCCACGTTTCCGTATCCTCTCCTTTGCCCTTAGCCTTGCCGTTCCCTAACCCTAACCCTAGCCCTGATTAGAAACCCACCACCAGCCCTACACCTTACCTTACGCCGTACCCTATTCCTGGCCCGTACGCTGGCACTGAACCGTGCATCAGCACGTAGCCTTACCCTCCCGCGTTTCCGTACCCTGACCTGTGCCCTAAGCCTTGACGTTCCCTAACCCTAACCCTAGTCCCGAACGGAAACCCACCACCATCCCTAAACCTTACCTTACGCCGTTGCCTACTCCTCGCCCGTACACTGGCATTGACCCGTGCGTCAGCACGTAGTCTGACCCTCCCACGTTTACGTACCCTCACCTGTGCCCTAAGCCTTGCCGTTCCCTAACCCTAACCCTAGCCCGGAACGGAAAGCCACCACCAGCCCTACATCTTACCCTACGCCGTTGCCTACTCCTGGCCTGTACTCTGGCACTGAACCATGCATCAGCACGTAGCCTTAGCCTCCCGCGTTTCCGTACCCTGACCTGTGCCCTAAGCCTTGCCGTTCCCTAACCCTAACCCTAGCCCAGAACGCAAATCCACCACCAGCCCTACACTTTATCCTACGCCGTTGCCTACTCCTGGCCCGTACGCTGGCACTGACATGTGCGTCAGCACGTAGCCCGACCCTCCCACGTTTCCGTATCCTCACCTGTGCCCTAAGCCTTGCCGTTCCCTAACCCTAACCCTAGCCTGGAACGGAAACCAACCACCAGCCCTACACCTTACCTTACGCCGTTGCCTACTCCTGGCCCGTACGCTGGCACTGACCCGTGCGTCAGCACATAGCCTGACCCTCCCACGTTTCCGTACCCTCACCTGTGCCCTAAGCCTTGCCGTTCCCTAACCCTAACCCTAGCCCCGAACGGAAACCCACCACCAGCCCTACACCTTGCCTTACGCCGTAACCTATTCCTGGCCCGTACGCAGGCACTGAACCATTCGTCTGCATGTAGCCTGACCCTCCCACGTTTCCGTAACCTCACCTGTGCCCTAAGCCTTGCCTTTCCCTAACCCTAACCCTAGCCCGGAATAGAATCCCACCACCAGCCCTACACCTTACCTTACGCCGTATCCTACTCCTGACCCGTACGCTGGCACTGAACCATGCGTCTGCACGTAGTCTGAGCCTCCAACGTTTCCGTACCCTCACCTGTGCCCTAAGCCTTGCCATTCCCTAACCCTAACCCTAGCCCGGAATGTAACCCACCACCAACCCTACACCATACCTTACGCCGTACGCTGCTACTGACCCGCACGCTGGCACTGACCCGTGCGTCAGCACGTAGCCTGACCCTCCCACGTTTCCGTACCCTCACCTGTGCCCTAAGCCTTGCCGTTCTCTAACCCTAACCCTAGCCCCGAACGGAAACCCACCACCAGCCTTACACCTTACCTTACGCCGTAACTTATTCCTGTCCCATACGCTGGCACTGAAACGTGCGTCAGCATGTAGCCTGACCCTCCCACGTTTCGGTACCCTCACCTGTGCCCTAAGCCTTGCCGTTCCCTTACCCTAACCCTAGCCTGGAACGGAAACCAACCACCAGCCCTACATCTTACCTTACGCCGTTGCCTACCCCTGGCCCGTACGCTGGCACTGACACGTGCGTCAGCACGTAGCCTGACCGTCACACGTTTCGGTAACTTCACCTGTGCCCTAAGCCTTGCCGTTCCCTAACCCAAACCCTAGCCCGGAACGGAAACCCACCACCAGCCGTACACCTTACCTTACGCCGTACCCTATTCCTTGCCCGTACGCTGGCACTGAACCATGCGTCAGCACGTAGCCTGACCCTCCCACGTTTCCGTACCCTCTCCTTTGCCCTAAGACTTGCCGTTCCCTAACCCTAACCCTAGCCCGGATTAGAAATCCACCACCAGCCCTACACCTTACCTTACGCCGTACCCTATTCCTGGCCCGTACGCTGGCACTGAACCGTGCGTCAGCACGTAGCCTGACCCTCCCACGTTTCCGTACCCTCACCTGTGCCCTAAGCCTTGCCATTCCCTAACCCTAACCCTAGCCTGGAACGGAAACCAACCACCAGCCGTACACCTTACCTTACGTCGTTGCCTACTCCTGCCCGTACGCTGGCATTGACCCGTGCGTCAGCACGTAGCCTGACCCTCGCACGTTTACGTACCCTCACCTGTGCCCTAAGCCTCGCTGTTCCCTAATCCTAACCCTAGCCCGGAACGGAAACCCACCACCAGCCCTACACCTTACCCTACGCCGTTGCCTACTCCTGGCCTGTACTCTGGCACTGAACCGTGCATCAGCACGTAGCCTTACCCTCACGCGTTTCCGTACCCTGACCTGTGCCCTAAGCCTTGCCGTTCCCTAACCCTAACCCTAGTCCGGAACGGAAACCCACCACCAGCCCTAAACCTTACCTTACGCCGTAACTTATTCCTGGCCCATACGCTGGCACTGAACCGTGCGTCAGCATGTAGCCTGACCCTCCCACGTTTCGGTTCCCTCACCTGTGCCCTAAGTCTTGCCGTTCCCTAACCCTAACCCTAGCCTGGAACGGAAACCCACCACCAGCCCTAAACCTTACCTTACGCCGTAACTTATTCCTGGCCCGTACGCAGGCACTGAACCGTTCGTCTGCATGTAGCCTGACCCTCCCACGTTTCCGTAACCTCACCTGTGCCCTAAGCCTTGCCTTTCCCTAACCCTAACCCTAGCCCGGAATAGAATCCCACCACCAGCCCTACACCTTACCTTACGCCGTATCCTACTCCTGACCCGTACGCTGGCACTGAACCATGCGTCTGCACGTAGTCTGAGCCTCCAACGTTTCCGTACCCTCACCTGTGCCCTAAGCCTTGCCATTCCCTAACCCTAACCCTTGCCCGGAATAGTAACCCACCACCAGCCCTACACCATACCTTACGCCGTACGCTGCAACTGACCCGTTCGCTGGCACTGACACGTGCGTCAGCACGTAGCCTGACCCTCCCACGTTTCGGTACCCTCACCTGTGCCCTAAGCCTTGCCGTTCCCTAACCCTAACCCTAGCCCGGAACGGAAACCCACCACCAGCCCTACACCTTACCCTATGCCGTTGCCTACTCCTGGCCTGTACACTGGCACTGAACCGTGCATCAGCACATAGCCTTACACTCCCGCGTTTCTGTTCCCTGACCTGTGCCCTAAGCCTTGCCGTTCCGTAACCCTAACCCTAGCCCAGAACGCAAATCCACCACCAGCCCTACACTTTATCCTACGCCGTTGCCTACTCCTGGCCCGTACGCTGGCACTGACCCGTGCGTCAGCACATAGACCGACCCTCCCACGTTTCCGTACCCACACCTGTGCCCTAAGCCTTGCAGTTCCCTAACCCTAACCCTAGCCTGGAACGGTAACCAACCACCAGCCCTACACCTTACCTTACGCCGTTGCCTACTCCTGGCCCGTACGCTGGCACTGACACGTGCGTCAGCACGTAGCCTGACCCTCCCACGTTTCCGTACCCTCACCTGTGCCCTAAGCCTTGCCATTCCCTAACCCTAACCCTAGCCCGGAATAGTAACCCACCACCAGCCCTACACCATACCTTACGACGTACTCTGATACTGACCCGTACGCTGGCACTGACCCGTGCGTCAGCACGTAGCCTGACCCTCCCACGTTTCCGTACCCTCATCTGTGCCCTAAGCCTTGCCGTTCCCTAACCCTAACCCTAGCCCCGAACGGAAACCCACCACCAGCCCTACACCTTACCTTACGCCGTAAATTATTCCTGGCCCGTACGCTGGCACTGAACCGTGCGTCAGCATGTAGCCTGACCCTCCCACGTTTCGGTACACTCACCTGTGCCCTAAGCCATGCCGTTCCCTTACCCTAACCCTAGCCTGGAACGGAAACCAACCACCAGCCCTACACCTTACCTTACGCCGTTGCCTACACCTGGCCCGTACGCTGGCACTGACACGTGCGTCAGCACGTAGCCTGACAGTCCCACGTTTCTGTAACCTCACCTGTGCCCTAAGCCTTGCCGTTCCCTAACCCTAACCCTAGCCCGGAATAGAAACCCACCACCAGCCGTACACCTTACCTTACGCCGTACCCTATTCCTGGCCAGTACGCTGGCACTGAACCGTGCGTCAGCACGTAGCCTGACCCTCCCACGTTTCCGTACCCTCTCCTTTGCCCTAAGACTTGCCGTTCCCTAACCCTAACCCTAGCCCGGATTAGAAACCCACCACAAGCCCTACACCTTACCTTACGCCGTACCCTATTCCTGGCCCGTACACTGGCACTGAACATTGCGTCAGCATGTAGCCTGACCCTCCCAAGTTTCCGTACCCTCACCTGTGCCCTAAGCCTTGCCGTTCCCTAACCCTAAACCTAGCCCGGAATAGAAACCCACCACCAGCCCTACACCTTACATTACGCCGTACCCTACTGCTGACCCGTACGCTGGCACTGACCCATGCGTCAGCACGTAGCCTGACCCTCCCACGTTTCCATACCCTCACCTGTGCCCTAAGCCTTGCCGTTCCCTAACCCTAACCCTAGCCCGGAACGGAAACCCACCAACAGCCCTACACCCTAACTTATGCCGTTTCCTATTCCTGGCCCGTACGCTGGTACTGAACCGTGCGTCAGCACGTAGCCTGACCCTCCCACGTTTCCGTTCCCACACCTGTGCCCTAAGCCTTACCGTTCCGTAACCCTAACCCTAGCCCGGAACGCAAATCCACCACCAGCCCTACACTTTATCCTACGCCGTTGCCTACTCCTGGCCCGTACGCTGGCACTGACCCGTGCGTCAGCACGTAGCCCGACCCTCCCACGTTTCCGTACCCTCACCTGTGCCCTAAGCCTTGCCGTTCCCTTACCCTAACCCTAGCCTGGAACGGAAACCAACCACCAGCCCTACACCATACCTTACGCCGTTGCCTACTCCTGGCCCGTACGCTGGCATTGACCCGTGCGTCAGCACGTAGCCTGACCCACCCACGTCTCCGTACCCTCACCTGTGCCCTAAGACTTGCGGTTCCCTAACCCTAACACTAGCCCGGAATGGAAACCCACCACCAGCCCAAAACCTTACCCTACGCCGTTGCCTACTACTGGCGTGTACTCTGGCACTGACCTGCGCATCAGCACGTAGCCATACCCTCCCGCGTTTCCGTACCCTGACCTGTACCCTAAGCCTTGCCGTTCCCTAACTCTAACCCTAGCCCGGAACGGAAACCCACCACCAGCCCTACACCTTAACCTACGCCGTTCCCTATTCCTGGCCCGTACGCTGGCACTGAACCGTGCGTCAGCACGTAGCCTGACCCTCCCACGTTTCCGTTCCCTCACCTGAGATCTAAGCCTTGCCGTTCCCTAACCCTAACCCTAGCCCGGAACGCAAATCCACCACCAGCCCTACACTTTATCCTACGCCGTTGCCTACTCCTGGCCCGTACGCTGGCACTGACCCGTGCATCAGCACGTAGCCCGACCCTCCAACGTTTCCGTACCCTCACCTGTGCCCTAAGCCTTGCCGTTCCCTAACCCTAACCCTAGCCCGGAACGGAAACCCACCACCAGCTGTACACCTTACCTTACGCCGTACCCTATTCCTGGCCCGTACGCTGGCACGGAACCGTGCGTCAGCATGTAGCCTGACCCTCCCACGTTTCCGTACCGTCTCCTTTGCCCTAAGATTTGCCGTTCCCTAACCCTAACCCTAGCCCGGATTAGAAACCCACCACCAGCCCTACACCTTACCTTACGCCGTACCCTATTCCTGGCCCGTACGCTGGCACTGAACATTGCGTCAGCATGTAGCCTGACCCTCCCAAGTTTCCGTACCCTCACCTGTGCCCTAAGCCTTGCCGTTCCCTAACCCTAACCCTAGCCCGGAATACAAATCCACCACCAGCCCTACACCTTACATTACGCCGTACCCTACTCCTGACCCGTACGCTGGCACTGACCCGTGCGTCAGCACGTAGCCTGACCCTCCCACGTTTCCATACCCTCACCTGTGCCCTAAGCCTTGCCATTCCCTAACCCTAACCCTAGCCCTGAACGCAAATCCACCACCAGCCCTACCCTGTATCCTATGCCGTTGCCTACTCCTGTTCCGTACGCTGCCACTGACCCGTGCGTCAGCACGTAGCCCGTCCCTCTCACGTTTCCGTACCCTCACCTCTGCCCTAAGCCTTGCCGTTCCCTAACCCTAACCCTAGCCCGGAACGGAAACCCACCACCAGCCCTACACCTTACCCTACGCCGTTGCCTATTCCTGGCCTGTACTCTGGCACTGAACCGTGCATCAGCACGTAGCCTTACCCTCCCGCGTTTTCGTTCCCTGACATGTGCCCTAAGCCTTGCCGTTCCCTAACCCTAACCCTAGCCCAGAACGCAAATCCACCACCAGCCCTACACTTTATCCTACGCCGTTGCTTACTCCTGGCCCGTACGCTGGCACTGACCGGTGCGTCAGCACGTAGCCCGACCCTCCCACGTTACCGTACCCTCACCTGTGCCCTAAGCCTTGCCGTTCCCTAACCCTAACCCTAGCCCGGATTAGAAACCCACCACCAGCCCTACACCTTACCTTACGCCGTACCCTATTCCTGGCCCGTACGCTGGCACTGAACCGTGCGCCAGCCCGTAGCCTGACCCTCCCACGTTTCCGTACCCTCACCTGTGCCCTAAGCCTTGCCGTTCCCTAACCCTAACCCTAGCCCGGAACGGAAACCCACCACCAGCCCCACACCTTACCCTACGCCGTTGCCTATCCTGGCCTGTACTATGGCACTGAACCGTGCTTCAGCACGTAGCCTTACCCTCACGCGTTTCCGTACCCTGACCTGTGCCCTAAGCCTTGCCGTTCCCTAACCCTAACCCTAGACCGGAACGGAAACCCACCACCAGCCGTACACCTTACCTTACGCCGTACCCTATTCCTGGCCCGTACGCAGTTACTGAACCGTGCGTCAGCACGTAGCCTGACCCTCCCACGTTTCCGTATCCTCTCCTTTGCCCTAAGACTTGCCGTTCCCTAACCCTAACCCTAGCCCGGAACGGAAACCCACCACCAGCCGTACACCTTACCTTACGCCGTACCCTATTCCTGGCCCGTACGCTGGCACTGACCCGTGCGTCAGCATGTAGCATGACCCTCCCACGTTTCCGTACCCTCTCCTTTGCCCTAAGACTTGCCATTCCCTAACCCTAACACTAGCCCGGATTAGAAACCCACCACCAGCCCTACACCTTACCTTACGCCGTACCCTATTCCTGGCCCGTACGCTGGCACTGAACATTGCGTCAGCATGTAGCCTGACCCTCCCAAGTTTCCATACCCTCACCTGTGCCCTAAGCCTTGCCGTTCCCTAACCCTAACCCTAGCCCTGAACGCAAATCCACCAACAGCCCTACACTGTATCCTATGCCGTTGCCTACTCCTGTTCCGTACGCTGGCACAGACCCGTGCGTCAGCACGTAGCCCGTCCCTCTCACGTTTCCGTACCCTCACCTGTGCCCTAAGCCTTGCCGTTCCCTAACCCTAAACCTAGCCTGGAAAGGAAATCAACCACAAGCGCTACACCTTACCTTACGCCGTACCCTACTCCTGGCCCGTACCATGGCACTGACCCATGCGTCAGCACGTAGCCTGACCCTCCCACGTTTCAGTACCCTCACCTGTGCCCTAAGCCTTGCCGTTCCCTAACTATAACCCTAGCCCGGAACAGAAACCCACCACCAGCCCTACACCTTACCTTACGCCGTAACCTATTCCTGGCCCGTACGCTGGCACTGAACCGTGCGTCAGCATGTAGCCTGACCCTCCCAAGTTTCCGTAACCTCACCTGTGCCCTAAGCCTTGCCTTTCCCTAACCCTAACCCTAGCCCGGAATGGAAACCCACCACCAGCCCAAAACCTTACCCTACGCCATTGCCTACTACTGGCGTGTACTCTGGCACTGACCTGCGCATCAGCACGTAGCCTTACCCTCCCGCGTTTCCGTACCCTGACCTGTGCCCTAAGCCTTGCCGTTCCCTAACCCTAACCCTAGCCCGGAACGGAAACCCACCACCAGCCCTACACCTTAACTTACGCCGTTCCCTATTCCTGGCCCGTACTTTGGCACTGAACCGTGCGTCAGCACGTAGCCTGACCCTCCCACGTTTCCGTTCCCTCACCTGAGCCCTAAGCCTTACCGTTCCGTAACCCTAACCCTAGCCCGGAACGCAAATCCACCACCAGCCCTACACTTTATCCTACGCCGTTGCCTACTCCTGGCCCGTACGCTGGCACTGACCCGTGCGTCAGCACGTAGCCCGACCCTCCCACGTTTCCGTACCCTCACCTGTGCCCTAAGCCTTGCCGTTCCCTTACCCTAACCCTAGCCTGGAACGGAAACCAACCACCAGCCCTACACCATACCTTACGCCGTTGCCTACTCCTGGCCCGTACGCTGGCATTGACCCGTGCGTCAGCACGTAGCCTGACCCACCCACGTCTCCGTACCCTCACCTGTGCCCTAAGACTTGCGGTTCCCTAACCCTAACACTAGCCCGGAATGGAAACCCACCACCAGCCCAAAACCTTACCCTACGCCGTTGCCTACTACTGGCGTGTACTCTGGCACTGACCTGCGCATCAGCACGTAGCCATACCCTCCCGCGTTTCCGTACCCTGACCTGTACCCTAAGCCTTGCCGTTCCCTAACTCTAACCCTAGCCCGGAACGGAAACCCACCACCAGCCCTACACCTTAACCTACGCCGTTCCCTATTCCTGGCCCGTACGCTGGCACTGAACCGTGCGTCAGCACGTAGCCTGACCCTCCCACGTTTCCGTTCCCTCACCTGAGATCTAAGCCTTGCCGTTCCCTAACCCTAACCCTAGCCCGGAACGCAAATCCACCACCAGCCCTACACTTTATCCTACGCCGTTGCCTACTCCTGGCCCGTACGCTGGCACTGACCCGTGCATCAGCACGTAGCCCGACCCTCCAACGTTTCCGTACCCTCACCTGTGCCCTAAGCCTTGCCGTTCCCTAACCCTAACCCTAGCCCGGAACGGAAACCCACCACCAGCTGTACACCTTACCTTACGCCGTACCCTATTCCTGGCCCGTACGCTGGCACGGAACCGTGCGTCAGCATGTAGCCTGACCCTCCCACGTTTCCGTACCGTCTCCTTTGCCCTAAGATTTGCCGTTCCCTAACCCTAACCCTAGCCCGGATTAGAAACCCACCACCAGCCCTACACCTTACCTTACGCCGTACCCTATTCCTGGCCCGTACGCTGGCACTGAACATTGCGTCAGCATGTAGCCTGACCCTCCCAAGTTTCCGTACCCTCACCTGTGCCCTAAGCCTTGCCGTTCCCTAACCCTAACCCTAGCCCGGAATACAAATCCACCACCAGCCCTACACCTTACATTACGCCGTACCCTACTCCTGACCCGTACGCTGGCACTGACCCGTGCGTCAGCACGTAGCCTGACCCTCCCACGTTTCCATACCCTCACCTGTGCCCTAAGCCTTGCCATTCCCTAACCCTAACCCTAGCCCTGAACGCAAATCCACCACCAGCCCTACCCTGTATCCTATGCCGTTGCCTACTCCTGTTCCGTACGCTGCCACTGACCCGTGCGTCAGCACGTAGCCCGTCCCTCTCACGTTTCCGTACCCTCACCTCTGCCCTAAGCCTTGCCGTTCCCTAACCCTAACCCTAGCCCGGAACGGAAACCCACCACCAGCCCTACACCTTACCCTACGCCGTTGCCTATTCCTGGCCTGTACTCTGGCACTGAACCGTGCATCAGCACGTAGCCTTACCCTCCCGCGTTTTCGTTCCCTGACATGTGCCCTAAGCCTTGCCGTTCCCTAACCCTAACCCTAGCCCAGAACGCAAATCCACCACCAGCCCTACACTTTATCCTACGCCGTTGCTTACTCCTGGCCCGTACGCTGGCACTGACCGGTGCGTCAGCACGTAGCCAGACCCTCCCACGTTACCGTACCCTCACCTGTGCCCTAAGCCTTGCCGTTCCCTAACCCTAACCCTAGCCCGGATTAGAAACCCACCACCAGCCCTACACCTTACCTTACGCCGTACCCTATTCCTGGCCCGTACGCTGGCACTGAACCGTGCGCCAGCCCGTAGCCTGACCCTCCCACGTTTCCGTACCCTCACCTGTGCCCTAAGCCTTGCCGTTCCCTAACCCTAACCCTAGCCCGGAACGGAAACCCACCACCAGCCCCACACCTTACCCTACGCCGTTGCCTATCCTGGCCTGTACTATGGCACTGAACCGTGCTTCAGCACGTAGCCTTACCCTCACGCGTTTCCGTACCCTGACCTGTGCCCTAAGCCTTGCCGTTCCCTAACCCTAACCCTAGACCGGAACGGAAACCCACCACCAGCCGTACACCTTACCTTACGCCGTACCCTATTCCTGGCCCGTACGCAGTTACTGAACCGTGCGTCAGCACGTAGCCTGACCCTCCCACGTTTCCGTATCCTCTCCTTTGCCCTAAGACTTGCCGTTCCCTAACCCTAACCCTAGCCCGGAACGGAAACCCACCACCAGCCGTACACCTTACCTTACGCCGTACCCTATTCCTGGCCCGTACGCTGGCACTGACCCGTGCGTCAGCATGTAGCATGACCCTCCCACGTTTCCGTACCCTCTCCTTTGCCCTAAGACTTGCCATTCCCTAACCCTAACACTAGCCCGGATTAGAAACCCACCACCAGCCCTACACCTTACCTTACGCCGTACCCTATTCCTGGCCCGTACGCTGGCACTGAACATTGCGTCAGCATGTAGCCTGACCCTCCCAAGTTTCCATACCCTCACCTGTGCCCTAAGCCTTGCCGTTCCCTAACCCTAACCCTAGCCCTGAACGCAAATCCACCAACAGCCCTACACTGTATCCTATGCCGTTGCCTACTCCTGTTCCGTACGCTGGCACAGACCCGTGCGTCAGCACGTAGCCCGTCCCTCTCACGTTTCCGTACCCTCACCTGTGCCCTAAGCCTTGCCGTTCCCTAACCCTAAACCTAGCCTGGAAAGGAAATCAACCACAAGCGCTACACCTTACCTTACGCCGTACCCTACTCCTGGCCCGTACCATGGCACTGACCCATGCGTCAGCACGTAGCCTGACCCTCCCACGTTTCAGTACCCTCACCTGTGCCCTAAGCCTTGCCGTTCCCTAACTATAACCCTAGCCCGGAACAGAAACCCACCACCAGCCCTACACCTTACCTTACGCCGTAACCTATTCCTGGCCCGTACGCTGGCACTGAACCGTGCGTCAGCATGTAGCCTGACCCTCCCAAGTTTCCGTAACCTCACCTGTGCCCTAAGCCTTGCCTTTCCCTAACCCTAACCCTAGCCCGGAATGGAAACCCACCACCAGCCCAAAACCTTACCCTACGCCATTGCCTACTACTGGCGTGTACTCTGGCACTGACCTGCGCATCAGCACGTAGCCTTACCCTCCCGCGTTTCCGTACCCTGACCTGTGCCCTAAGCCTTGCCGTTCCCTAACCCTAACCCTAGCCCGGAACGGAAACCCACCACCAGCCCTACACCTTAACTTACGCCGTTCCCTATTCCTGGCCCGTACTTTGGCACTGAACCGTGCGTCAGCACGTAGCCTGACCCTCCCACGTTTCCGTTCCCTCACCTGAGCCCTAAGCCTTGCCGTTCCCTAACCCTAACCCTAGCCCGGAACGCAAATCCACCACCAGCCCTACACTTTATCCTATGCCGTTGCCTACTCCTGGCCCATACGCTGGCACTGACCCGTGCATCAGCACGTAGCCCGACCCTCCAACGTTTCCGTACCCTCACCTGTGCCCTAAGCCTTGCCGTTCCCTTACCCTAAGCCTAGACTGGAACAGAAACCAACCACCAGCCCTACATCTTACCTTACGCCGTTGCCTACTCCTGGCCCGTACGCTGGCACTGACACGTGCGTCAGCACGTAGCCTGACCCTCCCACGTTTCCGTACCCTCACCTTTGCCCTAAGACTTGCCGTTCACTGACCCTAAACCTAGCCCGGAATAGAAAACCACCACCAGCCCTACACCTTACATTACACCGTACCCTACTCCTGAACCGTACGCTGGCACTGACCCGTGCGTCAGCACGTAGCCTGACCCTCCCACGTTTCCGTACCCTCACCTGTGCCGTAAGCCTTGCCGTTCCCTAACCATAACCCTAGCCCGGAACGGAAACCCCCCACCAGCCCTACACCTTACCTTACGCCGTAACCTATTCCTGGCCCGTACGCTGGCACTGAACCGTGCGTCAGCACGTAGCCTGACCCTCCCACGTTTCCGTTCCATCACATGAGCCCTAAGCCTTGCCGTTCCCTAACCCTAACCCTAGCCCGGAACGCAAATCCACCACCAGCCCTACACTTTATCCTACGCCGTTGCCTACTCCTGGCCCGTACGCTGGCACTGACCCGTGCATCAGCACGCAGCCCTACCCTCCCACGTTTCCGTACCGTCACCTGTGCCCTAAGCCTTGCCGTTCCCTAACCCTAAACCTAGCCTGGAAAGGAAATCAACCACAAGCGCTACACTTTACCTTACGCCATACCCTACTCCTGGCCCGTACGCTGGCACTGACCCATGCGTCAGCACGTAGCCTGACCCTCCCACGTTTCAGTACCCTCACTTGTGCCCTAAGCCTTGCCGTTCCCTAACCATAACCCTAGCCCGGAACGGAAACCCACCACCAGCCCTACACCTTACCTTACGCCGTAACCTATTCCTGGCCCGTACGCTGGCAATGAACCGTGCGTCAGCATGTAGCCTGACCCTCCCACGTTTCCGTATCCTCACCTGTGTCCTAAGCCTTGCCTTTCCCTAACCCTAACCCTAGCCCGGAATAGAAACCCACCACCAGCCCTACACCTTACCTTACGCCGTATCCTACTCCTGACCCGTACGCTGGCACTGAACCATGCGTCAGCACGTAGTCTGAGCCTCCAACGTTTCCGTACCCTCACCTGTGCCCTAAGCCTTGACGTTCCCTAACCCTAACCCTAGCCCGGAACGGAAAACCACCACCAGCCCTACACCTTAACTTACGCCGTTCCCTATTCCTGGCCCGTACGCTGGCACTGAACCGTGTGTCAGCACGTAGCCTGACCCTCCCACGTTTCCGTTCCCTCACCTGTGCCCTAAGCCTTGCCGTTCCCTAACCCTAACCCTAGCCAGGAACGCAAATCCACCACCAGCCCTACACTTTATCCTACGCCGTTGCCTACTCCTGGCCCGTACGCTGGCACTGACCAGTCCGTCAGCACGTAGCCCGACCCTCCCACGTTTCCGTACCCTCACCTGTGCCCTAAGCCTTGCCGTTCCCTAACACTAACCCTAGCCTGGAACGGAAACCAACCACCAGCCCTACACCTTACCCTACGCCGTTGCCTATTCCTGGCCTGTACTCTGGCACTTAACCGTGCATCTGCACGTAGCCTTACCCTCCCGCGTTTCCGTACCCTGACCTGTGCCCTAAGCCTTGCCGTTCCCTAACCCTAACCCTAGCCCAGAACGCAAATCCACCACCAGCCTTACACTTTATCCTACGCCGTTGCCTACTCCTGGCCCGTACGCTGGCACTGACCCGTGCGTCAGCACGTAGCCCGACTCTCCCACGTTTCCGTACCCTCACCTGTGCCCTATGCCTTGCCGTTCCCTAACCCTAACCCTAGCCAGGAACGGAAACCAACCACCAGCCCTACACCTTACCTTACGCCGTTGCCTATTCCTGGCCCGTACGCTGGCACTGACCCGTGCGTCAGCACGTAGCCTGACCCTCCCACGTTTCCGTACCCTCACCTGTGCCCTAAGCCTTGCCATTCCCTAACCCTAACCCTAGCCCAGAATAGTAACCCACCACCAGCCCTACACCATACCTTACGCCGTACGCTGCTACTGACCCGTACGCTGGCACTGACCCGTGCGTCAGCACGTAGCCTGACCCTCCCACGTTTCCGTACCCTCACCTGTGCCCTAAGCCTTGCCGTTCCCTAACCCTAACCCTAGCCCCGAACGGAAACCCACCACCAGCCCTCCACCTTACCTTACGCCGTAACTTATTCCTGGCCCATACGCTGGCACTAAAACATGCGTCAGCATGTAGCCTGACCCTCCCACGTTTCGGTACTCTCATCTGTGCCCTAAGCCTTGCCGTTCCCTTACCCTAACCCTAGCCTGGAACGGAAACCAACCACCAGCCCTACATCTTACCTTACGCCGTTGCCTACCCCTGGCCCGTACGCTGGCACTGACACGTGCGTCAGCACGTAGCCTGACCATCCCACGTTTCTGTAACCTCACCTGTGCCCTAAGCCTTGCCGTTCCCTAACCCTAACCCTAGACCTGAACGGAAACCCACCACCAGCCGTACACCTTACCTTACGCCGTACCCTATTCCTGGCCCGTACGCAGGCACTGAACCATGCGTCAGCACGTAGCCTGACCCTCCCACGTTTCCGTATCCTCTCCTTTGCCCTAAGCCTTGCCGTTCCCTAAACCTAACCCTAGCCCTGATAAGAAACCCACCACCAGCCCTACACCTTACCTTACGCCGTACCCTATTCCTGGCCCGTACGCTGGCACTGAACCGTGCATCAGCACGTAGCCTTACCCTCCCGCGTTTCCGTACCCTGACCTGTGCCCTAAGCCTTGACGTTCCCTAACCCTAACCCTAGTCCGGAACGGAAACCCACCACCATCCCTAAACCTTACCTTACGCCGTTGCCTACTCCTCGCCCGTACGCTGGCATTGACCCGTGCGTCAGCACGTAGTCTGACCCTCCCACGTTTACGTACCCTCACCTGTGCCGTAAGCCTTGCCGTTCCCTAACCCTAACCCTAGCCCGGAACGGAAAGCCACCACCAGCCCTACACCTTACCCTACGCCGTTGCCTACTCCTGGCCTGTACTCTGGCACTGAACCATGCATCAGCACGTAGCCTTAGCCTCCCGCGTTTCTGTACCCTGACCTGTGCGCTAAGCCTTGCCGTTCCCTAACCCTAACCCTAGCCCGGAACGGAAACCCACCACCAGCCCTACACCTTACCTTACGCCGTTCCCTATTCTGGCCCGTACGCTGGCACTGAACCATGCGTCAGCACGTAGCCTGACCCTCCCACGTTTCCGTATCCTCTCCTTTGCCCTAAGACTTGCCGTTCCCTAACCCTAACCCTAGCCCGGAACGGAAACCCACCACCAGCCGTACACCTTACCTTACGCCGTACCCTATTCCTGGCCCGTACGCTGGCACTGACCCGTGCGTCAGCATGTAGCATGACCCTCCCACGTTTCCGTACCCTCTCCTTTGCCCTAAGACTTGCCATTCCCTAACCCTAACACTAGCCCGGATTAGAAACCCACCACCAGCCCTACACCTTACTTACGCCGTACCCTATTCCTGGCCCGTACGCTGGCACTGAACATTGCGTCAGCATGTAGCCTGACCCTCCCAAGTTTCCATACCCTCACCTGTGCCCTAAGCCTTGCCGTTCCCTAACCCTAACCCTAGCCCTGAACGCAAATCCACCAACAGCCCTACACTGTATCCTATGCCGTTGCCTACTCCTGTTCCGTACGCTGGCACAGACCCGTGCGTCAGCACGTAGCCCGTCCCTCTCACGTTTCCGTACCCTCACCTGTGCCCTAAGCCTTGCCGTTCCCTAACCCTAAACCTAGCCTGGAAAGGAAATCAACCACAAGCGCTACACCTTACCTTACGCCGTACCCTACTCCTGGCCCGTACCATGGCACTGATCCATGCGTCAGCACGTAGCCTGACCCTCCCACGTTTCAGTACCCTCACCTGTGCCCTAAGCCTTGCCGTTCCCTAACTATAACCCTAGCCCGGAACAGAAACCCACCACCAGCCCTACACCTTACCTTACGCCGTAACCTATTCCTGGCCCGTACGCTGGCACTGAACCGTGCGTCAGCATGTAGCCTGACCCTCCCAAGTTTCCGTAACCTCACCTGTGCCCTAAGCCTTGCCTTTCCCTAACCCTAACCCTAGCCCGGAATGGAAACCCACCACCAGCCCAAAACCTTACCCTACGCCATTGCCTACTACTGGCGTGTACTCTGGCACTGACCTGCGCATCAGCACGTAGCCTTACCCTCCCGCGTTTCCGTACCCTGACCTGTGCCCTAAGCCTTGCCGTTCCCTAACCCTAACCCTAGCCCGGAACGGAAACCCACCACCAGCCCTACACCTTAACTTACGCCGTTCCCTATTCCTGGCCCGTACTTTGGCACTGAACCGTGCGTCAGCACGTAGCCTGACCCTCCCACGTTTCCGTTCCCTCACCTGAGCCCTAAGCCTTGCCGTTCCCTAACCCTAACCCTAGCCCGGAACGCAAATCCACCACCAGCCCTACACTTTACCCTATGCCGTTGCCTACTCCTGGCCCATACGCTGGCACTGACCCGTGCATCAGCACGTAGCCCGACCCTCCAACGTTTCCGTACCCTCACCTGTGCCCTAAGCCTTGCCGTTCCCTTACCCTAAGCCTAGACTGGAACAGAAACCAACCACCAGCCCTACATCTTACCTTACGCCGTTGCCTACTCCTGGCCCGTACGCTGGCACTGACACGTGCGTCAGCACGTAGCCTGAACCTCCCACGTTTCCGTACCCTCACCTTTGCCCTAAGACTTGCCGTTCACTGACCCTAACCCTAGCCCGGAATAGAAAACCACCACCAGCCCTACACCTTACATTACACCGTACCCTACTCCTGAACCGTACGCTGGCACTGACCCGTGCGTCAGCACGTATCCTGACCCTCCCACGTTTCCGTACCCTCACCTGTGCCGTAAGCCTTGCCGTTCCCTAACCATAACCCTAGCCCGGAACGGAAACCCCCCACCAGCCCTACACCTTACCTTACGCCGTAACCTATTCCTGGCCCGTACGCTGGCACTGAACCGTGCGTCAGCACGTAGCCTGACCCTCCCACGTTTCCGTTCCATCACCTGAGCCCTAAGCCTTGCCGTTCCCTAACCCTAACCCTAGCCCGGAACGCAAATCCACCACCAGCCCTACACTTTATCCTACGCCGTTGCCTACTCCTGGCCCGTACGCTGGCACTGACCCGTGCATCAGCACGCAGCCCTACCCTCCCACGTTTCCGTACCGTCACCTGTGCCCTAAGCCTTGCCGTTCCCTAACCCTAAACCTAGCCTGGAAAGGAAATCAACCACAAGCGCTACACTTTACCTTACGCCATACCCTACTCCTGGCCCGTACGCTGGCACTGACCCATGCGTCAGCACGTAGCCTGACCCTCCCACGTTTCAGTACCCTCACTTGTGCCCTAAGCCTTGCCGTTCCCTAACCATAACCCTAGCCCGGAACGGAAACCCACCACCAGCCCTACACCTTACCTTACGCCGTAACCTATTCCTGGCCCGTACGCTGGCAATGAACCGTGCGTCAGCATGTAGCCTGACCCTCCCACGTTTCCGTATCCTCACCTGTGCCCTAAGCCTTGCCTTTCCCTAACCCTAACCCTAGCCCGGAATAGAAACCCACCACCAGCCCTACACCTTACCTTACGCCGTATCCTACTCCTGACCCGTACGCTGGCACTGAACCATGCGTCAGCACGTAGTCTGAGCCTCCAACGTTTCCGTACCCTCACCTGTGCCCTAAGCCTTGACGTTCCCTAACCCTAACCCTAGCCCGGAACGGAAACCCACCACCAGCCCTACACCTTAACTTACGCCGTTCCCTATTCCTGGCCCGTACGCTGGCACTGAACCGTGTGTCAGCACGTAGCCTGACCCTCCCACGTTTCCGTTCCCTCACCTGTGACCTAAGCCTTGCCGTTCCCTAACCCTAACCCTAGCCAGGAACGCAAATCCACCACCAGCCCTACACTTTATCCTACGCCGTTGCCTACTCCTGGCCCGTACGCTGGCACTGACCAGTCCGTCAGCACGTAGCCCGACCCTCCCACGTTTCCGTACCCTCACCTGTGCCCTAAGCCTTGCCGTTCCCTAACACTAACCCTAGCCTGGAACGGAAACCAACCACCAGCCCTACACCTTACCCTACGCCGTTGCCTATTCCTGGCCTGTACTCTGGCACTTAACCGTGCATCTGCACGTAGCCTTACCCTCCCGCGTTTCCGTACCCTGACCTGTGCCCTAAGCCTTGCCGTTCCCTAACCCTAACCCTAGCCCAGAACGCAAATCCACCACCAGCCTTACACTTTATCCTACGCCGTTGCCTACTCCTGGCCCGTACGCTGGCACTGACCCGTGCGTCAGCACGTAGCCCGACCCTCCCACGTTTCCGTACCCTCACCTGTGCCCTATGCCTTGCCGTTCCCTAACCCTAACCCTAGCCAGGAACGGAAACCAACCACCAGCCCTACACCTTACCTTACGCCGTTGCCTATTCCTGGCCCGTACGCTGGCACTGACCCGTGCGTCAGCACGTAGCCTGACCCTCCCACGTTTCCGTACCCTCACCTGTGCCCTAAGCCTTGCCATTCCCTAACCCTAACCCTAGCCCAGAATAGTAACCCACCACCAGCCCTACACCATACCTTACGCCGTACGCTGCTACTGACCCGTACGCTGGCACTGACCCGTGCGTCAGCACGTAGCCTGACCCTCCCACGTTTCCGTACCCTCACCTGTGCCCTAAGCCTTGCCGTTCCCTAACCCTAACCCTAGCCCCGAACGGAAACCCACCACCAGCCCTCCACCTTACCTTACGCCGTAACTTATTCCTGGCCCATACGCTGGCACTAAAACATGCGTCAGCATGTAGCCTGACCCTCCCACGTTTCGGTACTCTCATCTGTGCCCTAAGCCTTGCCGTTCCCTTACCCTAACCCTAGCCTGGAACGGAAACCAACCACCAGCCCTACATCTTACCTTACGCCGTTGCCTACCCCTGGCCCGTACGCTGGCACTGACACGTGCGTCAGCACGTAGCCTGACCGTCCCACGTTTCTGTAACCTCACCTGTGCCCTAAGCCTTGCCGTTCCCTAACCCTAACCCTAGACCTGAACGGAAACCCACCACCAGCCGTACACCTTACCTTACGCCGTACCCTATTCCTGGCCCGTACGCAGGCACTGAACCATGCGTCAGCACGTAGCCTGACCCTCCCACGTTTCCGTATCCTCTCCTTTGCCCTAAGCCTTGCCGTTCCCTAAACCTAACCCTAGCCCTGATAAGAAACCCACCACCAGCCCTACACCTTACCTTACGCCGTACCCTATTCCTGGCCCGTACGCTGGCACTGAACCGTGCATCAGCACGTAGCCTTACCCTCCCGCGTTTCCGTACCCTGACCTGTGCCCTAAGCCTTGACGTTCCCTAACCCTAACCCTAGTCCGGAACGGAAACCCACCACCATCCCTAAACCTTACCTTACGCCGTTGCCTACTCCTCGCCCGTACGCTGGCATTGACCCGTGCGTCAGCACGTAGTCTGACCCTCCCACGTTTACGTACCCTCACCTGTGCCGTAAGCCTTGCCGTTCCCTAACCCTAACCCTAGCCCGGAACGGAAAGCCACCACCAGCCCTACACCTTACCCTACGCCGTTGCCTACTCCTGGCCTGTACTCTGGCACTGAACCATGCATCAGCACGTAGCCTTAGCCTCCCGCGTTTCTGTACCCTGACCTGTGCGCTAAGCCTTGCCGTTCCCTAACCCTAACCCTAGCCCGGAACGGAAACCCACCACCAGCCCTACACCTTACCTTACGCCGTTCCCTATTCCTGGCCCGTACGCTGGCACTGAACCATGCGTCAGCACGTAGCCTGACCCTCTCACGTTTCCGTACCATCACCTGTGCCCTAAGCCTTGCCGTTCCCTAACCCTAACCCTAGCCTGGAACGGAAAGCAACCACCAGCCGTACACCTTACCTTACGCCGTTGCCTACTCCTCGCCCGTATGCTGGCATTGACACATGCGTCAGCACGTAGCCTGACCGTCCCACGTTTCTGTAACCTCACATGTGCCCTAAGCCTTGCCGTTCCCTAACCCTAACCCTAGCCCAGAACGGAAACCCACCACCAGCCGTACACCTTACCTTACGCCGTAACCTATTCCTGGCCCGTACGCTGGCAATGAACCGTGCGTCAGCATGTAGCCTGACCCTCCCACGTTTCCGTATCCTCACCTGTGCCCTAAGCCTTGCCTTTCCCTAACCCTAACCCTAGCCCGGAATAGAAACCCACCACCAGCCCTACACCTTACCTTACGCCGTATCCTACTCCTGACCCGTACGCTGGCACTGAACCATGCGTCAGCACGTAGTCTGAGCCTCCAACGTTTCCGTACCCTCACCTGTGCCCTAAGCCTTGACGTTCCCTAACCCTAACCCTAGCCCGGAACGGAAACCCACCACCAGCCCTACACCTTAACTTACGCCGTTCCCTATTCCTGGCCCGTACGCTGGCACTGAACCGTGTGTCAGCACGTAGCCTGACCCTCCCACGTTTCCGTTCCCTCACCTGTGCCCTAAGCCTTGCCGTTCCCTAACCCTAACCCAAGCCAGGTACGCAAATCCACCACCAGCCCTACACTTTATCCTACGCCGTTGCCTACTCCTGGCCCGTACGCTGGCACTGACCAGTCCGTCAGCACGTAGCCCGACCCTCCCACGTTTCCGTACCCTCACCTGTGCCCTAAGCCTTGCCGTTCCCTAACACTAACCCTAGCCTGGAACGGAAACCAACCACCAGCCCTACACCTTACCCTACGCCGTTGCCTATTCCTGGCCTGTACTCTGGCACTTAACCGTGCATCTGCACGTAGCCTTACCCTCCCGCGTTTCCGTACCCTGACCTGTGCCCTAAGCCTTGCCGTTCCCTAACCCTAACCCTAGCCCAGAACGCAAATCCACCACCAGCCTTACACTTTATCCTACGCCGTTGCCTACTCCTGGCCCGTACGCTGGCACTGACCCGTGCGTCAGCACGTAGCCCGACTCTCCCACGTTTCCGTACCCTCACCTGTGCCCTATGCCTTGCCGTTCCCTAACCCTAACCCTAGCCAGGAACGGAAACCAACCACCAGCCCTACACCTTACCTTACGCCGTTGCCTATTCCTGGCTCGTACGCTGGCACTGACACGTGCGTCAGCACGTAGCCTGACCCTCCCACGTTTCCGTACCCTCACCTGTGCCCTAAGCCTTGCCATTCCCTAACCCTAACCCTAGCCCAGAATAGTAACCCACCACCAGCCCTACACCATACCTTACGCCGTACGCTGCTACTGACCCGTACGCTGGCACTGACCCGTGCGTCAGCACGTAGCCTGACCCTCCCACGTTTCCGTACCCTCACCTGTGCCCTAAGCCTTGCCGTTCCCTAACCCTAACCCTAGCCCCGAACGGAAACCCACCACCAGCCCTCCACCTTACCTTACGCCGTAACTTATTCCTGGCCCATACGCTGGCACTGAAACATGCGTCAGCATGTAGCCTGACCCTCCCACGTTTCGGTACTCTCATCTGTGCCCTAAGCCTTGCCGTTCCCTTACCCTAACCCTAGCCTGGAACGGAAACCAACCACCAGCCCTACATCTTACCTTACGCCGTTGCCTACCCCTGGCCCGTACGCTGGCACTGACACGTGCGTCAGCACGTAGCCTGACCCTCCCACGTTTCCGTACCCTCACCTGTGCCCTAAGCCTTGCCATTCCCTAACCCTAACCCTAGCCCAGAATAGTAACCCACCACCAGCCCTACACCATACCTTACGCCGTACGCTGCTACTGACCCGTACGCTGGCACTGACCCGTGCGTCAGCACGTAGCCTGACCCTCCCACGTTTCCGTACCCTCACCTGTGCCCTAAGCCTTGCCGTTCCCTAACCCTAACCCTAGCCCCGAACGGAAACCCACCACCAGCCCTCCACCTTACCTTACGCCGTAACTTATTCCTGGCCCATACGCTGGCACTGAAACATGCGTCAGCATGTAGCCTGACCCTCCCACGTTTCGGTACTCTCATCTGTGCCCTAAGCCTTGCCGTTCCCTTACCCTAACCCTAGCCTGGAACGGAAACCAACCACCAGCCCTACATCTTACCTTACGCCGTTGCCTACCCCTGGCCCGTACGCTGGCACTGACACGTGCGTCAGCACGTAGCCTGACCGTCCCACGTTTCTGTAACCTCACCTGTGCCCTAAGCCTTGCCGTTCCCTAACCCTAACCCTAGACCTGAACGGAAACCCACCACCAGCCGTACACCTTACCTTACGCCGTACCCTATTCCTGGCCCGTACGCAGGCACTGAACCATGCGTCAGCACGTAGCCTGACCCTCCCACGTTTCCGTATCCTCTCCTTTGCCCTAAGCCTTGCCGTTCCCTAAACCTAACCCTAGCCCTGATTAGAAACCCACCACCAGCCCTACACCTTACCTTACGCCGTACCCTATTCCTGGCCCGTACGCTGGCACTGAACCGTGCATCAGCACGTAGCCTTACCCTCCCGCGTTTCCGTACCCTGACCTGTGCCCTAAGCCTTGCCGTTCCCTTACCCTAAGCCTAGAGTGGAACGGAAACCAACCACCAGCCCTACATCTTACCTTACGCCGTTGCCTACTCCTGGCCCGTACGCTGGCACTGACACGTGCGTCAGCACGTAGCCTGACCCTCCCACGTTTCCGTACCCTCACCTTTGCCCTAAGACTTGCCGTTCACTGACCCTAACCCTAGCCCGGATTAGAAACCCACCACCAGCCCTACACCTTACCTTACGCCGTACCCTATTCCTGACCCGTACGCTGGCACTGAACAGTGCGTCAGCACGTAGCGTGACCCTCCCAAGTTTCCGTACCCTCACCTGTGCCCTAAGCCTTGCCATTCCCTAACCCTAACCCTAGCCCGGAATAGAAAACCACCACCAGCCCTACACCTTACATTACACTGTACCCTACTCCTGAACCGTACGCTGGCACTGACCCGTGCGTCAGCACGTAGCCTGACCCTCCCACGTTTCCGTACCCTCACCTGTGCCGTAAGCCTTGCCGTTCCCTAACCATAACCCTAGCCCGGAACGGAAACCCCCCACCAGCCCTACACCTTACCTTACGCCGTAACCTATTCCTGGCCCGTACGCTGGCACTGAACCGTGCGTCAGCACGTAGCCTGACCCTCCCACGTTTCCGTTCCATCACCTGAGCCCTAAGCCTTGCCGTTCCCTAACCCTAACCCTAGCCCGGAACGCAAATCCACCACCAGCCCTACACTTTATCCTACGCCGTTGCCTACTCTTGGCCCGTACGCTGGCACTGACCCGTGCATCAGCACGCAGCCCTACCCACCCACGTTTCCGTACCCTCACCTGTGCCCTAAGCCTTGCCATTCCCTAACCCTAAACCTAGCCTGGAAAGGAAATCAACCACAAGCGCTACACTTTACCTTACGCCATACCCTACTCCTGGCCCGTACGCTGGCACTGACCCATGCGTCAGCACGTAGCCTGACCCTCCCACGTTTCAGTACCCTCACTTGTGCCCTAAGCCTTGCCGTTCCCTAACCATAACCCTAGCCCGGAACGGAAACCCACCAGCAGCCCTACACCTTACCTTACGCCGTAACCTATTCCTGGCCCGTACGCTGGCAATGAACCGTGCGTCAGCATGTAGCCTGACCCTCCCACGTTTCCGTATCCTCACCTGTGCCCTAAGCCTTGCCTTTCCCTAACCCTAACCCTAGCCCGGAATAGAAACCCACCACCAGCCCTACACCTTACCTTACGCCGTATCCTACTCCTGACCCGTACGCTGGCACTGAACCATGCGTCAGCACGTAGTCTGAGCCTCCAACGTTTCCGTACCCTCACCTGTGCCCTAAGCCTTGACGTTCCCTAACCCTAACCCTAGCCCGGAACGGAAACCCACCACCAGCCCTACACCTTAACTTACGCCGTTCCCTATTCCTGGCCCGTACGCTGGCACTGAACCGTGTGTCAGCACGTAGCCTGACCCTCCCACGTTTCCGTTCCCTCACCTGTGCCCTAAGCCTTGCCGTTCCCTAACCCTAACCCTAGCCAGGAACGCAAATCCACCACCAGCCCTACACTTTATCCTACGCCGTTGCCTACTCCTGGCCCGTACGCTGGCACTGACCAGTCCGTCAGCACGTAGCCCGACCCTCCCACGTTTCCGTACGCTCACCTGTGCCCCAAACCTTGCCGTTCCCTAACACTAACCCTAGCCTGGAACGGAAACCAACCACCAGCCCTACACCTTACCCTACGCCGTTGCCTATTCCTGGCCTGTACTCTGGCACTTAACCGTGCATCTGCACGTAGCCTTACCCTCCCGCGTTTCCGTACCCTGACCTGTGCCCTAAGCCTTGCCGTTCCCTAACCCTAACCCTAGCCCAGAACGCAAATCCACCACCAGCCTTACACTTTATCCTACGCCGTTGCCTACTCCTGGCCCGTACGCTGGCACTGACCCATGCGTCAGCACGTAGCCCGAGCATCCCACGTTTCCGTACCCTCACCTGTGCCCTAAGCCTGCCGTTCCCTAACCCTAACCCTAGACTGGAACGGAAACCAACCCACAGCCCTACACCTTACCTTACGCCGTTGCCTACTCCTGGCCCGTATGCTGGCACTGACCCGTGCGTCAGCTCGTATTCTGACCCTCCCACGTTTCCGTACACTCACCTGTGCCATAAGCCTTGCCGTTCCCTAACCCTAACCCTAGCCCGGAACGGAAACCCACCATCAGCCCTACACCTTACCCTACGCCGATGCCTACTCCTGGCCTGTACTCTGGCACTGACCCGTGCATCAGCACGTAGCCTTACCCTCCCGCGTTTCCGTACCCTGACCAGTGCCCTAAGCCTTGCCGTTCCTAATCCTAACCCTAGCCCAGACGCAAATCCATCACCAGCCCTACACTTTATCCTACGCCGTTGCCTACTCCTGGACCGTACGCTGGCACTGACCCGTGCGTCAGCACGTAGCCCGACCCTCCCACGTTTCCGTACCCTCACCTGTGCCCTAAGCCTTGCCATTCCCTAAACCTAACCCTAGCCCGGAATAGAAACCCACCACCAGCCCTACACCATACCTTACGCCGTACCCTACTACTGACCCGTACGCTGGCACTGACACATGCGTCAGCACGTAGCCTGACCCTCCCAAGTTTCCGTACCCTCACCTGTGCCCTAAGCCTTGCCGTTCCCTAACCCTAACCCTAGCCCCGAACGGAAACCCACCACCAGCCCTACACCTTACCTTACGCCGTAACCTATTCCTGGCCCGTACGCTGGCACTGAACCGTGCGTCAGCATGTAGCCTGACCCTCCCACGTTTCCGTACCCACACCTGTGCCCTAAGCCTTGCCGTGCCCTTACCCTAAGCCTAGACTGGAACGGAAACCAACCACCAGCCCTACATCTTACCTTACGCCGTTGCCTACTCCTGGCCCGTACGCTGGCACTGACACGTGCGTCAGCACGTAGCCTGACCCTCCCACGTTTCCGTACCCTCACCTTTGCCCTAAGACTTGCCGTTCACTGACCCTAACCCTAGCCCGGATTAGAAACCCACCACCAGCCCTACAGCTTACCTTACGCCGTACCCTATTCCTGACCCGTACGCTGGCACTGAACAGTGCGTCAGCACGTAGCGTGACCCTCCCAAGTTTCCGTACCCTCACCTGTGCCCTAAGCCTTGCCATTCCCTAACCCTAACCCTAGCCCGGAATAGAAAACCACCACCAGCCCTACACCTTACATTACACCGTACCCTACTCCTGAACCGTACGCTGGCACTGACCCGTGCGTCAGCACGTAGCCTGACCCTCCCACGTTTCCGTACCCTCACCTGTGCCGTAAGCCTTGCCTTTCCCTAACCATAACCCTAGCCCGGAACGGAAACCCCCCACCAGCCCTACACCTTACCTTACGCCGTAACCTATTCCTGGCCCGTACGCTGGCACTGAACCGTGCGTCAGCACGTAGCCTGACCCTCCCACGTTTCCGTTCCATCACCTGAGCCCTAAGCCTTGCCGTTCCCTAACCCTAACCCTAGCCCGGAACGCAAATCCACCACCAGCCCTACACTTTATCCTACGCAGTTGCCTACTCTTGGCCCGTACGCTGGCACTGACCCGTGCATCAGCACGCAGCCCTACCCTCCCACGTTTCCGTACCCTCACCTGTGCCCTAAGCCTTGCCGTTCCCTAACCCTAAACCTAGCCTGGAAAGGAAATCAACCACAAGCGCTACACTTTACCTTACGCCATACCCTACTCCTGGCCCGTACGCTGGCACTGACCCATGCGTCAGCACGTAGCCTGACCCTCCCACGTTTCAGTACCCTCACTTGTGCCCTAAGCCTTGCCGTTCCCTAACCATAACCCTAGCCCGGAACGGAAACCCACCACCAGCCGTACACCTTACCTTACGCCGTAACCTATTCCTGGCCCGTACGCTGGCAATGAACCGTGCGTCAGCATGTAGCCTGACCCTCCCACGTTTCCGTATCCTCACCTGTGCCCTAAGCCTTGCCTTTCCCTAACCCTAACCCTAGCCCGGAATAGAAACCCACCACCAGCCCTACACCTTACCTTACGCCGTATCCTACTCCTGACCCGTACGCTGGCACTGAACCATGCGTCAGCACGTAGTCTGAGCCTCCAACGTTTCCGTACCCTCACCTGTGCCCTAAGCCTTGACGTTCCCTAACCCTAACCCTAGCCCGGAACGGAAACCCACCACCAGCCCTACACCTTAACTTACGCCGTTCCCTATTCCTGGCCCGTACGCTGGCACTGAACCGTGTGTCAGCACGTAGCCTGACCCTCCCACGTTTCCGTTCCCTCACCTGTGCCCTAAGCCTTGCCGTTCCCTAACCCTAACCCTAGCCAGGAATGCAAATCCACCACCAGCCCTACACTTTATCCTACGCCGTTGCCTACTCCTGGCCCGTACGCTGGCACTGACCAGTCCGTCAGCACGTAGCCCGACCCTCCCACGTTTCCGTACCCTCACCTGTGCCCTAAGCCTTGCCGTTCCCTAACACTAACCCTAGCCTGGAACGGAAACCAACCACCAGCCCTACACCTTACCCTACGCCGTTGCCTATTCCTGGCCTGTACTCTGGCACTTAACCGTGCATCTGCACGTAGCCTTACCCTCCCGCGTTTCCGTACCCTGACCTGTGCCCTAAGCCTTGCCGTTCCCTAACCCTAACCCTAGCCCAGAACGCAAATCCACCACCAGCCTTACACTTTATCCTACGCCGTTGCCTACTCCTGGCCCGTACGCTGGCACTGACCCGTGCGTCAGCACGTAGCCCGACTCTCCCACGTTTCCGTACCCTCACCTGTGCCCTATGCCTTGCCGTTCCCTAACCCTAACCCTAGCCAGGAACGGAAACCAACCACCAGCCCTACACCTTACCTTACGCCGTTGCCTATTCCTGGCCCGTACGCTGGCACTGACCCGTGCGTCAGCACGTAGCCTGACCCTCCCACGTTTCCGTACCCTCACCTGTGCCCTAAGCCTTGCCATTCCCTAACCCTAACCCTAGCCCAGAATAGTAACCCACCACCAGCCCTACACCATACCTTACGCCGTACGCTGCTACTGACCCGTACGCTGGCACTGACCCGTGCGTCAGCACGTAGCCTGACCCTCCCACGTTTCCGTACCCTCACCTGTGCCCTAAGCCTTGCCGTTCCCTAACCCTAACCCTAGCCCCGAACGGAAACCCACCACCAGCCCTCCACCTTACCTTACGCCGTAACTTATTCCTGGCCCATACGCTGGCACTGAAACATGCGTCAGCATGTAGCCTGACCCTCCCACGTTTCGGTACTCTCATCTGTGCCCTAAGCCTTGCCGTTCCCTTACCCTAACCCTAGCCTGGAACGGAAACCAACCACCAGCCCTACATCTTACCTTACGCCGTTGCCTACCCCTGGCCCGTACGCTGGCACTGACACGTGCGTCAGCACGTAGCCTGACCGTCCCACGTTTCTGTAACCTCACCTGTGCCCTAAGCCTTGCCGTTCCCTAACCCTAACCCTAGACCTGAACGGAAACCCACCACCAGCCGTACACCTTACCTTACGCCGTATCCTATTCCTGGCCCGTACGCAGGCACTGAACCATGCGTCAGCACGTAGCCTGACCCTCCCACGTTTCCGTATCCTCTCCTTTGCCCTAAGCCTTGCCGTTCCCTAAACCTAACCCTAGCCCTGATAAGAAACCCACCACCAGCCCTAAACCTTACCTTACGCCGTACCCTATTCCTGGCCCGTACGCTGGCACTGAACCGTGCATCAGCACGTAGCCTTACCCTCCCGCGTTTCCGTACCCTGACCTGTGCCCTAAGCCTTGACGTTCCCTAACCCTAACCCTAGTCCGGAACGGAAACCCACCACCATCCCTAAACCTTACCTTACGCCGTTGCCTACTCCTCGCCCGTACGCTGGCATTGACCCGTGCGTCAGCACGTAGTCTGACCCTCCCACGTTTACGTACCCTCACCTGTGCCGTAAGCCTTGCCGTTCCCTAACCCTAACCCTAGCCCGGAACGGAAAGCCACCACCAGCCCTACACCTTACCCTACGCCGTTGCCTACTCCTGGCCTGTACTCTGGCACTGAACCATGCATCAGCACGTAGCCTTAGCCTCCCGCGTTTCTGTACCCTGACCTGTGCGCTAAGCCTTGCCGTTCCCTAACCCTAACCCTAGCCCGGAACGGAAACCCACCACCAGCCCTACACCTTACCTTACGCCGTTCCCTATTCCTGGCCCGTACGCTGGCACTGAACCATGCGTCAGCACGTAGCCTGACCCTCTCACGTTTCCGTACCATCACCTGTGCCCTAAGCCTTGCCGTTCCCTAACCCTAACCCTAGCCTGGAACGGAAACCAACCACCAGCCGTACACCTTACCTTACGCCGTTGCCTACTCCTCGCCCGTATGCTGGCATTGACACATGCGTCAGCACGTAGCCTGACCGTCCCACGTTTCTGTAACCTCACATGTGCCCTAAGCCTTGCCGTTCCCTAACCCTAACCCTAGCCCAGAACGGAAACCCACCACCAGCCGTACACCTTACCTTACGCCGTAACCTATTCCTGGCCCGTACGCTGGCAATGAACCGTGCGTCAGCATGTAGCCTGACCCTCCCACGTTTCCGTATCCTCACCTGTGCCCTAAGCCTTGCCTTTCCCTAACCCTAACCCTAGCCCGGAATAGAAACCCACCACCAGCCCTACACCTTACCTTACGCCGTATCCTACTCCTGACCCGTACGCTGGCACTGAACCATGCGTCAGCACGTAGTCTGAGCCTCCAACGTTTCCGTACCCTCACCTGTGCCCTAAGCCTTGACGTTCCCTAACCCTAACCCTAGCCCTGAACGGAAACCCACCACCAGCCCTACACCTTAACTTACGCCGTTCCCTATTCCTGGCCCGTACGCTGGCACTGAACCGTGTGTCAGCACGTAGCCTGACCCTCCCACGTTTCCGTTCCCTCACCTGTGCCCTAAGCCTTGCCGTTCCCTAACCCTAACCCTAGCCAGGAACGCAAATCCACCACCAGCCCTACACTTTATCCTACGCCGTTGCCTACTCCTGGCCCGTACGCTGGCACTGACCAGTCCGTCAGCACGTAGCCCGACCCTCCCACGTTTCCGTACCCTCACCTGTGCCCTAAGCCTTGCCGTTCCCTAACACTAACCCTAGCCTGGAACGGAAACCAACCACCAGCCCTACACCTTACCCTACGCCGTTGCCTATTCCTGGCCTGTACTCTGGCACTTAACCGTGCATCTGCACGTAGCCTTACCCTCCCGCGTTTCCGTACCCTGACCTGTGCCCTAAGCCTTGCCGTTCCCTAACCCTAACCCTAGCCCAGAACGCAAATCCACCACCAGCCTTACACTTTATCCTACGCCGTTGCCTACTCCTGGCCCGTACGCTGGCACTGACCCGTGCGTCAGCACGTAGCCCGACTCTCCCACGTTTCCGTACCCTCACCTGTGCCCTATGCCTTGCCGTTCCCTAACCCTAACCCTAGCCAGGAACGGAAACCAACCACCAGCCCTACACCTTACCTTACGCCGTTGCCTATTCCTGGCCCGTACGCTGGCACTGACCCGTGCGTCAGCACGTAGCCTGACCCTCCCACGTTTCCGTACCCTCACCTGTGCCCTAAGCCTTGCCATTCCCTAACCCTAACCCTAGCCCAGAATAGTAACCCACCACCAGCCCTACACCATACCTTACGCCGTACGCTGCTACTGACCCGTACGCTGGCACTGACCCGTGCGTCAGCACGTAGCCTGACCCTCCCACGTTTCCGTACCCTCACCTGTGCCCTAAGCCTTGCCGTTCCCTAACCCTAACCCTAGCCCCGAACGGAAACCCACCACCAGCCCTCCACCTTACCTTACGCCGTAACTTATTCCTGGCCCATACGCTGGCACTGAAACATGCGTCAGCATGTAGCCTGACCCTCCCACGTTTCGGTACTCTCATCTGTGCCCTAAGCCTTGCCGTTCCCTTACCCTAACCCTAGCCTGGAACGGAAACCAACCACCAGCCCTACATCTTACCTTACGCCGTTGCCTACCCCTGGCCCGTACGCTGGCACTGACACGTGCGTCAGCACGTAGCCTGACCGTCCCACGTTTCTGTAACCTCACCTGTGCCCTAAGCCTTGCCGTTCCCTAACCCTAACCCTAGACCTGAACGGAAACCCACCACCAGCCGTACACCTTACCTTACGCCGTACCCTATTCCTGGCCCGTACGCAGGCACTGAACCATGCGTCAGCACGTAGCCTGACCCTCCCACGTTTCCGTATCCTCTCCTTTGCCCTAAGCCTTGCCGTTCCCTAAACCTAACCCTAGCCCTGATAAGAAACCCACCACCAGCCCTACACCTTACCTTACGCCGTACCCTATTCCTGGCCCGTACGCTGGCACTGAACCGTGCATCAGCACGTAGCCTTACACTCCCGCGTTTCCGTACCCTGACCTGTGCCCTAAGCCTTGACGTTCCCTAACCCTAACCCTAGTCCGGAACGGAAACCCACCACCATCCCTAAACCTTACCTTACGCCGTTGCCTACTCCTCGCCCGTACGCTGGCATTGACCCGTGCGTCAGCACGTAGTCTGACCCTCCCACGTTTACGTACCCTCACCTGTGCCGTAAGCCTTGCCGTTCCCTAACCCTAACCCTAGCCCGGAACGGAAAGCCACCACCAGCCCTACACCTTACCCTACGCCGTTGCCTACTCCTGGCCTGTACTCTGGCACTGAACCATGCATCAGCACGTAGCCTTAGCCTCCCGCGTTTCTGTACCCTGACCTGTGCGCTAAGCCTTGCCGTTCCCTAACCCTAACCCTAGCCCGGAACGGAAACCCACCACCAGCCCTACACCTTACCTTACGCCGTTCCCTATTCCTGGCCCGTACGCTGGCACTGAACCATGCGTCAGCACGTAGCCTGACCCTCTCACGTTTCCGTACCATCACCTGTGCCCTAAGCCTTGCCGTTCCCTAACCCTAACCCTAGCCTGGAACGGAAACCAACCACCAGCCGTACACCTTACCTTACGCCGTTGCCTACTCCTCGCCCGTATGCTGGCATTGACACATGCGTCAGCACGTAGCCTGACCGTCCCACGTTTCTGTAACCTCACATGTGCCCTAAGCCTTGCCGTTCCCTAACCCTAACCCTAGCCCAGAACGGAAACCCACCACCAGCCGTACACCTTACCTTACGCCGTAACCTATTCCTGGCCCGTACGCTGGCAATGAACCGTGCGTCAGCATGTAGCCTGACCCTCCCACGTTTCCGTATCCTCACCTGTGCCCTAAGCCTTGCCTTTCCCTAACCCTAACCCTAGCCCGGAATAGAAACCCACCACCAGCCCTACACCTTACCTTACGCCGTATCCTACTCCTGACCCGTACGCTGGCACTGAACCATGCGTCAGCACGTAGTCTGAGCCTCCAACGTTTCCGTACCCTCACCTGTGCCCTAAGCCTTGACGTTCCCTAACCCTAACCCTAGCCCTGTACGGAAACCCACCACCAGCCCTACACCTTAACTTACGCCGTTCCCTATTCCTGGCCCGTACGCTGGCACTGAACCGTGTGTCAGCACGTAGCCTGACCCTCCCACGTTTCCGTTCCCTCACCTGTGCCCTAAGCCTTGCCGTTCCCTAACCCTAACCCTAGCCAGGAACGCAAATCCACCACCAGCCCTACACTTTATCCTACGCCGTTGCCTACTCCTGGCCCGTACGCTGGCACTGACCAGTCCGTCAGCACGTAGCCCGACCCTCCCACGTTTCCGTACCCTCACCTGTGCCCTAAGCCTTGCCGTTCCCTAACACTAACCCTAGCCTGGAACGGAAACCAACCACCAGCCCTACACCTTACCCTACGCCGTTGCCTATTCCTGGCCTGTACTCTGGCACTTAACCGTGCATCTGCACGTAGCCTTACCCTCCCGCGTTTCCATACCCTGACCTGTGCCCTAAGCCTTGCCGTTCCCTAACCCTAACCCTAGCCCAGAACGCAAATCCACCACCAGCCTTACACTTTATCCTACGCCGTTGCCTACTCCTGGCCCGTACGCTGGCACTGACCCGTGCGTCAGCACGTAGCCCGACTCTCCCACGTTTCCGTACCCTCACCTGTGCCCTATGCCTTGCCGTTCCCTAACCCTAACCCTAGCCAGGAACGGAAACCAACCACCAGCCCTACACCTTACCTTACGCCGTTGCCTATTCCTGGCCCGTACGCTGGCACTGACCCGTGCGTCAGCACGTAGCCTGACCCTCCCACGTTTCCGTACCCTCACCTGTGCCCTAAGCCTTGCCATTCCCTAACCCTAACCCTAGCCCAGAATAGTAACCCACCACCAGCCCTACACCATACCTTACGCCGTACGCTGCTACTGACCCGTACGCTGGCACTGACCCGTGCGTCAGCACGTAGCCTGACCCTCCCACGTTTCCGTACCCTCACCTGTGCCCTAAGCCTTGCCGTTCCCTAACCCTAACCCTAGCCCCGAACGGAAACCCACCACCAGCCCTCCACCTTACCTTACGCCGTAACTTATTCCTGGCCCATACGCTGGCACTGAAACATGCGTCAGCATGTAGCCTGACCCTCCCACGTTTCGGTACTCTCATCTGTGCCCTAAGCCTTGCCGTTCCCTTACCCTAACCCTAGCCTGGAACGGAAACCAACCACCAGCCCTACATCTTACCTTACGCCGTTGCCTACCCCTGGCCCGTACGCTGGCACTGACACGTGCGTCAGCACGTAGCCTGACCGTCCCACGTTTCTGTAACCTCACCTGTGCCCTAAGCCTTGCCGTTCCCTAACCCTAACCCTAGACCTGAACGGAAACCCACCACCAGCCGTACACCTTACCTTACGCCGTACCCTATTCCTGGCCCGTACGCAGGCACTGAACCATGCGTCAGCACGTAGCCTGACCCTCCCACGTTTCCGTATCCTCTCCTTTGCCCTAAGCCTTGCCGTTCCCTAAACCTAACCCTAGCCCTGATTAGAAACCCACCACCAGCCCTACACCTTACCTTACGCCGTACCCTATTCCTGGCCCGTACGCTGGCACTGAACCGTGCATCAGCACGTAGCCTTACCCTCCCGCGTTTCCGTACCCTGACCTGTGCCCTAAGCCTTGCCATTCCCTAAACCTAACCCTAGCCCGGAATAGAAACCCACCACCAGCCCTACACCATACCTTACGCCGTACCCTACTACTGACCCGTACGCTGGCACTGACCCATGCGTCAGCACGTAGCCTGACCCTCCCAAGTTTCCGTACCCTCACCTGTGCCCTAAGCCTTGCCGTTCCCTAACCCTAACCCTAGCCCCGAACGGAAACCCACCACCAGCCCTACACCTTACCTTACGCCGTAACCTATTCCTGGCCCGTTCGCTGGCACTGAACCGTGCGTCAGCATGTAGCCTGACCCTCCCACGTTTCCGTACCCTCACCTGTGCCCTAAGCCTTGCCGTTCCCTTACCCTAAGCCTAGACTGGAACGGAAACCAACCACCAGCCCTACATCTTACCTTACGCCGTTGCCTACTCCTGGCCCGTACGCTGGCACTGACACGTGCGTCAGCACGTAGCCTGACCCTCCCACGTTTCCGTACCCTCAACTTTGCCCTAAGACTTGCCGTTCACTGACCCTAACCCTAGCCCGGATTAGAAACCCACCACCAGCCCTACACCTTACCTTACGCCGTACCCTATTCCTGACCCGTACGCTGGCACTGAACAGTGCGTCAGCACGTAGCGTGACCCTCCCACGTTTCCGTACCCTCACCTGTGCCCTAAGCCTTGCCATTCCCTAACCCTAACCCTAGCCCGGAATAGAAAACCACCACCAGCCCTACACCTTACATTACACTGTACCCTACTCCTGAACCGTACGCTGGCACTGACCCGTGCGTCAGCACGTAGCCTGACCCTCCCACGTTTCCGTACCCTCACCTGTGCCGTAAGCCTTGCCGTTCCCTAACCATAACCCTAGCCCAGAACGGAAACCCCCCACCAGCCCTACACCTTACCTTACGCCGTAACGTATTCCTGGCCCGTACGCTGGCACTGAACCGTGCGTCAGCACGTAGCCTGACCCTCCCACGTTTCCGTTCCATCACCTGAGCCCTAAGCCTTGCCGTTCCCTAACCCTAACCCTAGCCCGGAACGCAAATCCACCACCAGCCCTACACTTTATCCTACGCCGTTGCCTACTCTTGGCCCGTACGCTGGCACTGACCCGTGCATCAGCACGCAGCCCTACCCTCCCACGTTTCCGTACCCTCACCTGTGCCCTAAGCCTTGCCATTCCCTAACCCTAAACCTAGCCTGGAAAGGAAATCAACCACAAGCGCTACACTTTACCTTACGCCATACCCTACTCCTGGCCCGTACGCTGGCACTGACCCATGCGTCAGCACGTAGCCTGACCCTCCCACGTTTCAGTACCCTCACTTGTGCCCTAAGCCTTGCCGTTCCCTAACCATAACCCTAGCCCGGAACGGAAACCCACCACCAGCCCTACACCTTACCTTACGCCGTAACCTATTCCTGGCCCGTACGCTGGCAATGAACCGTGCGTCAGCATGTAGCCTGACCCTCCCACGTTTCCGTATCCTCACCTGTGCCCTAAGCCTTGCCTTTCCCTAACCCTAACCCTAGCCCGGAATAGAAACCCACCACCAGCCCTACACCTTACCTTACGCCGTATCCTACTCCTGACCCGTACGCTGGCACTGAACCATGCGTCAGCACGTAGTCTGAGCCTCCAACGTTTCCGTACCCTCACCTGTGCCCTAAGCCTTGACGTTCCCTAACCCTAACCCTAGCCCGGAACGGAAACCCACCACCAGCCCTACACCTTAACTTACGCCGTTCCCTATTCCTGGCCCGTACGCTGGCACTGAACCGTGTGTCAGCACGTAGCCTGACCCTCCCACGTTTCCGTTCCCTCACCTGTGCCCTAAGCCTTGCCGTTCCCTAACCCTAACCCTAGCCAGGAACGCAAATCCACCACCAGCCCTACACTTTATCCTACGCCGTTGCCTACTCCTGGCCCGTACGCTGGCACTGACCAGTCCGTCAGCACGTAGCCCGACCCTCCCACGTTTCCGTACCCTCACCTGTGCCCTAAGCCTTGCCGTTCCCTAACACTAACCCTAGCCTGGAACGGAAACCAACCACCAGCCCTACACCTTACCCTACGCCGTTGCCTATTCCTGGCCTGTACTCTGGCACTTAACCGTGCATCTGCACGTAGCCTTACCCTCCCGCGTTTCCGTACCCTGACCTGTGCCCTAAGCCTTGCCGTTCCCTAACCCTAACCCTAGCCCAGAACGCAAATCCACCACCAGCCTTACACTTTATCCTACGCCGTTGCCTACTCCTGGCCCGTACGCTGGCACTGACCCGTGCGTCAGCACGTAGCCCGAGCATCCCACGTTTCCGTACCCTCACCTGTGCCCTAAGCCTGCCGTTCCCTAACCCTAACCCTAGACTGGAACGGAAACCAACCCACAGCCCTACACCTTACCTTACGCCGTTGCCTACTCCTGGCCCGTATGCTGGCACTGACCCGTGCGTCAGCTCGTATTCTGACCCTCCCACGTTTCCGTACACTCACCTGTGCCATAAGCCTTGCCGTTCCCTAACCCTAACCCTAGCCCGGAACGGAAACCCACCACCAGCCCTACACCTTACCCTACGCCGATGCCTACTCCTGGCCTGTACTCTGGCACTGACCCGTGCATCAGCACGTAGCCTTACCCTCCCGCGTTTCCGTACCCTGACCAGTGCCCTAAGCCTTGCCGTTCCTAATCCTAACCCTAGCCCAGACGCAAATCCATCACCAGCCCTACACTTTATCCTACGCCGTTGCCTACTCCTGGACCGTACGCTGGCACTGACCCGTGCGTCAGCACGTAGCCCGACCCTCCCACGTTTCCGTACCCTCACCTGTGCCCTAAGCCTTGCCATTCCCTAAACCTAACCCTAGCCCGGAATAGAAACCCACCACCAGCCCTACACCATACCTTACGCCGTACCCTACTACTGACCCGTACGCTGGCACTGACCCATGCGTCAGCACGTAGCCTGACCCTCCCAAGTTTCCGTACCCTCACCTGTGCCCTAAGCCTTGCCGTTCCCTAACCATAACCCTAGCCTCGAACGGAAACCCACCACCAGCCCTACACCTTACCTTACGCCGTAACCTATTCCTGACCCGTACGCTGGCACTGAACCGTGCGTCAGCATGTAGCCTGACCCTCCCACGTTTCCATACCCACACCTGTGCCCTAAGCCTTGCCGTTCCCTTACCCTAAGCCTAGACTGGAACGGAAACCAACCACCAGCCCTACATCTTACCTTACGCCGTTGCCTACTCCTGGCCCATACGCTGGCACTGACACGTGCGTCAGCACGTAGCCTGACCCTCCCACGTTTCCGTACCCTCACCTTTGCCCTAAGACTTGCCGTTCACTGACCCTAACCCTAGCCCGGATTAGAAACCCACCACCAGCCCTACACCTTACCTTACGCCGTACCCTATTCCTGAGCCGTACGCTGGCACTGAACAGTGCGTCAGCACGTAGCGTGACCCTCCCAAGTTTCCGTACCCTCACCTGTGCCCTAAGCCTTGCCATTCCCTAACCCTAACCCTAGCCCGGAATAGAAAACCACCACCAGCCCTACACCTTACATTACACCGTACCCTACTCCTGAACCGTACGCTGGCACTGACCCGTGCGTCAGCACGTAGCCTGACCCTCCCACGTTTCCGTACCCTCACCTGTGCCGTAAGCCTTGCCGTTCCCTAACCATAACCCTAGCCCGGAACGGAAACCCCCCACCAGCACTACACCTTACCTTACGCCGTAACCTATTCCTGGCCCGTACGCTGGCACTGAACCGTGCGTCAGCACGTAGCCTGACCCTCCCACGTTTCCGTTCCATCACCTGAGCCCTAAGCCTTGCCGTTCCCTTACCCTAACCCAAGCCCGGAACGCAAATCCACCACCAGCCCTACACTTTATCCTACGCCGTTGCCTACTCTTGGCCCGTACGCTGGCACTGACCCGTGCATCAGCACGCAGCCCTACCCTCCCACGTTTCCGTACCCTCACCTGTGCCCTAAGCCTTGCCGTTCCCTAACCCTAAACCTAGCCTGGAAAGGAAATCAACCACAAGCGCTACACTTTACCTTACGCCATACCCTACTCCTGGCCCGTACGCTGGCACTGACCCATGCGTCAGCACGTAGCCTGACCCTCCCACGTTTCAGTACCCTCACTTGTGCCCTAAGCCTTGCCGTTCCCTAACCATAACCCTAGCCCGGAACGGAAACCCACCACCAGCCCTACACCTTACCTTACGCCGTAACCTATTCCTGGCCCGTACGCTGGCAATGAACCGTGCGTCAGCATGTAGCCTGACCCTCCCACGTTTCCGTATCCTCAACTGTGCCCTAAGCCTTGCCTTTCCCTAACCCTAACCCTAGCCCGGAATAGAAACCCACCACCAGCCCTACACCTTACCTTACGCCGTATCCTACTCCTGACCCGTACGCTGGCACTGAACCATGCGTCAGCACGTAGTCTGAGCCTCCAACGTTTCCGTACCCTCACCTGTGCCCTAAGCCTTGACGTTCCCTAACCCTAACCCTAGCCCGGAACGGAAACCCACCACCAGCCCTACACCTTAACTTACGCCGTTCCCTATTCCTGGCCCGTACGCTGGCACTGAACCGTGTGTCAGCACGTAGCCTGACCCTCCCACGTTTCCGTTCCCTCACCTGTGCCCTAAGCCTTGCCGTTCCCTAACCCTAACCCTAGCCAGGAACGCAAATCCACCACCAGCCCTACACTTTATCCTACGCCGTTGCCTACTCCTGGCCCGTACGCTGGCACTGACCAGTCCGTCAGCACGTAGCCCGACCCTCCCACGTTTCCGTACCCTCACCTGTGCCCTAAGCCTTGCCGTTCCCTAACACTAACCCTAGCCTGGAACGGAAACCAACCACCAGCCCTACACCTTACCCTACGCCGTTGCCTATTCCTGGCCTGTACTCTGGCACTTAACCGTGCATCTGCACGTAGCCTTACCCTCCCGCGTTTCCGTACCCTGACCTGTGCCCTAAGCCTTGCCGTTCCCTAACCCTAACCCTAGCCCAGAACGCAAATCCACCACCAGCCTTACACTTTATCCTACGCCGTTGCCTACTCCTGGCCCGTACGCTGGCACTGACCCGTGCGTCAGCACGTAGCCCGACTCTCCCACGTTTCTGTACCCACACCTGTGCCCTATGCCTTGCCGTTCCCTAACCCTAACCCTAGCCAGGAACGGAAACCAACCACCAGCCCTACACCTTACCTTACGCCGTTGCCTATTCCTGGCCCGTACGCTGGCACTGACCCGTGCGTCAGCACGTAGCCTGACCCTCCCACGTTTCCGTACCCTCACCTGTGCCCTAAGCCTTGCCATTCCCTAACCCTAACCCTAGCCCAGAATAGTAACCCACCACCAGCCCTACACCATACCTTACGCCGTACGCTGCTACTGACCCGTACGCTGGCACTGACCCGTGCGTCAGCACGTAGCCTGACCCTCCCACGTTTCCGTACCCTCACCTGTGCCCTAAGCCTTGCCGTTCCCTAACCCTAACCCTAGCCCCGAACGGAAACCCACCACCAGCCCTCCACCTTACCTTACGCCGTAACTTATTCCTGGCCCATACGCTGGCACTGAAACATGCGTCAGCATGTAGCCTGACCCTCCCACGTTTCGGTACTCTCATCTGTGCCCTAAGCCTTGCCGTTCCCTTACCCTAACCCTAGCCTGGAACGGAAACCAACCACCAGCCCTACATCTTACCTTACGCCGTTGCTTACCCCTGGCCCGTACGCTGGCACTGACACGTGCGTCAGCACGTAGCCTGACCGTCCCACGTTTCTGTAACCTCACCTGTGCCCTAAGCCTTGCCGTTCCCTAACCCTAACCCTAGACCTGAACGGAAACCCACCACCAGCCGTACACCTTACCTTACGCCGTACCCTATTCCTGGCCCGTACGCAGGCACTGAACCATGCGTCAGCACGTAGCCTGACCCTCCCACGTTTCCGTATCCTCTCCTTTGCCCTAAGCCTTGCCGTTCCCTAAACCTAACCCTAGCCCTGATAAGAAACCCACCACCAGCCCTACACCTTACCTTACGCCGTACCCTATTCCTGGCCCGTACGCTGGCACTGAACCGTGCATCAGCACGTAGCCTTACCCTCCCGCGTTTCCGTACCCTGACCTGTGCCCTAAGCCTTGACGTTCCCTAACCCTAACCCTAGTCCGGAACGGAAACCCACCACCATCCCTAAACCTTACCTTACGCCGTTGCCTACTCCTCGCCCGTACGCTGGCATTGACCCGTGCGTCAGCACGTAGTCTGACCCTCCCACGTTTACGTACCCTCACCTGTGCCGTAAGCCTTGCCGTTCCCTAACCCTAACCCTAGCCCGGAACGGAAAGCCACCACCAGCCCTACACCTTACCCTACGCCGTTGCCTACTCCTGGCCTGTACTCTGGCACTGAACCATGCATCAGCACGTAGCCTTAGCCTCCCGCGTTTCTGTACCCTGACCTGTGCGCTAAGCCTTGCCATTCCCTAACCCTAACCCTAGCCCGGAACGGAAACCCACCACCAGCCCTACACCTTACCTTACGCCGTTCCCTATTCCTGGCCCGTACGCTGGCACTGAACCATGCGTCAGCACGTAGCCTGACCCTCTCACGTTTCCGTACCATCACCTGTGCCCTAAGCCTTGCCGTTCCCTAACCCTAACCCTAGCCTGGAACGGAAACCAACCACCAGCCGTACACCTTACCTTACGCCGTTGCCTACTCCTCGCCCGTATGCTGGCATTGACACATGCGTCAGCACGTAGCCTGACCGTCCCACGTTTCTGTAACCTCACATGTGCCCTAAGCCTTGCCGTTCCCTAACCCTAACCCTAGCCCAGAACGGAAACCCACCACCAGCCGTACACCTTACCTTACGCCGTAACCTATTCCTGGCCCGTACGCTGGCAATGAACCGTGCGTCAGCATGTAGCCTGACCCTCCCACGTTTCCGTATCCTCACCTGTGCCCTAAGCCTTGCCTTTCCCTAACCCTAACCCTAGCCCGGAATAGAAACCCACCACCAGCCCTACACCTTACCTTACGCCGTATCCTACTCCTGACCCGTACGCTGGCACTGAACCATGCGTCAGCACGTAGTCTGAGCCTCCAACGTTTCCGTACCCTCACCTGTGCCCTAAGCCTTGCCATTCCCTAACCCTAACCCTAGCACGGAATGTAACCCACCACCAACCCTACACCATACCTTACGCCGTACGCTGCTACTGACCCGCACGCTGGCACTGACCCGTGCGTCAGCACGTAGCCTGACCCTCCCACGTTTCCGTACCCTCACCTGTGCCCTAAGCCTTGCCGTTCCCTAACCCTAACCCTAGCCCCGAACGGAAACCCACCACCAGCCCTACACCTTACCTTACGCCGTAACTTATTCCCGGCCCATACGCTGGCACTGAAACGTGCGTCAGCATGTAGCCTGACCCTCCCACGTTTCGGTACCCTCACCTGTGCCCTAAGCCTTGCCGTTCCCTTACCCTAACCCTAGCCTGGAACGGAAACCAACCACCAGCCCTACATCTTACCTTACGCCGTTGCCTACCCCTGGCCCGTACGCTGGCACTGACACGTGCGTCAGCACGTAGCCTGACCGTCACACGTTTCGGTAACTTCACCTGTGCCCTAAGCCTTGCCGTTCCCTAACCCTAACCCTAGCCCGGAACGGAAACCCACCACCAGCCGTACACCTTACCTTACGCCGTACCCTATTCCTGGCCCGTACGCTGGCACTGAACCATGCGTCAGCACGTAGCCTGACCCTCCCACGTTTCCGTACCCTCTCCTTTGCCCTAAGACTTGCCGTTCCCTAACCCTAACCCTAGCCCGGATTAGAAATCCACCACCAGCCCTACACCTTACCTTACGCCGTACCCTATTCCTGGCCCGTACGCTGGCACTGAACCGTGCGTCAGCACGTAGCCTGACCCTCCCACGTTTCCGTACCCTCACCTGTGCCCTAAGCCTTGCCATTCCCTAACCCTAACCCTAGCCTGGAACGGAAACCAACCACCAGCCGTACACCTTACCTTACGTCGTTGCCTACTCCTGCCCGTACGCTGGCATTGACCCGTGCGTCAGCACGTAGCCTGACCCTCGCACGTTTATGTACCCTCACCTGTGCCCTAAGCCTCGCTGTTCCCTAATCCTAACCCTAGCCCGGAACGGAAACCCACCACCAGCCCTACACCTTACCCTACGCCGTTGCCTACTCCTGGCCTGTACTCTGGCACTGAACCGTGCATCAGCACGTAGCCTTACCCTCACGCGTTTCCGTACCCTGACCTGTGCCCTAAGCCTTGCCGTTCCCTAACCCTAACCCTAGTCCGGAACGGAAACCCACCACCAGCCCTAAACCTTACCTTACGCCGTAACTTATTCCTGGCCCATACGCTGGCACTGAACCGTGCGTCAGCATGTAGCCTGACCCTCCCACGTTTCGGTACCCTCACCTGTGCCCTAAGTCTTGCCATTCCCTAACCCTAACCCTAGCCTGGAACGGAAACCAACCACCAGCCCTACACCTTACCCTACGCCGTTGCCTACTCCTGGCCTGTACTCTGGCACTGAACCATGCATCAGCACGTAGCCTTAGCCTCCCGCGTTTCTGTACCCTGACCTGTGCGCTAAGCCTTGCCGTTCCCTAACCCTAACCCTAGCCCGGAACGGAAACCCACCACCAGCCCTACACCTTACCTTACGCCGTTCCCTATTCCTGGCCGGTACGCTGGCACTGAACCATGCGTCAGCACGTAGCCTGACCCTCTCACGTTTCCGTACCATCACCTGTGCCCTAAGCCTTGCCGTTCCCTAACCCTAACCCTAGCCTGGAACGGAAACCAACCACCAGCCGTACACCTTACCTTACGCCGTTGCCTACTCCTCGCCCGTATGCTGGCATTGACACATGCGTCAGCACGTAGCCTGACCGTCCCACGTTTCTGTAACCTCACATGTGCCCTAAGCCTTGCCGTTCCCTAACCCTAACCCTAGCCCAGAACGGAAACCCACCACCAGCCGTACACCTTACCTTACGCCGTAACCTATTCCTGGCCCGTACGCTGGCAATGAACCGTGCGTCAGCATGTAGCCTGACCCTCCCACGTTTCCGTATCCTCACCTGTGCCCTAAGCCTTGCCTTTCCCTAACCCTAACCCTAGCCCGGAATAGAAACCCACCACCAGCCCTACACCTTACCTTACGCCGTATCCTACTCCTGACCCGTACGCTGGCACTGAACCATGCGTCAGCACGTAGTCTGAGCCTCCAACGTTTCCGTACCCTCACCTGTGCCCTAAGCCTTGACGTTCCCTAACCCTAACCCTAGCCCGGAACGGAAACCCACCACCAGCCCTACACCTTAACTTACGCCGTTCCCTATTCCTGGCCCGTACGCTGGCACTGAACCGTGTGTCAGCACGTAGCCTGACCCTCCCACGTTTCCGTTCCCTCACCTGTGCCCTAAGCCTTGCCGTTCCCTAACCCTAACCCTAGCCAGGAACGCAAATCCACCACCAGCCCTACACTTTATCCTACGCCGTTGCCTACTCCTGGCCCGTACGCTGGCACTGACCAGTCCGTCAGCACGTAGCCCGACCCTCCCACGTTTCCGTACCCTCACCTGTGCCCTAAGCCTTGCCGTTCCCTAACACTAACCCTAGCCTGGAACGGAAACCAACCACCAGCCCTACACCTTACCCTACGCCGTTGCCTATTCCTGGCCTGTACTCTGGCACTTAACCGTGCATCTGCACGTAGCCTTACCCTCCCGCGTTTCCGTACCCTGACCTGTGCCCTAAGCCTTGCCGTTCCCTAACCCTAACCCTAGCCCAGAACGCAAATCCACCACCAGCCTTACACTTTATCCTACGCCGTTGCCTACTCCTGGCCCGTACGCTGGCACTGACCCGTGCGTCAGCACGTAGCCCGACTCTCCCACGTTTCCGTACCCTCACCTGTGCCCTATGCCTTGCCGTTCCCTAACCCTAACCCTAGCCAGGAACGGAAACCAACCACCAGCCCTACACCTTACCTTACGCCGTTGCCTATTCCTGGCCCGTACGCTGGCACTGACCCGTGCGTCAGCACGTAGCCTGACCCTCCCACGTTTCCGTACCCTCACCTGTGCCCTAAGCCTTGCCATTCCCTAACCCTAACCCTAGCCCAGAATAGTAACCCACCACCAGCCCTACACCATACCTTACGCCGTACGCTGCTACTGACCCGTACGCTGGCACTGACCCGTGCGTCAGCACGTAGCCTGACCCTCCCACGTTTCCGTACCCTCACCTGTGCCCTAAGCCTTGCCGTTCCCTAACCCTAACCCTAGCCCCGAACGGAAACCCACCACCAGCCCTCCACCTTACCTTACGCCGTAACTTATTCCTGGCCCATACGCTGGCACTGAAACATGCGTCAGCATGTAGCCTGACCCTCCCACGTTTCGGTACTCTCATCTGTGCCCTAAGCCTTGCCGTTCCCTTACCCTAACCCTAGCCTGGAACGGAAACCAACCACCAGCCCTACATCTTACCTTACGCCGTTGCCTACCCCTGGCCCGTACGCTGGCACTGACACGTGCGTCAGCACGTAGCCTGACCGTCCCACGTTTCTGTAACCTCACCTGTGCCCTAAGCCTTGCCGTTCCCTAACCCTAACCCTAGACCTGAACGGAAACCCACCACCAGCCGTACACCTTACCTTACGCCGTACCCTATTCCTGGCCCGTACGCAGGCACTGAACCATGCGTCAGCACGTAGCCTGACCCTCCCACGTTTCCGTATCCTCTCCTTTGCCCTAAGCCTTGCCGTTCCCTAAACCTAACCCTAGCCCTGATTAGAAACCCACCACCAGCCCTACACCTTACCTTACGCCGTACCCTATTCCTGGCCCGTACGCTGGCACTGAACCGTGCATCAGCACGTAGCCTTACCCTCCCGCGTTTCCGTACCCTGGCCTGTGCCCTAAGCCTTGCCATTCCCTAAACCTAACCCTAGCCCGGAATAGAAACCCACCACCAGCCCTACACCATACCTTACGCCGTACCCTACTACTGACCCGTACGCTGGCACTGACCCATGCGTCAGCACGTAGCCTGACCCTCCCAAGTTTCCGTACCCTCACCTGTGCCCTAAGCCTTGCCGTTCCCTAACCCTAACCCTAGCCCCGAACGGAAACCCACCACCAGCCCTACACCTTACCTTACGCCGTAACCTATTCCTGGCCCGTTCGCTGGCACTGAACCGTGCGTCAGCATGTAGCCTGACCCTCCCACGTTTCCGTACCCTCACCTGTGCCCTAAGCCTTGCCGTTCCCTTAACCTAAGCCTAGACTGGAACGGAAACCAACCACCAGCCCTACATCTTACCTTACGCCGTTGCCTACTCCTGGCCCGTACGCTGGCACTGACACGTGCGTCAGCACGTAGCCTGACCCTCCCACGTTTCCGTACCCTCACCTTTGCCCTAAGACTTGCCGTTCACTGACCCTAACCCTAGCCCGGATTAGAAACCCACCACCAGCCCTACACCTTACCTTACGCCGTACCCTATTCCTGACCCGTACGCTGGCACTGAACAGTGCGTCAGCACGTAGCGTGACCCTCCCAAGTTTCCGTACCCTCACCTGTGCCCTAAGCCTTGCCATTCCCTAACCCTAACCCTAGCCCGGAATAGAAAACCACCACCAGCCCTACACCTTACATTACACTGTACCCTACTCCTGAACCGTACGCTGGCACTGACCCGTGCGTCAGCACGTAGCCTGACCCTCCCACGTTTCCGTACCCTCACCTGTGCCGTAAGCCTTGCCGTTCCCTAACCATAACCCTAGCCCGGAACGGAAACCCCCCACCAGCCCTACACCTTACCTTACGCCGTAACCTATTCCTGGCCCGTACGCTGGCACTGAACCGTGCGTCAGCACGTAGCCTGACCCTCCCACGTTTCCGTTCCATCACCTGAGCCCTAAGCCTTGCCGTTCCCTAACCCTAACCCTAGCCCGGAACGCAAATCCACCACCAGCCCTACACTTTATCCTACGCCGTTGCCTACTCTTGGCCCGTACGCTGGCACTGACCCGTGCATCAGCACGCAGCCCTACCCTCCCACGTTTCCGTACCCTCACCTGTGCCCTAAGCCTTGCCATTCCCTAACCCTAAACCTAGCCTGGAAAGGAAATCAACCACAAGCGCTACACTTTACCTTACGCCATACCCTACTCCTGGCCCGTACGCTGGCACTGACCCATGCGTCAGCACGTAGCCTGACCCTCCCACGTTTCAGTACCCTCACTTGTGCCCTAAGCCTTGCCGTTCCCTAACCATAACCCTAGCCCGGAACGGAAACCCACCACCAGCCCTACACCTTACCTTACGCCGTAACCTATTCCTGGCCCGTACGCTGGCAATGAACCGTGCGTCAGCATGTAGCCTGACCCTCCCACGTTTCCGTATCCTCACCTGTGCCCTAAGCCTTGCCTTTCCCTAACCCTAACCCTAGCCCGGAATAGAAACCCACCACCAGCCCTACACCTTACCTTACGCCGTATCCTACTCCTGACCCGTACGCTGGCACTGAACCATGCGTCAGCACGTAGTCTGAGCCTCCAACGTTTCCGTACCCTCACCTGTGCCCTAAGCCTTGACGTTCCCTAACCCTAACCCTAGCCCGGAACGGAAACCCACCACCAGCCCTACACCTTAACTTACGCCGTTCCCTATTCCTGGCCCGTACGCTGGCACTGAACCGTGTGTCAGCACGTAGCCTGACCCTCCCACGTTTCCGTTCCCTCACCTGTGCCCTAAGCCTTGCCGTTCCCTAACCCTAACCCTAGCCAGGAACGCAAATCCACCACCAGCCCTACACTTTATCCTACGCCGTTGCCTACTCCTGGCCCGTACGCTGGCACTGACCAGTCCGTCAGCACGTAGCCCGACCCTCCCACGTTTCCGTACCCTCACCTGTGCCCTAAGCCTTGCCATTCCCTAACACTAACCCTAGCCTGGAACGGAAACCAACCACCAGCCCTACACCTTACCCTACGCCGTTGCCTATTCCTGGCCTGTACTCTGGCACTTAACCGTGCATCTGCATGTAGCCTTACCCTCCCGCGTTTCCGTACCCTGACCTGTGCCCTAAGCCTTGCCGTTCCCTAACCCTAACCCTAGCCCAGAACGCAAATCCACCACCAGCCTTACACTTTATCCTACGCCGTTGCCTACTCCTGGCCCGTACGCTGGCACTGACCCGTGCGTCAGCACGTAGCCCGAGCATCCCACGTTTCCGTACCCTCACCTGTGCCCTAAGCCTGCCGTTCCCTAACCCTAAACCTAGACTGGAACGGAAACCAACCCACAGCCCTACACCTTACCTTACGCCGTTGCCTACTCCTGGCCCGTATGCTGGCACTGACCCGTGCGTCAGCTCGTATTCTGACCCTCCCACGTTTCCGTACACTCACCTGTGCCATAAGCCTTGCCGTTCCCTAACCCTAACCCTAGCCCGGAACGGAAACCCACCACCAGCCCTACACCTTACCCTACGCCGATGCCTACTCCTGGCCTGTACTCTGGCACTGACCCGTGCATCAGCACGTAGCCTTACCCTCCCGCGTTTCCGTACCCTGACCAGTGCCCTAAGCCTTGCCGTTCCTAATCCTAACCCTAGCCCAGACGCAAATCCATCACCAGCCCTACACTTTATCCTACGCCGTTGCCTACTCCTGGACCGTACGCTGGCACTGACCCGTGCGTCAGCACGTAGCCCGACCCTCCCACGTTTCCGTACCCTCACCTGTGCCCTAAGCCTTGCCATTCCCTAAACCTAACCCTAGCCCGGAATAGAAACCCACCACCAGCCCTACACCATACCTTACGCCGTACCCTACTACTGACCCGTACGCTGGCACTGACCCATGCGTCAGCACGTAGCCTGACCCTCCCAAGTTTCCGTACCCTCACCTGTGCCCTAAGCCTTGCCGTTCCCTAACCCTAACCCTAGCCCCGAACGGAAACCCACCACCAGCCCTACACCTTACCTTACGCCGTAACCTATTCCTGGCCCGTACGCTGGCACTGAACCGTGCGTCAGCATGTAGCCTGACCCTCCCACGTTTCCGTACCCACACCTGTGCCCTAAGCCTTGCCGTTCCCTTACCCTAAGCCTAGACTGGAACGGAAACCAACCACCAGCCCTACATCTTACCTTACGCCGTTGCCTACTCCTGGCCCGTACGCTGGCACTGACACGTGCGTCAGCACGTAGCCTGACCCTCCCACGTTTCCGTACCCTCACCTTTGCCCTAAGACTTGCCGTTCACTGACCCTAACCCTAGCCCGGATTAGAAACCCACCACCAGCCCTACACCTTACCTTACGCCGTACCCTATTCCTGACCCGTACGCTGGCACTGAACAGTGCGTCAGCACGTAGCATGACCCTCCCAAGTTTCCGTACCCTCACCTGTGCCCTAAGCCTTGCCATTCCCTAACCCTAACCCTAGCCCGGAATAGAAAACCACCACCAGCCCTACACCTTACATTACACCGTACCCTACTCCTGAACCGTACGCTGGCACTGACCCGTGCGTCAGCACGTAGCCTGACCCTCCCACGTTTCCGTACCCTCACCTGTGCCGTAAGCCTTGCCGTTCCCTAACCATAACCCTAGCCCGGAACGGAAACCCCCCACCAGCCCTACACCTTACCTTACGCCGTAACCTATTCCTGGCCCGTACGCTGGCACTGAACCGTGCGTCAGCACGTAGCCTGACCCTCCCACGTTTCCGTTTCATCACCTGAGCCCTAAGCCTTGCCGTTCCCTAACCCTAACCCTAGCCCGGAACGCAAATCCACCACCAGCCCTACACTTTATCCTACGCCGTTGCCTACTCTTGGCCCGTACGCTGGCACTGACCCGTTCATCAGCACGCAGCCCTACCCTCCCACGTTTCCGTACCCTCACCTGTGCCCTAAGCCTTGCCGTTCCCTAACCCTAAACCTAGCCTGGAAAGGAAATCAACCACAAGCGCTACACTTTACCTTACGCCATACCCTACTCCTGGCCCGTACGCTGGCACTGACCCATGCGTCAGCACGTAGCCTGACCCTCCCACGTTTCAGTACCCTCACTTGTGCCCTAAGCCTTGCCGTTCCCTAACCATAACCCTAGCCCGGAACGGAAACCCACCACCAGCCCTACACCTTACCTTACGCCGTAACCTATTCCTGGCCCGTACGCTGGCAATGAACCGTGCGTCAGCATGTAGCCTGACCCTCCCACGTTTCCGTATCCTCACCTGTGCCCTAAGCCTTGCCTTTCCCTAACCCTAACCCTAGCCCGGAATAGAAACCCACCACCAGCCCTACACCTTACCTTACGCCGTATCCTACTCCTGACCCATACGCTGGCACTGAACCATGCGTCAGCACGTAGTCTGAGCCTCCAACGTTTCCGTACCCTCACCTGTGCCCTAAGCCTTGACGTTCCCTAACCCTAACCCTAGCCCGGAACGGAAACCCACCACCAGCCCTACACCTTAACTTACGCCGTTCCCTATTCCTGGCCCGTACGCTGGCACTGAACCGTGTGTCAGCACGTAGCCTGACCCTCCCACGTTTCCGTTCCCTCACCTGTGCCCTAAGCCTTGCCGTTCCCTAACCCTAACCCTAGCCAGGAACGCAAATCCACCACCAGCCCTACACTTTATCCTACGCCGTTGCCTACTCCTGGCCCGTACGCTGGCACTGACCAGTCCGTCAGCACGTAGCCCGACCCTCCCACGTTTCCGTACCCTCACCTGTGCCCTAAGCCTTGCCGTTCCCTAACACTAACCCTAGCCTGGAACGGAAACCAACCACCAGCCCTACACCTTACCCTACGCCGTTGCCTATTCCTGGCCTGTACTCTGGCACTTAACCGTGCATCTGCACGTAGCCTTACCCTCCCGCGTTTCCGTACCCTGACCTGTGCCCTAAGCCTTGCCGTTCCCTAACCCTAACCCTAGCCCAGAACGCAAATCCACCACCAGCCTTACACTTTATCCTACGCCGTTGCCTACTCCTGGCCCGTACGCTGGCACTGACCCGTGCGTCAGCACGTAGCCCGACTCTCCCACGTTTCTGTACCCTCACCTGTGCCCTATGCCTTGCCGTTCCCTAACCCTAACCCTAGCCAGGAACGGAAACCAACCACCAGCCCTACACCTTACCTTACGCCGTTGCCTATTCCTGGCCCGTACGCTGGCACTGACCCGTGCGTCAGCACGTAGCCTGACCCTCCCACGTTTCCGTACCCTCACCTGTGCCCTAAGCCTTGCCATTCCCTAACCCTAACCCTAGCCCAGAATAGTAACCCACCACCAGCCCTACACCATACCTTACGCCGTACGCTGCTACTGACCCGTACGCTGGCACTGACCCGTGCGTCAGCACGTAGCCTGACCCTCCCACGTTTCCGTACCCTCACCTGTGCCCTAAGCCTTGCCGTTCCCTAACCCTAACCCTAGCCCCGAACGGAAACCCACCACCAGCCCTCCACCTTACCTTACGCCGTAACTTATTCCTGGCCCATACGCTGGCACTGAAACATGCGTCAGCATGTAGCCTGACCCTCCCACGTTTCGGTACTCTCATCTGTGCCCTAAGCCTTGCCGTTCCCTTACCCTAACCCTAGCCTGGAACGGAAACCAACCACCAGCCCTACATCTTACCTTACGCCGTTGCCTACCCCTGGCCCGTACGCTGGCACTGACACGTGCGTCAGCACGTAGCCTGACCGTCCCACGTTTCTGTAACCTCACCTGTGCCCTAAGCCTTGCCGTTCCCTAACCCTAACCCTAGACCTGAACGGAAACCCACCACCAGCCGTACACCTTACCTTACGCCGTACCCTATTCCTGGCCCGTACGCAGGCACTGAACCATGCGTCAGCACGTAGCCTGACCCTCCCACGTTTCCGTATCCTCTCCTTTGCCCTAAGCCTTGCCGTTCCCTAAACCTAACCCTAGCCCTGATAAGAAACCCACCACCAGCCCTACACCTTACCTTACGCCGTACCCTATTCCTGGCCCGTACGCTGGCACTGAACCGTGCATCAGCACGTAGCCTTACCCTCCCGCGTTTCCGTACCCTGACCTGTGCCCTAAGCCTTGACGTTCCCTATCCCTAACCCTAGTCCGGAACGGAAACCCACCACCATCCCTAAACCTTACCTTACGCCGTTGCCTACTCCTCGCCCATACGCTGGCATTGACCCGTGCGTCAGCACGTAGTCTGACCCTCCCACGTTTACGTACCCTCACCTGTGCCGTAAGCCTTGCCGTTCCCTAACCCTAACCCTAGCCCGGAACGGAAAGCCACCACCAGCCCTACACCTTACCCTACGCCGTTGCCTACTCCTGGCCTGTACTCTGGCACTGAACCATGCATCAGCACGTAGCCTTAGCCTCCCGCGTTTCTGTACCCTGACCTGTGCGCTAAGCCTTGCCGTTCCCTAACCCTAACCCTAGCCCGGAACGGAAACCCACCACCAGCCCTACACCTTACCTTACGCCGTTCCCTTTTCCTAGCCCGTACGCTGGCACTGAACCATGCGTCAGCACGTAGCCTGACCCTCTCACGTTTCCGTACCATCACCTGTGCCCTAAGCCTTGCCGTTCCCTAACCCTAACCCTAGCCTGGAACGGAAACCAACCACCAGCCGTACACCTTACCTTACGCCGTTGCCTACTCCTCGCCCGTATGCTGGCATTGACACATGCGTCAGCACGTAGCCTGACCGTCCCACGTTTCTGTAACCTCACATGTGCCCTAAGCCTTGCCGTTCCCTAACCCTAACCCTAGCCCAGAACGGAAACCCACCACCAGCCGTACACCTTACCTTACGCCGTAACCTATTCCTGGCCCGTACGCTGGCAATGAACCGTGCGTCAGCATGTAGCCTGACCCTCCCACGTTTCCGTATCCTCACCTGTGCCCTAAGCCTTGCCTTTCCCTAACCCTAACCCTAGCCCGGAATAGAAACCCACCACCAGCCCTACACCTTACCTTACGCCGTATCCTACTCCTGACCCGTACGCTGGCACTGAACCATGCGTCAGCACGTAGTCTGAGCCTCCAACGTTTCCGTACCCTCACGTGTGCCCTAAGCCTTGCCATTCCCTAACCCTAACCCTAGCACGGAATGTAACCCACCACCAACCCTACACCATACCTTACGCCGTACGCTGCTACTGACCCGCACGCTGGCACTGACCCGTGCGTCAGCACGTAGCCTGACCCTCCCACGTTTCCGTACCCTCACCTGTGCCCTAAGCCTTGCCGTTCCCTAACCCTAACCCTAGCCCCGAACGGAAACCCACCACCAGCCCTACACCTTACCTTATGCCGTAACTTATTCCCGGCCCATACGCTGGCACTGAAACGTGCGTCAGCATGTAGCCTGACCCTCCCACGTTTCGGTACCCTCACCTGTGCCCTAAGCCTTGCCGTTCCCTTACCCTAACCCTAGCCTGGAACGGAAACCAACCACCAGCCCTACATCTTACCTTACGCCGTTGACTACCCCTGGCCCGTACGCTGGCACTGACACGTGCGTCAGCACGTAGCCTGACCGTCACACGTTTCGGTAACTTCACCTGTGCCCTAAGCCTTGCCGTTCCCTAACCCTAACCCTAGCCCGGAACGGAAACCCACCACCAGCCGTACACCTTACCTTACGCCGTACCCTATTCCTGGCCCGTACGCTGGCACTGAACCATGCGTCAGCACGTAGCCTGACCCTCCCACGTTTCCGTACCCTCTCCTTTGCCCTAAGACTTGCCGTTCCCTAACCCTAACCCTAGCCCGGATTAGAAATCCACCACCAGCCCTACACCTTACCTTACGCCGTACCCTATTCCTGGCCCGTACGCTGGCACTGAACCGTGCGTCAGCACGTAGCCTGACCCTCCCACGTTTCCGTACCCTCACCTGTGCCCTAAGCCTTGCCATTCCCTAACCCTAACCCTAGCCTGGAACGGAAACCAACCACCAGCCGTACACCTTACCTTACGTCGTTGCCTACTCCTGCCCGTACGCTGGCATTGACCCGTGCGTCAGCACGTAGCCTGACCCTCGCACGTTTACGTACCCTCACCTGTGCCCTAAGCCTCGCTGTTCCCTAATCCTAACCCTAGCCCGGAACGGAAACCCACCACCAGCCCTACACCTTACCCTACGCCGTTGCCTACTCCTGGCCTGTACTCTGGCACTGAACCGTGCATCAGCACGTAGCCTTACCCTCACGCGTTTCCGTACCCTGACCTGTGCCCTAAGCCTTGCCGTTCCCTAACCCTAACCCTAGTCCGGAACGGAAACCCACCACCAGCCCTAAACCTTACCTTACGCCGTAACTTATTCCTGGCCCATACGCTGGCACTGAACCGTGCGTCAGCATGTAGCCTGACCCTCCCACGTTTCGGTACCCTCACCTGTGCCCTAAGTCTTGCCATTCCCTAACCCTAACCCTAGCCTGGAACGGAAACCAACCACCAGCCCTACACCTTACCCTACGCCGTTGCCTACTCCTGGCCTGTACTCTGGCACTGAACCATGCATCAGCACGTAGCCTTAGCCTCACGCGTTTCCGTACCCTGACATGTACCCTAAGCCTTGCCGTTCCCTAACTCTAACCCTAGCCCGGAACGGAAACCCACCACCAGCCCTACACCTTAACTTACGCCGTTCCCTATTCCTGGCCCGTACGCTGGCACTGAACCGTGCGTCATCACGTAGCCTGACCCTCCCACGTTTCCGTTCCCTCACCTGAGATCTAAGCCTTGCCGTTCCCTAACCCTAACCCTAGCCCGGAACGCAAATCCACCACCAGCCCTACACTTTATCCTACGCCGTTGCCTACTCCTGGCCCGTACGCTGGCACTGACCCGTGCATCAGCACGTAGCCCGACCCTCCAACGTTTCCGTACCCTCACCTGTGCCCTAAGCCTTGCCGTTCCCTAACCCTAACCCTAGCCTGGAACAGAAACCAACCACCAGCCCTACACCTTACCTTACGCCGTTGCCTACTCCTGGCCCGTACGCTGGCATTGACCCGTGCGTCAGCACGTAGCCTGACCCTTCCTCGTCTCCGTACCCTCACCTGTGCGCTAAGCCCTGCGGTTCCCTAACCCTAACCCTAGCCCGGAATGGAATCCCACCACCAGCCCAAAACCTTACCCTACGCCGTTGCCTACTCCTGGCCTGTACTCTGGTACTGACCCGTGCATCAGCACGTAGCCTTACCCTCCCGCGTTTCCGTAACCTGACCTGTGCCCTAAGCCTTGCCGTTCCCTAACCCTAACCCTAGCCCGGAACGGAAACCCACCACCAGCCCTATACCTTACCCTACGCCGTTGCCTACTCCTGGCCTGTACTCTGGCACTGAACCGTGCATCAGCACGTAGCCTTACCCTCCCGCGTTTTCGTTCCCTGACATGTGCCCTAAGCCTTGCCGTTCCCTAACCCTAACCCTAGCCCAGAACGCAAATCCACCACCAGCCCTACACTTTATCCTACGCCGTTGCTTACTCCTGGCCCGTACGCTGGCACTGACCAGTGCGTCAGCACGTAGCCCGACCCTCCCACGTTACCGTACCCTCACCTGTGCCCTAAGCCTTGCCGTTCCCTAACCCTAACCCTAGCCCGGATTAGAAACCCACCACCAGCCCTACACCTTACCTTACGCCGTACCCTATTCCTGGCCCGTATGCTGGCACTGAACCGTGCGCCAGCACGTAGCCTGACCCTCCCACGTTTCCGTACCATCACCTGTGCCCTAAGCCTTGCCGTTCCCTAACCCTAACCTTAGCCTGGAACGGAAACCAACCACCAGCCGTACACCTTACCTTACGCCGTTGCCTATTCCTCGCCCGTATGCTGGCATTGACACATGCGTCAGCACGTAGCCTGACCGTCCCACGTTTCTGGAACCTCACCTGTGCCCTAAGCCTTGCCGTTACCTAACCCTAACCCTAGCCCGGAACGGAAACCCACCACCAGCCGTACACCTTACCTTACGCCGTACCCTATTCCTGGCCCGTACGCTGGCACGGAACCGTGCGTCAGCATGTAGCCTGACCCTCCCACGTTTCCGTACCGTCTCCTTTGCCCTAAGACTTGCCGTTCCCTAACCCTAACCCTAGCCCGGATTAGAAACCCACCACCAGCCCTACACCTTACCTTACGCCGTACCCTATTCCTGGCCCGTACGCTGGCACTGAACATTGCGTCAGCATGTAGCCTGACCCTCCCAAGTTTCCGTACCCTCACCTGTGCCCTAAGCCTTGCCGTTCCCTAACCCTAACCCTAGCCCGGAATAGAAACCCACCACCAGCCCTACACCTTACATTACGCCGTACCCTACTCCTGACCCGTACGCTGGCACTGACCCGTGCGTCAGCACGTAGCCTGACCCTCCCACGTTTCCATACCCTCACCTGTGCCCTAAGCCTTGCCATTCCCTAACCCTAACCCTAGCCCTGAACGCAAATCCACCACCAGCCCTACCCTGTATCCTATGCCGTTGCCTACTCCTGTTCCGTACGCTGCCACTGACCCGTGCGTCAGCACGTAGCCCGTCCCTCTCACGTTTCCGTACCCTCACCTCTGCCCTAAGCCTTGCCGTTCCCTAACCCTAACCCTAGCCCGGAACGGAAACCCACCACCAGCCCTACACCTTACCCTACGCCGTTGCCTACTCCTGGCCTGTACTCTGGCACTGAACCGTGCATCAGCACGTAGCCTTACCCTCCCGCGTTTTCGTTCCCTGACATGTGCCCTAAGCCTTGCCGTTCCCTAACCCTAACCCTAGCCCAGAACGCAAATCCACCACCAGCCCTACACTTTATCCTACGCCGTTGCTTACTCCTGGCCCGTACGCTGGCACTGACCGGTGCGTCAGCATGTAGCCCGACCCTCTCACGTTTCCGTACCCTCACCTGTGCCCTAAGCCTTGCCGTTCCCTAACCCTAACCCTAGCCTGGAACGGAAACCAACCACCAGCCCTACACCTTACCTTACGCCGTTGCCTACTCCTGGCCCGTACGCTGGCACTGACCCGTGCGTCAGCACATAGCCTGACCCTCCCACGTTTCCGTACCCTCACCTGTGCCCTAAGCCTTGCCATTCCCTAATCCTAACCCTAGCACGGAATAGTAACCCACAACCAGCCCTACACCATACCTTACGCCGAACGCTGCTACTGACCCGCATGCTGGCACTGACCCGTGCGTCAGCACGTAGCCTGACCCTCCCACGTTTCCGTACCTTCACCTGTGCCCTAAGCCTTGCCGTTCCCTAACCCTAACCCTAGCCCCGAATGGAAACCCACCACCAGCCCTACACCTTACCTTACGCCGTAACTTATTCCTGGCCCATACGCTGGCACTGAACCGTGCGTCAGCATGTAGCCTGACCCTCCCACGTTTCGGTACCCTCACCTGTGCCCTAAGCCTTGCCGTTCCCTTACCCTAACCATAACCTGAAACGGAAACCAACCACCAGCCCTACATCTTACCTTACGCCGTTGCCTACACCTGGCCCGTACGCTGGCACTGACACGTGCGTCAGCACGTAGCCTGACCGTCCCACGTTTCTGTAACCTCACCTGTGCCCTAAGCCTTGCCGTTCCCTAACCCTAACCCTAGACCTGAACGGAAACCCACCACCAGCCGTACACCTTACCTTACGCCGTACCCTATTCCTGGCCCGTACGCAGGCACTGAACCGTGCGTCAGCACGTAGCCTGACCCTCCCACGTTTCCGTATCCTCTCCTTTGCCCTAAGCCTTGCCGTTCCCTAACCCTAACCCTAGCCCTGATTAGAAACCCACCACCAGCCCTACACCTTACCTTACGCCGTACCCTATTCCTGGCCCGTACGCTGGCACTGAACCGTGCATCAGCACGTAGCCTTACCCTCCCGCGTTTCCGTACCCTGACCTGTGCCCTAAGCCTTGACGTTCCCTAACCCTAACCCTAGTCCCGAACGGAAACCCACCACCATCCCTAAACCTTACCTTACGCCGTTGCCTACTCCTCGCCCGTACGCTGGCATTGACCCGTGCGTCAGCACGTAGTCTGACCCTCCCACGTTTACGTACCCTCACCTGTGCCCTAAGCCTTGCCGTTCCCTAACCCTAACCCTAGCCCAGAACGCAAATCCACCACCAGCCCTACACTTTATCCTACGCCATTGCCTACTCCTGGCCCGTACGCTGGCACTGACCCGTGCGTCAGCACGTAGCCCGACCCTCCCACGTTTCCGTATCCTCACCTGTGCCCTAAGCCTTGCCGTTCCCTAACCCTAACCCTAGCCTGGAACGGAAACCAACCACCAGCCCTACACCTTACCTTACGCCGTTGCCTACTCCTGGCCCGTACGCTGGCACTGACCCGTGCGTCAGCACATAGCCTGACCCTCCCACGTTTCCGTACCCTCACCTGTGCCCTAAGCCTTGCCATTCCCTAACCCTAACCCTAGCCCGGAATAGTAACCCACCACCAGCCCTACACCATACCTTACGCCGTACGCTGCTACTGACCCGTACGCTGGCACTGACCCGTGCGTCAGCACGTAGCCTGACCCTCCCACCTTTCCGTACACTCACCTGTGCCCTAAGCCTTGCCGTTCCCTAACCCTAACCCTAGCCCCGAACGGAAACCCACCACCAGCCCTAAACCTTACCTTACGCCGTAACCTATTCCTGGCCCGTACGCAGGCACTGAACCGTACGTCTGCATGTAGCCTGACCCTCCCACGTTTCCGTAACCTCACCTGTGCCCTAAGCCTTGCCTTTCCCTAACCCTAACCCTAGCCCGGAATAGAATCCCACCACCAGCCCTACACCTTACCTTACGCTGTATCCTACCCCTGACCCGTACGATGGCACTGAACCATGCGTCTGCACGTAGTCTGAGCCTCCAACGTTTCCGTACCCTCACCTGTGCCCTAAGCCTTGCCATTCCCTAACCCTAACCCTAGCCCGGAATAGTAACCCACCACCAACCCTACACCATACCTTACGCCGTACGCTGCTACTGACCCGCACGCTGGCACTGACCCGTGCGTCAGCACGTAGCCTGACCCTCCCACGTTTCCGTACCCTCACCTGTGCCCTAAGCCTTGCCGTTCCCTAACCCTAACCCTAGCCCCGAACGGAAACCCACCACCAGCCCTACACCTTACCTTACGCCGTAACTTATTCCTGGCCCATACGCTGGCACTGAAACGTGCGTCAGCATGTAGCCTGACCCTCCCACGTTTCGGTACCCTCACCTGTGCCCTAAGCCTTGCCGTTCCCTTACCCTAACCCTAGCCTGGAACGGAAACCAACCACCAGCCCTACATCTTACCTTACGCCGTTGCCTACCCCTGGCCCGTACGCTGGCACTGACACGTGCGTCTGCACGTAGCCTGACCGTCACACGTTTCGGTAACTTCACCTGTGCCCTAAGCCTTGCCGTTCCCTAACCCTAACCCTAGCCCGGAACGGAAACCCACCACCAGCCGTACACCTTACCTTACGCCGTACCCTATTCCTGGCCCGTACGCTGGCACTGAACCGTGCGTCAGCACGTAGCCTGACCCTCCCACGTTTCCGTACCCTCTCCTTTGCCCTAAGACTTGCCGTTCCCTAACCCTAACCCTAGCCCGGATTAGAAATCCACCACCAGCCCTACACCTTACCTTACGCCGTACCCTATTCCTGGCCCGTACGCTGGCACTGAACCGTGCGTCAGCACGTAGCCTGACCCTCCCACGTTTCCGTACCCTCACCTGTGCCCTAAGCCTTGCCATTCCCTAACCCTAACCCTAGCCTGGAACGGAAACCAACCACCAGCCGTACACCTTACCTTACGTCGTTGCCTACTCCTGCCCGTACGCTGGCATTGACCCGTGCGTCAGCACGTAGCCTGACCCTCGCACGTTTACGTACCCTCACCTGTGCCCTAAGCCTCGCCGTTCCCTAATCCTAACCCTAGCCCGGAACGGAAACCCACCACCAGCCCTACACCTTACCCTACGCCGTTGCCTACTCCTGGCCTGTACTCTGGCACTGAACCGTGCATCAGCACGTAGCCTTACCCTCACGCGTTTCCGTACCCTGACCTGTGCCCTAAGCCTTGCCGTTCCCTAACCCTAACCCTAGTCCGGAACGGAAACCCACCACCAGCCCTAAACCTTACCTTACGCCGTAACTTATTCCTGGCCCATACGCTGGCACTGAACCGTGCGTCAGCATGTAGCCTGACCCTCCCACGTTTCGGTACCCTCACCTGTGCCCTAAGTCTTGCCGTTCCCTAACCCTAACCCTAGCCTGGAACGGAAACCCACCACCAGCCCTAAACCTTACCTTACGCCGTAACTTATTCCTGGCCCGTACGCAGGCACTGAACCGTTCGTCTGCATGTAGCCTGACCCTCCCACGTTTCCGTAACCTCACCTGTGCCCTAAGCCTTGCCTTTCCCTAACCCTAACCCTAGCCCGGAATAGAATCCCACCACCAGCCCTACACCTTACCTTACGCCGTATCCTACTCCTGACCCGTACGCTGGCACTGAACCATGCGTCTGCACGTAGTCTGAGCCTCCAACGTTTCCGTACCCTCACCTGTGCCCTAAGCCTTGCCATTCCCTAACCCTAACCCTAGCCCGGAATAGTAACCCACCACCAGCCCTACACCATACCTTACGCCGTACGCTGCAACTGACCCGTACGCTGGCACTGACACGTGCGTCAGCACGTAGCCTGACCCTCCCACGTTTCGGTACCCTCACCTGTGCCCTAAGCCTTGCCGTTCCCTAACCCTAACCCTAGCCCGGAACGGAAACCCACCACCAGCCCTACACCTTACCCTATGCCGTTGCCTACTCCTGGCCTGTACTCTGGCACTGAACCGTGCATCAGCACATAGCCTTACACTCCCGCGTTTCTGTTCCCTGACCTGTGCCCTAAGCCTTGCCGTTCCGTAACCCTAACCCTAGCCCAGAACGCAAATCCACCACCAGCCCTACACTTTATCCTACGCCGTTGCCTACTCCTGGCCCGTACGCTGGCACTGACCCGTGCGTCAGCACATAGACCGACCCTCCCACGTTTCCGTACCCACACCTGTGCCCTAAGCCTTGCCGTTCCCTAACCCTAACCCTAGCCTGGAACGGTAACCAACCACCAGCCCTACACCTTACCTTACGCCGTTGCCTACTCCTGGCCCGTACGCTGGCACTGACACGTGCGTCAGCACGTAGCCTGACCCTCCCACGTTTCCGTACCCTCACCTGTGCCCTAAGCCTTGCCATTCCCTAACCCTAACCCTAGCCCGGAATAGTAACCCACCACCAGCCCTACACCATACCTTACGACGTACGCTGATACTGACCCGTACGCTGGCACTGACCCGTGCGTCAGCACGTAGCCTGACCGTCCCACGTTTCCGTACCCTCACCTGTGCCCTAAGCCTTGCCGTTCCCTAACCCTAACCCTAGCCCCGAACGGAAACCCACCACCAGCCCTACACCTTACCTTACGCCGTAAATTATTCCTGGCCCGTACGCTGGCACTAAACCGTGCGTCAGCATGTAGCCTGACCCTCCCACGTTTCGGTACACTCACCTGTGCCCTAAGCCATGCCGTTCCCTTACCCTAACCCTAGCCTGGAACGGAAACCAACCACCTGCCCTACATCTTACCTTACGCCGTTGCCTACACCTGGCCCGTACACTGGCACTGACACGTGCGTCAGCACGTAGCCTGACAGTCCCACGTTTCTGTAACCTCACCTGTGCCCTAAGCCTTGCCGTTCCCTAACCCTAACCCTAGCCCGGAATAGAAACCCACCACCAGCCGTACACCTTACCTTACGCCGTACCCTATTCCTGGCCAGTACGCTGGCACTGAACCGTGCGTCAGCACGTAGCCTGACCCTCCCACGTTTCCGTACCCTCTCCTTTGCCCTAAGACTTGCCGTTCCCTAACCCTAACCCTAGCCCGGATTAGAAACCCACCACCAGCCCTACACCTTACCTTACGCCGTACCCTATTCCTGGCCCGTACGCTGGCACTGAACATTGCGTCAGCATGTAGCCTGACCCTCCCAAGTTTCCGTACCCTCACCTGTGCTCTAAGACTTGCCGTTCCCTAACCCTAAACCTAGCCCGGAATAGAAACCCACCACCAGCCCTACACCTTACATTACGCCGTACCCTACTGCTGACCCGTACGCTGGCACTGACCCATGCGTCAGCACGTAGCCTGACCCTCCCACGTTTCCATAGCCTCACCTGTGCCCTAAGCCTTGCCGTTCCCTAACCCTAACCCTAGCCCGGAACGGAAACCCACCACCAGCCCTACACCCTAACTTATGCCGTTTCCTATTCCTGGCCCGTACGCTGGTACTGAACCGTGCGTCAGCACGTAGCCTGACCCTCCCACGTTTCCGTTCCCACACCTGTGCCCTAAGCCTTACCGTTCCGTAACCCTAACCCTAGCCCGGAACGCAAATCCACCACCAGCCCTACACTTTATCCTACGCCGTTGCCTACTCCTGGCCCGTACGCTGGCACTGACCCGTGCGTCAGCACGTAGCCCGACCCTCCCACGTTTCCGTACCCTCACCTGTGCCCTAAGCCTTGCCGTTCCCTTACCCTAACCCTAGCCTGGAACGGAAACCAACCACCAGCCCTACACCATACCTTACGCCGTTGCCTACTCCTGGCCCGTACGCTGGCATTGACCCGTGCGTCAGCACGTAGCCTGACCCACCCACGTCTCCGTACCCTCACCTGTGCCCTAAGACTTGCGGTTCCCTAACCCTAACACTAGCCCGGAATGGAAACCCACCACCAGCCCAAAACCTTACCCTACGCCGTTGCCTACTACTGGCGTGTACTCTGGCACTGACCTGCGCATCAGCACGTAGCCATACACTCCCGCGTTTCTGTACCCTGACCTGTACCCTAAGCCTTGCCGTTCCCTAACTCTAACCCTAGCCCGGAACGGAAACCCACCACCAGCCCTACACCTTAACTTACGCCGTTCCCTATTCCTGGCCCGTACGCTGGCACTGAACCGTGCGTCAGCACATAGCCTGACCCTCCCACGTTTCCGTTCCCTCACCTGAGATCTAAGCCTTGCCGTTCCCTAACCCTAACCCTAGCCCGGAACGCAAATCCACCACCAGCCCTACACTTTATCCTACGCCGTTGCCTACTCCTGGCCCGTACGCTGGCACTGACCCGTGCATCAGCACGTAGCCCGACCCTCCAACGTTTCCGTACCCACACCTGTGCCCTAAGCCTTGCCGTTCCCTAACCCTAACCCTAACCCTAGCCCGGAACGGAAACCCACCACCAGCTGTACACCTTACCTTACGCCGTACCCTATTCCTGGCCCGTACGCTGGCACGGAACCGTGCGTCAGCATGTAGCCTGACCCTCCCACGTTTCCGTACCGTCTCCTTTGCCCTAAGACTTGCCGTTCCCTAACCCTAACCCTAGCCCGGATTAGAAACCCACCACCAGCCCTACACCTTACCTTACGCCGTACCCTATTCCTGGCCCGTACGCTGGCACTGAACATTGCGTCAGCATGTAGCCTGACCCTCCCAAGTTTCCGTACCCTCACCTGTGCCCTAAGCCTTGCCGTTCCCTAACCCTAACCCTAGCCCGGAATACAAACCCACCACCAGCCCTACACCTTACATTACGCCGTACCCTACTCCTGACCCGTACGCTGGCACTGACCCGTGCGTCAGCACGTAGCCTGACCCTCCCACGTTTCCATACCCTCACCTGTGCCCTAAGCCTTGCCATTCCCTAACCCTAACCCTAGCCCTGAACGCAAATCCACCACCAGCCCTACACTGTATCCTATGCCGTTGCCTACTCCTGTTCCGTACGCTGCCACTGACCCGTGCGTCAGCACGTAGCCCGTCCCTCTCACGTTTCCGTTCCCTCACCTCTGCCCTAAGCCTTGCCGTTCCCTAACCCTAACCCTAGCCCGGAACGGAAACCCACCACCAGCCCTACACCTTACCCTACGCCGTTGCCTACTCCTGGCCTGTACTCTGGCACTGAACCGTGCATCAGCACGTAGCCTTACCCTCCCGCGTTTTCGTTCCCTGACATGTGCCCTAAGCCTTGCCGTTCCCTAACCCTAACCCTAGCCCAGAACGCAAATCCACCACCAGCCCTACACTTTATCCTACGCCGTTGCTTACTCCTGGCCCGTACGCTGGCACTGACCGGTGCGTCAGCACGTAGCCCGACCCTCCCACGTTACCGTACCCTCACCTGTGCCCTAAGCCTTGCCGTTCCCTAACCCTAACCCTAGCCCGGATTAGAAACCCACCACCAGCCCTACACCTTACCTTACGCCGTACCCTATTCCTGGCCCGTACGCTGGCACTGAACCGTGCGCCAGCACGTAGCCTGACCCTCCCACGTTTCCGTACCCTCACCTGTGCCCTAAGCCTTGCCGTTCCCTAACCCTAACCCTAGCCCGGAACGGAAACCCACCACCAGCCCCACACCTTACCCTACGCCGTTGCCTATCCTGGCCTGTACTATGGCACTGAACCGTGCTTCAGCACGTAGCCTTACCCTCACGCGTTTCCGTACCCTGACCTGTGCCCTAAGCCTTGCCGTTCCCTAACCCTAACCCTAGACCGGAACGGAAACCCACCACCAGCCGTACACCATACCTTACGCCGTACCCTATTCCTGGCCCGTACGCAGTTACTGAACCGTGCGTCAGCACGTAGCCTGACCCTCCCACGTTTCCGTATCCTCTCCTTTGCCCTAAGACTTGCCGTTCCCTAACCCTAACCCTAGCCCTGATTAGAAACCCACCACCAGCCCTACACCTTACCTTACGCCGTACCCTATTCCTGGCCCGTACGCTGGCACTGAACCGTGCGTCAGCACGTAGCCTGACCCTCCCACGTTTACGTACCCTCACCTGTGCCCTAAGCCTTGCGTTACCTAACCCTAACCATAGCCCGGAACGGAAACCCACCACCAGCCCTACACCTTACCCTACGCCGTTGCCTACTCCTGGCCTGTACTCTGGCACTCTACCGTGCATCAGCACGTAGCCTTACCCTCCCGCGTTTCCATACCCTGACCTGTGCCCTAAGCCGTGACGTTCCCAAACCCTAACCCTAGTCCGGAACGGAAACCCACCACCAGCCCTAAACATTACCTTACGCCGTTGCCTACTCCTCGCCCGTACGCTGGCATTGACCCGTGCGTCAGCACGTAGTCTGACCCTCCCACGTTTCCGTACCCTGACCTGTGCCCTAAGCCTTGCCGTTCCCTAACCCTAACCCTAGCCAGGAACGGAAACCCACCACCAGCCGTACACCTTACCTTACGCCGTACCCTATTCCTGGCCCGTACGCTGGCACTGACCCGTGCGTCAGCATGTAGCATGACCCTCCCACGTTTCCGTACCCTCTCCTTTGCCCTAAGACTTGCCATTCCCTAACCCTAACACTAGCCCGGATTAGAAACCCACCACCAGCCCTACACCTTACCTTACGCCGTACCCTATTCCTGGCCCGTACGCTGGCACTGAACATTGCGTCAGCATGTAGCCTGACCCTCCCAAGTTTCCATACCCTCACCTGTGCCCTAAGCCTTGCCGTTCCCTAACCATAACCCTAGCCCTGAACGCAAATCCACCAACAGCCCTACACTGTATCCTATGCCGTTGCCTACTCCTGTTCCGTACGCTGGCACAGACCCGTGCGTCAGCACGTAGCCCGTCCCTCTCTCGTTTCCGTACCCTCACCTGTGCCCTAAGCCTTGCCGTTCCCTAACCCTAAACCTAGCCTGGAAAGGAAATCAACCACAAGCGCTACACCTTACCTTACGCCGTACCCTACTCCTGGCCCGTACCATGGCACTGACCCATGCGTCAGCACGTAGCTGACCCTCCCACGTTTCAGTACCCTCACCTGTGCCCTAAGCCTTGCCGTTCCCTAACTATAACCCTAGCCCGGAACAGAAACCCACCACCAGCCCTACACCTTACCTTACGCCGTAACCTATTCCTGGCCCGTACGCAGGCACTGAACCGTGCGTCAGCATGTAGCCTGACCCTCCCAAGTTTCCGTAACCTCACCTGTGCCCTAAGCCTTGCCTTTCCCTAACCCTAACCCTAGCCCGGAATGGAAACCCACCACCAGCCCAAAACCTTACCCTACGCCATTGCCTACTACTGGCGTGTACTCTGGCACTAACCTGCGCATCAGCACGTAGCCTTACCCTCCCGCGTTTCCGTACCCTGACCTGTGCCCTAAGCCTTGCCGTTCCCTAACCCTAACCCTAGCCCGGAACGGAAACCCACCACCAGCCCTACACCTTAACTTACGCCGTTCCCTATTCCTGGCCCGTACTTTGGCACTGAACCGTGCGTCAGCACGTAGCCTGACCCTCCCACGTTTCCGTTCCCTCACCTGAGCCCTAAGCCTTGCCGTTCCCTAACCCTAACCCTAGCCCGGAACGCAAATCCACCACCAGCCCTACACTTTATCCTATGCCGTTGCCTACTCCTGGCCCATACGCTGGCACTGACCCGTGCATCAGCACGTAGCCCGACCCTCCAACGTTTCCGTACCCTCACCTGTGCCCTAAGCCTTGCCGTTCCCTTACCCTAAGCCTAGACTGGAACGGAAACCAACCACCAGCCCTACATCTTACCTTACGCCAATGCCTACTCCTGGCCCGTACGCTGGCACTGACACGTGCGTCAGCACGTAGCCTGACCCTCCCACGTTTCCGTACCCTCACCTTTGCCCTAAGACTTGCCGTTCACTGACCCTAACCCTAGCCCGGAATAGAAAACCACCACCAGCCCTACACCTTACATTACACCGTACCCTACTCCTGAACCGTACGCTGGCACTGACCCGTGCGTCAGCACGTAGCCTGACCCTCCCACGTTTCCGTACCCTCACCTGTGCCGTAAGCCTTGCCGTTCCCTAACCATAACCCTAGCCCGGAACGGAAACCCCCCACCAGCCCTACACCTTACCTTACGCCGTAACCTATTCCTGGCCCGTACGCTGGCACTGAACCGTGCGTCAGCACGTAGCCTGACCCTCCCACGTTTCCGTTCCATCACCTGAGCCCTAAGCCTTGCCGTTCCCTAACCATAACCCTAGCCCGGAACGCAAATCCACCACCAGCCCTACACTTTATCCTACGCCGTTGCCTACTCCTGGCCCGTACGCTGGCACTGACCCGTGCATCAGCACGCAGCCCTACCCTCCCACGTTTCCGTACCCTCACCTGTGCCCTAAGCCTTGCCGTTCCCTAACCCTAAACCTAGCCTGGAAAGGAAATCAACCACAAACGCTACACTTTACCTTACGCCATACCCTACTCCTGGCCCGTACGCTGGCACTGACCCATGCGTCAGCACGTAGCCTGACCCTCCCACGTTTCAGTACCCTCACTTGTGCCCTAAGCCTTGCCGTTCCCTAACCATAACCCTAGCCCGGAACGGAAACCCACCACCAGCCCTACACCTTACCTTACGCCGTAACCTATTCCTGGCCCGTACGCTGGCAATGAACCGTGCGTCAGCATGTAGCCTGACCCTCCCACGTTTCCGTATCCTCACCTGTGCCCTAAGCCTTGCCTTTCCCTAACCCGAACCCTAGCCCGGAATAGAAACCCACCACCAGCCCTACACCTTACCTTACGCCGTATCCTACTCCTGACCCGTACGCTGGCACTGAACCATGCGTCAGCACGTAGTCTGAGCCTCCAACGTTTCCGTACCCTCACCTGTGCCCTAAGCCTTGACGTTCCCTAACCCTAAACCTAGCCCGGAACGGAAACCCACCACCAGCCCTACACCTTAACTTACGCCGTTCCCTATTCCTGGCCCGTACACTGGCACTGAACCGTGTGTCAGCACGTAGCCTGACCCTCCCACGTTTCCGTTCCCTCACCTGTGCCCTAAGCCTTGCCGTTCCCTGACCCTAACCCTAGCCAGGAACGCAAATCCACCACCAGCCCTACACTTTATCCTACGCCGTTGCCTACTCCTGGCCCGTACGCTGGCACTGACCAGTCCGTCAGCACGTAGCCCGACCCTCCCACGTTTCCGTACCCTCACCTGTGCCCTAAGCCTTGCCGTTCCCTAACACTAACCCTAGCCTGGAACGGAAACCAACCACCAGCCCTACACCTTACCCTACGCCGTTGCCTATTCCTGGCCTGTACTCTGGCACTTAACCGTGCATCTGCACGTAGCCTTACCCTCCCGCATTTCCGTACCCTGACCTGTGCCCTAAGCCTTGCCGTTCCCTAACCCTAACCCTAGCCCAGAACGCAAATCCACCACCAGCCTTACACTTTATCCTACGCCGTTGCCTACTCCTGGCCCGTACGCTGGCACTGACCCGTGCGTCAGCACGTAGCCCGACTCTCCCACGTTTCCGTACCCTCACCTGTGCCCTATGCCTTGCCGTTCCCTAACCCTAACCCTAGCCAGGAACGGAAACCAACCACCAGCCCTACACCTTACCTTACGCTGTTGCCTATTCCTGGCCCGTACGCTGGCACTGACCCGTGCGTCAGCACGTAGCCTGACCCTCCCACGTTTCCGTACCCTCACCTGTGCCCTAAGCCTTGCCATTCCCTAACCCTAACCCTAGCCCAGAATAGTAACCCACCACCAGCCCTACACCATACCTTACGCCGTACGCTGCTACTGACCCGTACGCTGGCACTGACCCGTGCGTCAGCACGTAGCCTGACCCTCCCACGTTTCCGTACCCTCACCTGTGCCCTAAGCCTTGCCGTTCCCTAACCCTAACCCTAGCCCCGAACGGAAACCCACCACCAGCCCTCCACCTTACCTTACGCCGTAACTTATTCCTGGCCCATACGCTGGCACTGAAACATGCGTCAGCATGTAGCCTGACCCTCCCACGTTTCGGTACTCTCATCTGTGCCCTAAGCCTTGCCGTTCCCTTACCCTAACCCTAGCCTGGAACGGAAACCAACCACCAGCCCTACATCTTACCTTACGCCGTTGCCTACCCCTGGCCCGTACGCTGGCACTGACACGTGCGTCAGCACGTAGCCTGACCGTCCCACGTTTCTGTAACCTCACCTGTGCCCTAAGCCTTGCTGTTCCCTAACCCTAACCCTAGACCTGAACGGAAACCCACCACCAGCCGTACACCTTACCTTACGCCGTACCCTATTCCTGGCCCGTACGCAGGCACTGAACCATGCGTCAGCACGTAGCCTGACCCTCCCACGTTTCCGTATCCTCTCCTTTGCCCTAAGCCTTGCCGTTCCCTAAACCTAACCCTAGCCCTGATTAGAAACCCACCACCAGCCCTACACCTTACCTTACGCCGTACCCTATTCCTGGCCCGTACGCTGGCACTGAACCGTGCATCAGCACGTAGCCTTACCCTCCCGCGTTTCCGTACCCTGACCTGTGCCCTAAGCCTTGACGTTCCCTAACCCTAACCCTAGTCCGGAACGGAAACCCACCACCATCCCTAAACCTTACCTTACGCCGTTGCCTACTCCTCGCCCGTACGCTGGCATTGACCCGTGCGTCAGCACGTAGTCTGACCCTCCCACGTTTACGTACCCTCACCTGTGCCGTAAGCCTTGCCGTTCCCTACCCCTAACCCTAGCCCGGAACGGAAAGCCACCACCAGCCCTACACCTTACCCTACGCCGTTGCCTACTCCTGGCCTGTACTCTGGCACTGAACCATGCATCAGCACGTAGCCTTAGCCTCCCGCGTTTCTGTACCCTGACCTGTGCGCTAAGCCTTGCCGTTCCCTAACCCTAACCCTAGCCCGGAACGGAAACCCACCACCAGCCCTACACCTTACCTTACGCCGTTCCCTATTCCTGGCCCGTACGCTGGCACTGAACCATGCGTCAGCACGTAGCCTGACCCTCTCACGTTTCCGTACCATCACCTGTGCCCTAAGCCTTGCCGTTCCCTAACCCTAACCCTAGCCTGGAACGGAAACCAACCACCAGCCGTACACCTTACCTTACGCCGTTGCCTACTCCTCGCCCGTATGCTGGCATTGACACATGCGTCAGCACGTAGCCTGACCGTCCCACGTTTCTGTAACCTCACATGTGCCCTAATCCTTGCCGTTCCCTAACCCTAACCCTAGCCCAGAACGGAAACCCACCACCAGCCGTACACCTTACCTTACGCCGTAACCTATTCCTGGCCCGTACGCTGGCAATGAACCGTGCGTCAGCATGTAGCCTGACCCTCCCACGTTTCCGTATCCTCACCTGTGCCCTAAGCCTTGCCTTTCCCTAACCCTAACCCTAGCCCGGAATAGAAACCCACCACCAGCCCTACACCTTACCTTACGCCGTATCCTACTCCTGACCCGTACGCTGGCACTGAACCATGCGTCAGCACGTAGTCTGAGCCTCCAACGTTTCCGTACCCTCACCTGTGCCCTAAGCCTTGACGTTCCCTAACCCTAACCCTAGCCCGGAACGGAAACCCACCACCAGCCCTACACCTTAACTTACGCCGTTCCCTATTCCTGGCCCGTACGCTGGCACTGAACCGTGTGTCAGCACGTAGCCTGACCCTCCCACGTTTCCGTTCCCTCACCTGTGCCCTAAGCCTTGCCGTTCCCTAACCCTAACCCTAGCCAGGAACGCAAATCCACCACCAGCCCTACACTTTATCCTACGCCGTTGCCTACTCCTGGCCCGTACGCTGGCACTGACCAGTCCGTCAGCACGTAGCCCGACCCTCCCACGTTTCCGTACCCTCACCTGTGCCCTAAGCCTTGCCGTTCCCTAACACTAACCCTAGCCTGGAACGGAAACCAACCACCAGCCCTACACCTTACCCTACGCCGTTGCCTATTCCTGGCCTGTACTCTGGCACTTAACCGTGCATCTGCACGTAGCCTTACCCTCCCGCGTTTCCGTACCCTGACCTGTGCCCTAAGCCTTGCCGTTCCCTAACCCTAACCCTAGCCCAGAACGCAAATCCACCACCAGCCTTACACTTTATCCTACGCCGTTGCCTACTCCTGGCCCGTACGCTGGCACTGACCCGTGCGTCAGCACGTAGCCCGACTCTCCCACGTTTCCGTACCCTCACCTGTGCCCTATGCCTTGCCGTTCCCTAACCCTAACCCTAGCCAGGAACGGAAACCAACCACCAGCCCTACACCTTACCTTACGCCGTTGCCTATTCCTGGCCCGTACGCTGGCACTGACCCGTGCGTCAGCACGTAGCCTGACCCTCCCACGTTTCCGTACCCTCACCTGTGCCCTAAGCCTTGCCATTCCCTAACCCTAACACTAGCCCAGAATAGTAACCCACCACCAGCCCTACACCATACCTTACGCCGTACGCTGCTACTGACCCGTACGCTGGCACTGACCCGTGCGTCAGCACGTAGCCTGACCCTCCCACGTTTCCGTACCCTCACCTGTGCCCTAAGCCTTGCCGTTCCCTAACCCTAACCCTAGACCTGAACGGAAACCCACCACCAGCCGTACACCTTACCTTACGCCGTACCCTATTCCTGGCCCGTACGCAGGCACTGAACCATGCGTCAGCACGTAGCCTGACCCTCCCACGTTTCCGTATCCTCTCCTTTGCCCTAAGCCTTGCCGTTCCCTAAACCTAACCCTAGCCCTGATTAGAAACCCACCACCAGCCCTACACCTTACCTTACGCCGTACACTATTCCTGGCCCGTACGCTGGCACTGAACCGTGCATCAGCACGTAGCCTTACCCTCCCGCGTTTCCGTACCCTGACCTGTGCCCTAAGCCTTGACGTTCCCTAACCCTAACCCTAGTCCGGAACGGAAACCCACCACCATCCCTAAACCTTACCTTACGCCGTTGCCTACTCCTCGCCCGTACGCTGGCATTGACCCGTGCGTCAGCACGTAGTCTGACCCTCCCACGTTTACGTACCCTCACCTGTGCCGTAAGCCTTGCCGTTCCCTAACCCTAACCCTAGCCCGGAACGGAAAGCCACCACCAGCCCTACACCTTACCCTACGCCGTTGCCTACTCCTGGCCTGTACTCTGGCACTGAACCATGCATCAGCACGTAGCCTTAGCCTCCCGCGTTTCCGTACCCTGACCTGTGCGCTAAGCCTTGCCGTTCCCTAACCCTAACCCTAGCCCGGAACGGAAACCCACCACCAGCCCTACACCTTACCTTACGCCGTTCCCTATTCCTGGCCCGTACGCTGGCACTGAACAATGCGTCAGCACGTAGCCTGACCCTCTCACGTTTCCGTACCATCACCTGTGCCCTAAGCCTTGCCGTTCCCTAACCCTAACCCTAGCCTGGAACGGAAACCAACCACCAGCCGTACACCTTACCTTACGCCGTTGCCTACTCCTCGCCCGTATGCTGGCATTGACACATGCGTCAGCACGTAGCCTGACCGTCCCACGTTTCTGTAACCTCACATGTGCCCTAAGCCTTGCCGTTCCCTAACCCTAACCCTAGCCCTGAACGGAAACCCACCACCAGCCGTACACCTTACCTTACGCCGTACCCTATTCCTGGCCCGTACGCTGGCACTGAACCGTGCGTCAGCATGTAGCCTGACCCTCCCACGTTTCCGTACCCTCTCCTTTGCCCTAAGACTTGCCGTTCCATAACCCTAACCCTAGCCCGGATTAGAAACCCACCACGAGCCCTACACCTTACCGTACGCCGTACCCTATTCCTGGCCCGTACGCTGGCACTGAACATTGCGTCAGCATGTAGCCTGACCCACCCAAGTTTCTGTACCCTCACCTGTGCCCTAAGCCTAGCCGTTCCCTAACCCTAACCCTAGCCCGGAATAGAAACCCACGACCAGCCCTACACCTTACATTACGCCGTACCCTAATCCTGACCCGTACGCTGGCACTGACCCATGCGTCAGCACGTAGCCTGTCCCTCCCACGTTTCCATACCCTCACCTGTGCCCTAAGCCTTGCCGTTCCCTAACCCTAACCCTAGCCCTGAACGCAAATCCACCACCAGCCCTACACTTTATCCTACGCCGTTGCCTACTCCTGGCCCGTACGCTGGCACTGACCCGTGCGTCAGCACGTAGCCCGACCCTCCCACGTTTCCGTACCCTCACCTGTGCCCTAAGCCTTGCCGTTCCCTAACCCTAACCCTAGCCCGGAACGGAAACCAACCACCAGCCCTACACCTTACCTTACACCGTTGCCTACTCCTGTTCCGTACGCTGGCACTGACCCGTGCGTCAGCACGTAGCCCATCCCTCTCACGTTTCCGTACCCTCACCTGTGCCCTAAGCCTTGCCGTTCCCTAACCCTAAACCTAGCCTGGAAAGGAAATCAACCACAAGCGCTACACTTTACCTTACGCCATACCCTACTCCTGGCCCGTACGCTGGCACTGACCCATGCGTCAGCACGTAGCCTGACCCTCCCACGTTTCAGTACCCTCACTTGTGCCCTAAGCCTTGCCGTTCCCTAACCATAACCCTAGCCCGGAACGGAAACCCACCACCAGCCCTACACCTTACCTTACGCCGTAACCTATTCCTGGCCCGTACGCTGGCAATGAACCGTGCGTCAGAACGTAGCCTGACCCTCCCACGTTTCCGTATCCTCACCTGTGCCCTAAGCCTTGCCTTTCCCTAACCCTAACCCTAGCCCGGAATAGAAACCCACCACCAGCCCTACACCTTACCTTACGCCGTATCCTACTCCTGACCCATACGCTGGCACTGAACCATGCGTCAGCACGTAGTCTGAGCCTCCAACGTTTCCGTACCCTCACCTGTGCCCTAAGCCTTGACGTTCCCTAACCCTAACCCTAGCCCGGAACGGAAAACCACCACCAGCCCTACACCTTAACTTACGCCGTTCCCTATTCCTGGCCCGTACGCTGGCACTGAACCGTGTGTCAGCACGTAGCCTGACCCTCCCACGTTTCCGTTCCCTCACCTGTGCCCTAAGCCTTGCCGTTCCCTAACCCTAACCCTAGCCAGGAACGCAAATCCACCACCAGCCCTACACTTTATCCTACGCCGTTGCCTACTCCTGGCCCGTACGCTGGCACTGACCAGTCCGTCAGCACGTAGCCCGACCCTCCCACGTTTCCGTACCCTCACCTGTGCCCTAAGCCTTGCCGTTCCCTAACACTAACCCTAGCCTGGAACGGAAACCAACCACCAGCCCTACACCTTACCCTACGCCGTTGCCTATTCCTGGCCTGTACTCTGGCACTTAACCGTGCATCTGCACGTAGCCTTACCCTCCCGCGTTTCCGTACCCTGACCTGTGCCCTAAGCCTTGCCGTTCCCTAACCCTAACCCTAGCCCAGAACGCAAATCCACCACCAGCCTTACACTTTATCCTACGCCGTTGCCTACTCCTGGCCCGTACGCTGGCACTGACCCGTGCGTCAGCACGTAGCCCGACCCTCCCACGTTTCCGTACCCTCACCTGTGCCCTATGCCTTGCCGTTCCCTAACCCTAACCCTAGCCAGGAACGGAAACCAACCACCAGCCCTACACCTTACCTTACGCCGTTGCCTATTCCTGGCCCGTACGCTGGCACTGACCCGTGCGTCAGCACGTAGCCTGACCCTCCCACGTTTCCGTACCCTCACCTGTGCCCTAAGCCTTGCCATTCCCTAACCCTAACCCTAGCCCAGAATAGTAACCCACCACCAGCCCTACACCATACCTTACGCCGTACGCTGCTACTGACCCGTATGCTGGCACTGACCCGTGCGTCAGCACGTAGCCTGACCCTCCCACCTTTCCGTACCCTCACCTGTGCCCTAAGCCTTGCCGTTCCCTAACCCTAACCCTAGCCCCGAACGGAAACCCACCACCAGCCCTACACCTTACCTTACGCCGTAACTTATTCCTGGCCAATACGCTGGCACTGAAACACGCGTCAGCATGTAGCCTGACCCTCCCACGTTTCGGTACTCTCATCTGTGCCCTAAGCCTTGCCGTTCCTTTACCCTAACCCTAGCCTGGAACGGAAACCAACCACCAGCCCTACATCTTACCTTACGCCGTTGCCTACCCCTGGCCCGTACGCTGGCACTGACACGTGCGTCAGCACGTAGCCTGACCGTCCCACGTTTCTGTAACCTCACCTGTGCCCTAAGCCTTGCCGTTCCCTAACCCTAACCCTAGACCTGAACGGAAACCCACCACCAGCCGTACACCTTACCTTACGCCGTACCCTATTCCTGGCCCGTACGCAGGCACTGAACCGTGCGTCAGCACGTAGCCTGACCCTCCCACGTTTCCGTATCCTCTCCTTTGCCCTAAGCCTTGCCGTTCCCTAACCCTAACCCTAGCCCTGATTAGAAACCCACCACCAGCCCTACACCTTACCTTACGCCGTACCCTATTCCTGGCCCGTACGCTGGCACTGAACCGTGCATCAGCACGTAGCCTTACCCTCCCGCGTTTCCGTACCCTGACCTGTGCCCTAAGCCTTGCCGTTCCCTAACCCTAACCCTAGCCCGGAACGGAAAGCCACCACCAGCCCTACACCTTACCCTACGCCGTTGCCTACTCCTGGCCTGTACTCTGGCACTGAACCATGCATCAGCACGTAGCCTTAGCCTCCCGCGTTTCCGTACCCTGACCTGTGCCCTAAGCCTTGCCGTTCCCTAACCCTAACCCTAGCCCAGAACGCAAATCCACCACCAGCCCTACACTTTATCCTACGCCGTTGCCTACTCCTGGCCCGTACGCTGGCACTGACATGTGCGTCAGCACGTAGCCCGACCCTCCCACGTTTCCGTATCCTCACTTGTGCCCTAAGCCTTGCCGTTCCCTAACCCTAACCCTAGCCTGGAACGGAAACCAACCACCAGCCCTACACCTTACCTTACGCCGTTGCCTACTCCTGGCCCGTACGCTGGCACTGACCCGTGCGTCAGCACATAGCCTGACCCTCCCACGTTTCCGTACCCTCACCTGTGCCCTAAGCCTTGCCGTTCCCTAACCCTAACCCTAGCCCCGAACGGAAACCCACCACCAGCCCTACACCTTGCCTTACGCCGTAACCTATTCCTGGCCCGTACGCAGGCACTGAACCGTTCGTCTGCATGTAGCCTGACCCTCCCACGTTTCCGTAACCTCACCTGTGCCCTAAGCCTTGCCTTTCCCTAACCCTAACCCTAGCCCGGAATAGAATCCCACCACCAGCCCTACACCTTACCTTACGCCGTATCCTACTCCTGACCCGTACGCTGGCACTGAACCATGCGTCTGCACGTAGTCTGAGCCTCCAACGTTTCCGTACCCTCACCTGTGCCCTAAGCCTTGCCATTCCCTAACCCTAACCCTAGCCCGGAATGTAACCCACCACCAACCCTACACCATACCTTACGCCGTACGCTGCTACTGACCCGCACGCTGGCACTGACCCGTTCGTCAGCACGTAGCCTGACCCTCCCACGTTTCCGTACCCTCACCTGTGCCCTAAGCCTTGCCGTTCCCTAACCCTAACCCTAGCCCCGAACGGAAACCCACCACCAGCCCTACACCTTACCTTACGCCGTAACTTATTCCTGGCCCATACGCTGGCACTGAAACGTGCGTCAGCATGTAGCCTGACCCTCCCACGTTTCGGTACCCTCACCTGTGCCCTAAGCCTTGCCGTTCCCTTACCCTAACCCTAGCCTGGAACGGAAACCAACCACCAGCCCTACATCTTACCTTACGCCGTTGCCTACCCCTGGCCCGTACGCTGGCACTGACACGTGCGTCAGAACGTAGCCTGACCGTCACACGTTTCGGTAACTTCACCTGTGCCCTAAGCCTTGCCGTTCCCTAACCCTATCCCTAGCCCGGCACGGAAACCCACCACCAGCCGTACACCTTACCTTACGCCGTACCCTATTCCTGGCCCGTACGCTGGCACTGAACCATGCGTCAGCACGTAGCCTGACCCTCCCACGTTTCCGTACCTTCTCCTTTGCCCTAAGACTTGCCGTTCCCTAACCCTAACCCTAGCCCGGATTAGAAATCCACCACCAGCCCTACACCTTACCTTACGCCGTACCCTATTCCTGGCCCGTACGCTGGCACTGAACCGTGCGTCAGCACGTAGCCTGACCCTCCCACGTTTCCGTACCCTCACCTGTGCCCTAAGCCTTGCCATTCCCTAACCCTAACCCTAGCCTGGAACGGAAACCAACCACCAGCCGTACACCTTACCTTACGTCGTTGCCTACTCCTGCCCGTACGCTGGCATTGACCCGTGCGTCAGCACGTAGCCTGACCCTCGCACGTTTACGTACCCTCACCTGTGCCCTAAGCCTCGCTGTTCCCTAATCCTAACCCTAGCCCGGAACGGAAACCCACCACCAGCCCTACACCTTACCCTACGCCGTTGCCTACTCCTGGCCTGTACTCTGGCACTGAACCGTGCATCAGCACGTAGCCTTACCCTCACGCGTTTCCGTACCCTGACCTGTGCCCTAAGCCTTGCCGTTCCCTAACCCTAACCCTAGTCCGGAACGGAAACCCACCACCAGCCCTAAACCTTACCTTACGCCGTAACTTATTCCTGGCCCATACGCTGGCACTGAACCGTGCGTCAGCATGTAGCCTGACCCTCCCACGTTTCGGTACCCTCACCTGTGCCCTAAGTCTTGCCGTTCCCTAACCCTAACCCTAGCCTGGAACGGAAACCCACCACCAGCCCTAAACCTTACCTTACGCCGTAACTTATTCCTGGCCCGTACGCAGGCACTGAACCGTTCGTCTGCATGTAGCCTGACCCTCCCACGTTTCCGTAACCTCACCTGTGCCCTAAGCCTTGCCTTTCCCTAACCCTAACCCTAGCCCGGAATAGAATCCCACCACCAGCCCTACACCTTACCTTACGCCGTATCCTACTCCTGACCCGTACGCTGGCACTGAACCATGCGTCTGCACGTAGTCTGAGCCTCCAACGTTTCCGTACCCTCACCTGTGCCCTAAGCCTTGCCATTCCCTTACCCTAACCCTAGCCCGGAATAGTAACCCACCACCAGCCCTACACCATACCTTACGCCGTACGCTGCAACTGACCCGTACGCTGGCACTGACACGTGCGTCAGCACGTAGCCTGACCCTCCCACGTTTCGGTACCCTCACCTGTGCCCTAAGCCTTGCCGTTCCCTAACCCTAACCCTAGCCCGGAACGGAAACCCACCACCAGCCCTACACCTTACCCTATGCCGTTGCCTACTCCTGGCCTGTACACTGGCACTGAACCGTGCATCAGCACATAGCCTTACACTCCCGCGTTTCTGTTCCCTGATCTGCGCCCTAAGCCTTGCCGTTCCGTATTCCTAACCCTAGCCCAGAACGCAAATCCACCACCAGCCCTACACTTTATCCTACGCCGTTGCCTACTCCTGGCCCGTACGCTGGCACTGACCCGTGCGTCAGCACATAGACCGACCCTCCCACGTTTCCGTACCCACACCTGTGCCCTAAGCCTTGCAGTTCCCTAACCCTAACCCTAGCCTGGAACGGTAACCAACCACCAGCCCTACACCTTACCTTACGCCGTTGCCTACTCCTGGCCCGTACGCTGGCACTGACACATGCGTCAGCACGTAGCCTGACCCTCCCACGTTTCCGTACCCTCACCTGTGCCCTAAGCCTTGCCATTCCCTAACCCTAACCCTAGCCCGGAATAGTAACCCACCACCAGCCCTACACCATACCTTACGACGTACGCTGATACTGACCCGTACGCTGGCACTGACCCGTGCGTCAGCACGTAGCCTGACCCTCCCACGTTTCCGTACCCTCACCTGTGCCCTAAGCCTTGCTGTTCCCTAACCCTAACCCTAGCCCCGAACGGAAACCCACCACCAGCCCTACACCTTACCTTACACCGTAAATTATTCCTGGCCCGTACGCTGGCACTGAACCGTGCGTCAGCATGTAGCCTGACCCTCCCACGTTTCGGTACACTCACCTGTGCCCTAAGCCATGCCGTTCCCTTACCCTAACCCTAGCCTGGAACGGAAACCAACCACCAGCCCTACATCTTACCTTACGCCGTTGCCTACACCTGGCCCGTACGCTGGCACTGACACGTGCGTCAGCACGTAGCCTGACAGTCCCACGTTTCTGTAACCTCACCTGTGCCCTAAGCCTTGCCGTTCCCTAACCCTAACCCTAGCCCGGAATAGAAACCCACCACCAGCCGTACACCTTACCTTAAGCCGTACCCTATTCCTGGCCAGTACGCTGGCACTGAACCGTGCGTCAGCACGTAGCCTGACCCTCCCACGTTTCCGTACCCTCTACTTTGCCCTAAGACTTGCCGTTCCCTAACCCTAACCCTAGCCCGGATTAGAAACCCACCACAAGCCCTACACCTTACCTTACGCCGTACCTTATTCCTGGCCCGTACACTGGCACTGAACATTGCGTCAGCATGTAGCCTGACCCTCCCAAGTTTCCGTACCCTCACCTGTGCCCTAAGCCTTGCCGTTCCCTAACCCTAAACCTAGCCCGGAATAGAAACCCACCACCAGCCCTACACCTTACATTACGCCGTACCCTACTGCTGACCCGTACGCTGGCACTGACCCATGCGTCAGCACGTAGCCTGACCCTCCCACGTTTCCATACCCTCACCTGTGCCCTAAGCCTTGCCGTTCCCTAACCCTAACCCTAGCCCGGAACGGAAACCCACCACCAGCCCTACACCCTAACTTATGCCGTTTCCTATTCCTGGCCCGTACGCTGGTACTGAACCGTGCGTCAGCACGTAGCCTGACCCTCCCACGTTTCCGTTCCCACACCTGTGCCCTAAGCCTTACCGTTCCGTAACCCTAACCCTAGCCCGGAACGCAAATCCACCACCAGCCCTACACTTTATCCTACGCCGTTGCCTACTCCTGGCCCGTACGCTGGCACTGACCCGTGCGTCAGCATGTAGCCCGACCCTCCCACGTTTCCGTACCCTCACCTGTGCCCTAAGCCTTGCCGTTCCCTTACCCTAACCCTAGCCTGGAACGGAAACCAACCACCAGCCCTACACCATACCTTACGCCGTTGCCTACTCCTGGCCCGTACGCTGGCATTGACCCGTGCGTCAGCACGTAGCCTGACCCACCCACGTCTCCGTACCCTCACCTGTGCCCTAAGCCTTGCGGTTCCCTAACCCTAACACTAGCCCGGAATGGAAACCCACCACCAGCCCAAAACCTTACCCTACGCCGTTGCCTACTACTGGCGTGTACTCTGGCACTGACCTGCGCATCAGCACGTAGCCTTACCCTCCCGCGTTTCCGTACCCTGACCTGTACCCTAAGCCTTGCCGTTCCCTAACTCTAACCCTAGCCCGGAACGGAAACCCACCACCAGCCCTACACCTTAACTTACGCCGTTCCCTATTCCTGGCCCGTATGCTGGCACTGAACCGTGCGTCAGCACGTAGCCTGACCCTCCCACGTTTCCGTTCCCTCACCTGAGATCTAAGCCTTGCCGTTCCCTAACCCTAACCCTAGCCCGGAACGCAAATCCACCACCAGCCCTACACTTTATCCTACGCCGTTGCCTACTCCTGGCCCGTACGCTGGCACTGACCCGTGCATCAGCACGTAGCCCGACCCTCCAACGTTTCCGTACCCTCACCTGTGCCCTAAGCCTTGCCGTTCCCTAACCCTAACCCTAGCCTGGAACAGAAACCAACCACCAGCCCTACACCTTACCTTACGCCGTTGCCTACTCCTGGCCCGTACGCTGGCATTGACCCGTGCGTCAGCACGTAGCCTGACCCTTCCTCGTCTCCGTACCCTCACCTGTGCGCTAAGCCCTGCGGTTCCCTAACCCTAACCCTAGCCCGGAATGGAATCCCACCACCAGCCCAAAACCTTACCCTACGCCGTTGCCTACTCCTGGCCTGTACTCTGGTACTGACCCGTGCATCAGCACGTAGCCTTACCCTCCCGCGTTTCCGTACCCTGACCTGTGCCCTAAGCCTTGCCGTTCCCTAACCCTAACCCTAGCCCGGAACGGAAACCCACCACCAGCCCTACACCTTACCTTACGCCGTTCCCTATTCCTGGCCCGTATGCTGGCACTGAACCGTGCGTCAGCACGTAGCCTGACCCTCCCACGTTTCCGTACCATCACCTGTGCCCTAAGCCTTGCCGTTCCCTATCCCTAACCTTAGCCTGGAACGGAAACCAACCACCCGCCGTACACCTTACCTTACGCCGTTGCCTATTCCTCGCCCGTATGCTGGCATTGACACATGCGTCAGCACGTAGCCTGACCGTCCCACGTTTCTGTAACCTCACCTGTGCCCTAAGCCTTGCCGTTACCTAACCCTAACCCTAGCCCGGAACGGAAACCCACCACCAGCCGTACACCTTACCTTACGCCGTACCCTATTCCTGGCCCGTACGCTGGCACGGAACTGTGCGTCAGCATGTAGCCTGACCCTCCCACGTTTCCGTACCGTCTCCTTTGCCCTAAGACTTGCCGTTCCCTAACCCTAACCCTAGCCCGGATTAGAAACCCACCACCAGCCCTACACCTTACCTTACGCCGTACCCTATTCCTGGCCCGTACGCTGGCACTGAACATTGCGTCAGCATGTAGCCTGACCCTCCCAAGTTTCCGTACCCTCACCTGTGCCCTAAGCCTTGCCGTTCCCTAACCCTAACCCTAGCCCGGAATAGAAACCCACCACCAGCCCTACACCTTACATTACGCCGTACCCTACTCCTGACCCGTACGCTGGCACTGACCCGTGCGTCAGCACGTAGCCTGACCCTCCCACGTTTCCATACCCTCACCTGTGCCCTAAGCCTTGCCATTCCCTAACCCTAACCCTAGCCCTGAACGCAAATCCACCACCAGCCCTACCCTGTATCCTATGCCGTTGCCTACTCCTGTTCCGTACGCTGCCACTGACCCGTGCGTCAGCACGTAGCCCGTCCCTCTCACGTTTCCGTACCCTCACCTCTGCCCTAAGCCTTGCCGTTCCCTAACCCTAACCCTAGCCCGGAACGGAAACCCACCACCAGCCCTACACCTTACCCTACGCCGTTGCCTACTCCTGGCCTGTACTCTGGCACTGAACCGTGCATCAGCACGTAGCCTTACCCTCCCGCGTTTTCGTTCCCTGACATGTGCCCTAAGCCTTGCCGTTCCCTAACCCTAACCCTAGCCCAGAACGCAAATCCACCACCAGCCCTACACTTTATCCTACGCCGTTGCTTACTCCTGGCCCGTACGCTGGCACTGACCGGTGCGTCAGCATGTAGCCCGACCCTCCCACGTTTCCGTACCCTCACCTGTGCCCTAAGCCTTGCCGTTCCCTAACCCTAACCCTAGCCTGGAACGGAAACCAACCACCAGCCCTACACCTTACCTTACGCCGTTGCCTACTCCTGGCCCGTACGCTGGCACTGACCCGTGCGTCAGCACATAGCCTGACCCTCCCACGTTTCCGTACCCTCACCTGTGCCCTAAGCCTTGCCATTCCCTAATCCTAACCCTAGCCCGGAATAGTAACCCACAACCAGCCCTACACCATACCTTACGCCGTACGCTGCTACTGACCCGCATGCTGGCACTGACCCGTGCGTCAGCACGTAGCCTTACCCTCCCACGTTTCCGTACCCTCACCTGTGCCCTAAGCCTTGCCGTTCCCTAACGCTAACCCTAGCCCCGAATGGAAACCCACCACCAGCCCTACACCTTACCTTACGCCGTAACTTATTCCTGGCCCATACGCTGGCACTGAACCGTGCGTCAGCATGTAGCCTGACCCTCCCAAGTTTAGGTACCCTCACCTGTGCCCTAAGCCTTGCCGTTCCCTTACCCTAACCATAACCTGAAACGGAAACCAACCACCAGCCCTACATCTTACCTTACGCCGTTGCCTACCCCTGGCCCGTACGCTGGCACTGACACGTGCGTCAGCACGTAGCCTGACCGTCCCACGTTTCTGTAACCTCACCTGTGCCCTAAGCCTTGCCGTTCCCTAACCCTAACCCTAGACATGAACGGAAACCCACCACCAGCCGTACACCTTACCTTACGCCGTACCCTATTCCTGGCCCGTACGCAGGCACTGAACCGTGCGTCAGCACGTAGCCTGACCCTCCCACGTTTCCGTATCCTCTCCTTTGCCCTAAGCCTTGCCGTTCCCTAACCCTAACCCTAGCCCTGATTAGAAACCCACCACCAGCCCTACACCTTACCTTACGCCGTACCCTATTCCTGGCCCGTACGCTGGCACTGAACCGTGCATCAGCACGTAGCCTTACCCTCCCGCGTTTCCGTACCCTGACCTGTGCCCTAAGCCTTGACGTTCCCTAACCCTAACCCTAGTCCCGAACGGAAACCCACCACCAGCCCTACACCTTACCCTACGCCGTTGCCTACTCCTGGCCTGTACTCTGGCACTGAACCGTGCATCAGCACGTAGCCTTAGCCTCCCGCGTTTCCGTACCCTGACCTGTGCCCTAAGCCTTGCCGTTCCCTAACCCTAACCCTAGCCCAGAACGCAAATCCACCACCAGCCCTACACTTTATCCTACACCATTGCCTACTCCTGGCCCGTACGCTGGCACTGACCCGTGCGTCAGCACGTAGCCCGACCCTCCCACGTTTCCGTATCCTCACCTGTGCCCTAAGCCTTGCCGTTCCCTAACCCTAACCCTAGCCTGGAACGGAAACCAACCACCAGCCCTACACCTTACCTTACGCCGTTGCCTACTCCTGGCCCGTACGCTGGCACTGACCCGTGCGTCAGCACATAGCCTGACCCTCCCACGTTTCCGTACCCTCACCTGTGCCCTAAGCCTTGCCATTCCCTAACCCTAACCCTAGCCCGGAATAGTAACCCACCACCAGCCCTACACCATACCTTACGCCGTACGCTGCTACTGACCCGTACGCTGGCACTGACCCGTGCGTCAGCACGTAGCCTGACCCTCCCACCTTTCCGTACACTCACCTGTGCCCTAAGCCTTGCCGTTCCCTAACCCTAACCCTAGCCCTGAACGGAAACCCACCACCAGCCCTACACCTTACCTTACGCCGTAACCTATTCCTGGCCCGTACGCAGGCACTGAACCGTTCGTCTGCATGTAGCCTGACCCTCCCACGTTTCCGTAACCTCACCTGTGCCCTAAGCCTTGCCTTTCCCTAACCCTAACCCTAGCCCGGAATAGAATCCCACCACCAGCCCTACACCTTACCTTACGCCGTATCCTACCCCTGACCCGTACGCTGGCACTGAACCATGCGTCTGCACGTAGTCTGAGCCTCCAACGTTTCCGTACCCTCACCTGTGCCCTAAGCCTTGCCATTCCCTAACCCTAACCCTAGCCCGGAATAGTAACCCACCACCAACCCTACACCATACCTTACGCCGTACGCTGCTACTGACCCGCACGCTGGCACTGACCCGTGCGTCAGCACGTAGCCTGACCCTCCCACGTTTCCGTACCCTCACCTGTGCCCTAAGCCTTGCCGTTCCCTAACCCTAACCCTAGCCCCGAACGGAAACCCACCACCAGCCCTACACCTTACCTTACGCCGTAACTTATTCCTGGCCCATACGCTGGCACTGAATCGTGCGTCAGCATGTAGCCTGACCCTCCCACGTTTCGGTACCCTCACCTGTGCCCTAAGCCTTGCCGTTCCCTTACCCTAACCCTAGCCTGGAACGGAAACCAACCACCAGCCCTACATCTTACCTTACGCCGTTGCCTACCCCTGGCCCGTACGCTGGCACTGACACGTGCGTCAGCACGTAGCCTGACCGTCACACGTTTCGGTAACTTCACCTGTGCCCTAAGCCTTGCCGTTCCCTAACCCTAACCCTAGCCCGGAACGGAAACCCACCACCAGCCGTACACCTTACCTTACGCCGTACCCTATTCCTGGCCCGTACGCTGGCACTGAACCGTGCGTCAGCACGTAGCCTGACCCTCCCACGTTTCCGTACCCTCTCCTTTGCCCTAAGACTTGCCGTTCCCTAACCCTAACCCTAGCCCGGATTAGAAATCCACCACCAGCCCTACACCCTACCTTACGCCGTACCCTATTCCTGGCCCGTACGCTGGCACTGAACCGTGCGTCAGCACGTAGCCTGACCCTCCCACGTTTCCGTACCCTCACCTGTGCCCTAAGCCTTGCCATTCCCTAACCCTAACCCTAGCCTCGAATGGAAACCAACCACCAGCCGTACACCTTACCTTACGTCGTTGCCTACTCCTGCCCGTACGCTGGCATTGACCCGTGCGTCAGCACGTAGCCTGACCCTCGCACGTTTACGTACCCTCACCTGTGCCCTAAGCCTCGCCGTTCCCTAATCCTAACCCTAGCCCGGAACGGAAACCCACCACCAGCCCTACACCTTACCCTACGCCGTTGCCTACTCCTGGCCTGTACTCTGGCACTGAACCGTGCATCAGCACGTAGCCTTACCCTCACGCGTTTCCGTACCCTGACCTGTGCCCTAAGCCTTGCCGTTCCCTAACCCTAACCCTAGTCCGGAACGGAAACCCACCACCAGCCCTAAACCTTACCTTACGCCGTAACTTATTCCTGGCCCATACGCTGGCACTGAACCGTGCGTCAGCATGTAGCCTGACCCTCCCACGTTTCGGTACCCTCACCTGTGCCCTAAGTCTTGCCGTTCCCTAACCCTAACCCTAGCCTGGAACGGAAACCCACCACCAGCCCTAAACCTTACCTTACGCCGTAACTTATTCCTGGCCCGTACGCAGGCACTGAACCGTTCGTCTGCATGTAGCCTGACCCTCCCACGTTTCCGTAACCTCACCTGTGCCCTAAGCCTTGCCTTTCCCTAACCCTAACCCTAGCCCGGAATAGAATCCCACCACCAGCCCTACACCTTACCTTACGCCGTATCCTAATCCTGACCCGTACGCTGGCACTGAACCATGCGTCTGCACGTAGTCTGAGCCTCCAACGTTTCCGTACCCTCACCTGTGCCCTAAGCCTTGCCATTCCCTAACCCTAACCCTAGCCCGGAATAGTAACCCACCACCAGCCCTACACCATACCTTACGCCGTACGCTGCAACTGACCCGTACGCTGGCACTGACACGTGCGTCAGCACGTAGCCTGACCCTCCCACGTTTCGGTACCCTCACCTGTGCCCTAAGCCTTGCCGTTCCCTAACCCTAACCCTAGCCCTGAACGGAAACCCACCACCAGCCCTACACCTTACCCTATGCCGTTGCCTACTCCTGGCCTGTACTCTGGCACTGAACCGTGCATCAGCACATAGCCTTACACTCCCGCGTTTCTGTTCCCTGACCTGTGCCCTAAGCCTTGCCGTTCCGTAACCCTAACCCTAGCCCAGAACGCAAATCCACCACCAGCCCTACACTTTATCCTACGCCGTTGCCTACTCCTGGCCCGTACGCTGGCACTGACCCGTGCGTCAGCACATAGACCGACCCTCCCACGTTTCCGTACCCACACGTGTGCCCTAAGCCTTGCCGTTCCCTAACCCTAACCCTAGCCTGGAACGGTAACCAACCACCAGCCCTACACCTTACCTTACGCCGTTGCCTACTCCTGGCCCGTACGCTGGCACTGACACGTGCGTCAGCACGTAGCCTGACCCTCCCACGTTTCCGTACCCTCACCTGTGCCCTAAGCCTTGCCATTCCCTAACCCTAACCCTAGCCCGGAATAGTAACCCACCACCAGCCCTACACCATACCTTACGACGTACGCTGATACTGACCCGTACGCTGGCACTGACCCGTGCGTCAGCACGTAGCCTGACCCTCCCACGTTTCCGTACCCTCACCTGTGCCCTAAGCCTTGCCGTTCCCTAACCCTAACCCTAGCCCCGAACGGAAACCCACCACCAGCCCTACACCATACCTTACGCCGTAAATTATTCCTGGCCCGTACGCTGGCACTGAACCGTGCGTCAGCATGTAGCCTGACCCTCCCACGTTTCCGTACCATCACCTGTGCCCTAAGCCTTGCCGTTCCCTATCCCTAACCTTAGCCTGGAACGGAAACCAACCACCCGCCGTACACCTTACCTTACGCCGTTGCCTATTCCTCGCCCGTATGCTGGCATTGACACATGCGTCAGCACGTAGCCTGACCGTCCCACGTTTCTGTAACCTCACCTGTGCCCTAAGCCTTGCCGTTACCTAACCCTAACCCTAGCCCGGAACGGAAACCCACCACCAGCCGTACACCTTACCTTACGCCGTACCCTATTCCTGGCCCGTACGCTGGCACGGAACTGTGCGTCAGCATGTAGCCTGACCCTCCCACGTTTCCGTACCGTCTCCTTTGCCCTAAGACTTGCCGTTCCCTAACCCTAACCCTAGCCCGGATTAGAAACCCACCACCAGCCCTACACCTTACCTTACGCCGTACCCTATTCCTGGCCCGTACGCTGGCACTGAACATTGCGTCAGCATGTAGCCTGACCCTCCCAAGTTTCCGTACCCTCACCTGTGCCCTAAGCCTTGCCGTTCCCTAACCCTAACCCTAGCCCGGAATAGAAACCCACCACCAGCCCTACACCTTACATTACGCCGTACCCTACTCCTGACCCGTACGCTGGCACTGACCCGTGCGTCAGCACGTAGCCTGACCCTCCCACGTTTCCATACCCTCACCTGTGCCCTAAGCCTTGCCATTCCCTAACCCTAACCCTAGCCCTGAACGCAAATCCACCACCAGCCCTACCCTGTATCCTATGCCGTTGCCTACTCCTGTTCCGTACGCTGCCACTGACCCGTGCGTCAGCACGTAGCCCGTCCCTCTCACGTTTCCGTACCCTCACCTCTGCCCTAAGCCTTGCCGTTCCCTAACCCTAACCCTAGCCCGGAACGGAAACCCACCACCAGCCCTACACCTTACGCTACGCCGTTGCCTACTCCTGGCCTGTACTCTGGCACTGAACCGTGCATCAGCACGTAGCCTTACCCTCCCGCGTTTTCGTTCCCTGACATGTGCCCTAAGCCTTGCCGTTCCCTAACCCTAACCCTAGCCCAGAACGCAAATCCACCACCAGCCCTACACTTTATCCTACGCCGTTGCTTACTCCTGGCCCGTACGCTGGCACTGACCGGTGCGTCAGCATGTAGCCCGACCCTCCCACGTTTCCGTACCCTCACCTGTGCCCTAAGCCTTGCCGTTCCCTAACCCTAACCCTAGCCTGGAACGGAAACCAACCACCAGCCCTACACCTTACCTTACGCCGTTGCCTACTCCTGGCCCGTACGCTGGCACTGACCCGTGCGTCAGCACATAGCCTGACCCTCCCACGTTTCCGTACCCTCACCTGTGCCCTAAGCCTTGCCATTCCCTAATCCTAACCCTAGCCCGGAATAGTAACCCACAACCAGCCCTACACCATACCTTACGCCGTACGCTGCTACTGACCCGCATGCTGGCACTGACCCGTGCGTCAGCACGTAGCCTGACCCTCCCACGTTTCCGTACCCTCACCTGTGCCCTAAGCCTTGCCGTTCCCTAACCCTAACCCTAGCCCCGAATGGAAACCCACCACCAGCCCTACACCTTACCTTACGCCGTAACTTATTCCTGGCCCATACGCTGGCACTGAACCGTGCGTCAGCATGTAGCCTGACCCTCCCAAGTTTAGGTACCCTCACCTGTGCCCTAAGCCTTGCCGTTCCCTTACCCTAACCATAACCTGAAACGGAAACCAACCACCAGCCCTACATCTTACCTTACGCCGTTGCCTACCCCTGGCCCGTACGCTGGCACTGATACGTGCGTCAGCACGTAGCCTGACCGTCCCACGTTTCTGTAACCTCACCTGTGCCCTAAGCCTTGCCGTTCCCTAACCCTAACCCTAGACATGAACGGAAACCCACCACCAGCCGTACACCTTACCTTACGCCGTACCCTATTCCTGGCCCGTACGCAGGCACTGAACCGTGCGTCAGCACGTAGCCTGACCCTCCCACGTTTCCGTATCCTCTCCTTTGCCCTAAGCCTTGCCGTTCCCTAACCCTAACCCTAGCCCTGATTAGAAACCCACCACCAGCCCTACACCTTACCTTACGCCGTACCCTATTCCTGGCCCGTATGCTGGCACTGAACCGTGCATCAGCACGTAGCCTTACCCTCCCGCGTTTCCGTACCCTGACCTGTGCCCTAAGCCTTGACGTTCCCTAACCCTAACCCTAGTCCCGAACGGAAACCCACCACCATCCCTAAACCTTACCTTACGCCGTTGCCTACTGCTCGCCCGTACGCTGGCATTGACCCGTGCGTCAGCACGTAGTCTGACCCTCCCACGTTTACGTACCCTCACCTGTGCCCTAAGCCTTGCCGTTCCCTAACCCTAACCCTAGCCCGGAACGCAAATCCACCACCAGCCCTACACTTTATCCTACACCATTGCCTACTCCTGGCCCGTACGCTGGCACTGACCCGTGCGTCAGCACGTAGCCCGACCCTCCCACGTTTCCGTATCCTCACCTGTGCCCTAAGCCTTGCCGTTCCCTAACCCTAACCCTAGCCTGGAACGGAAACCAACCACCAGCCCTACACCTTACCTTACGCCGTTGCCTACTCCTGGCCCGTACGCTGGCACTGACCCGTGCGTCAGCACATAGCCTGACCCTCCCACGTTTCCGTACCCTCACCTGTGCCCTAAGCCTTGCCATTCCCTAACCCTAACCCTAGCCCGGAATAGTAACCCACCACCAGCCCTACACCATACCTTACGCCGTACGCTGCTACTGACCCGTACGCTGGCACTGACCCGTGCGTCAGCACGTAGCCTGACCCTCCCACCTTTCCGTACACTCACCTGTGCCCTAAGCCTTGCCGTTCCCTAACCCTAACCCTAGCCCTGAACGGAAACCCACCACCAGCCCTACACCTTACCTTACGCCGTAACCTATTCCTGGCCCGTACGCAGGCACTGAACCGTTCGTCTGCATGTAGCCTGACCCTCCCACGTTTCCGTAACCTCACCTGTGCCCTAAGCCTTGCCTTTCCCTAACCCTAACCCTAGCCCGGAATAGAATCCCACCACCAGCCCTACACCTTACCTTACGCCGTATCCTACCCCTGACCCGTACGCTGGCACTGAACCATGCGTCTGCACGTAGTCTGAGCCTCCAACGTTTCCGTACCCTCACCTGTGCCCTAAGCCTTGCCATTCCCTAACCCTAACCCTAGCCCGGAATAGTAACCCACCACCAACCCTACACCATACCTTACGCCGTACGCTGCTACTGACCCGCACGCTGGCACTGACCCGTGCGTCAGCACGTAGCCTGACCCTCCCACGTTTCCGTACCCTCACCTGTGCCCTAAGCCTTGCCGTTCCCTAACCCTAACCCTAGCCCCGAACGGAAACCCACCACCAGCCCTACACCTTACCTTACGCCGTAACTTATTCCTGGCCCATACGCTGGCACTGAATCGTGCGTCAGCATGTAGCCTGACCCTCCCACGTTTCGGTACCCTCACCTGTGCCCTAAGCCTTGCCGTTCCCTTACCCTAACCCTAGCCTGGAACGGAAACCAACCACCAGCCCTACATCTTACCTTACGCCGTTGCCTACCCCTGGCCCGTACGCTGGCACTGACACGTGCGTCAGCACGTAGCCTGACCGTCACACGTTTCGGTAACTTCACCTGTGCCCTAAGCCTTGCCGTTCCCTAACCCTAACCCTAGCCCGGAACGGAAACCCACCACCAGCCGTACACCTTACCTTACGCCGTACCCTATTCCTGGCCCGTACGCTGGCACTGAACCGTGCGTCAGCACGTAGCCTGACCCTCCCACGTTTCCGTACCCTCTCCTTTGCCCTAAGACTTGCCGTTCCCTAACCCTAACCCTAGCCCGGATTAGAAATCCACCACCAGCCCTACACCCTACCTTACGCCGTACCCTATTCCTGGCCCGTACGCTGGCACTGAACCGTGCGTCAGCACGTAGCCTGACCCTCCCACGTTTCCGTACCCTCACCTGTGCCCTAAGCCTTGCCATTCCCTAACCCTAACCCTAGCCTCGAATGGAAACCAACCACCAGCCGTACACCTTACCTTACGTCGTTGCCTACTCCTGCCCGTACGCTGGCATTGACCCGTGCGTCAGCACGTAGCCTGACCCTCGCACGTTTACGTACCCTCACCTGTGCCCTAAGCCTCGCCGTTCCCTAATCCTAACCCTAGCCCGGAACGGAAACCCACCACCAGCCCTACACCTTACCCTACGCCGTTGCCTACTCCTGGCCTGTACTCTGGCACTGAACCGTGCATCAGCACGTAGCCTTACCCTCACGCGTTTCCGTACCCTGACCTGTGCCCTAAGCCTTGCCGTTCCCTAACCCTAACCCTAGTCCGGAACGGAAACCCACCACCAGCCCTAAACCTTACCTTACGCCGTAACTTATTCCTGGCCCATACGCTGGCACTGAACCGTGCGTCAGCATGTAGCCTGACCCTCCCACGTTTCGGTACCCTCACCTGTGCCCTAAGTCTTGCCGTTCCCTAACCCTAACCCTAGCCTGGAACGGAAACCCACCACCAGCCCTAAACCTTACCTTACGCCGTAACTTATTCCTGGCCCGTACGCAGGCACTGAACCGTTCGTCTGCATGTAGCCTGACCCTCCCACGTTTCCGTAACCTCACCTGTGCCCTAAGCCTTGCCTTTCCCTAACCCTAACCCTAGCCCAGAATAGAATCCCACCACCAGCCCTACACCTTACCTTACGCCGTATCCTAATCCTGACCCGTACGCTGGCACTGAACCATGCGTCTGCACGTAGTCTGAGCCTCCAACGTTTCCGTACCCTCACCTGTGCCCTAAGCCTTGCCATTCCCTAACCCTAACCCTAGCCCGGAATAGTAACCCACCACCAGCCCTACACCATACCTTACGCCGTACGCTGCAACTGACCCGTACGCTGGCACTGACACGTGCGTCAGCACGTAGCCTGACCCTCCCACGTTTCGGTACCCTCACCTGTGCCCTAAGCCTTGCCGTTCCCTAACCCTAACCCTAGCCCTGAACGGAAACCCACCACCAGCCCTACACCTTACCCTATGCCGTTGCCTACTCCTGGCCTGTACTCTGGCACTGAACCGTGCATCAGCACATAGCCTTACACTCCCGCGTTTCTGTTCCCTGACCTGTGCCCTAAGCCTTGCCGTTCCGTAACCCTAACCCTAGCCCAGAACGCAAATCCACCACCAGCCCTACACTTTATCCTACGCCGTTGCCTACTCCTGGCCCGTACGCTGGCACTGACCCGTGCGTCAGCACATAGACCGACCCTCCCACGTTTCCGTACCCACACGTGTGCCCTAAGCCTTGCCGTTCCCTAACCCTAACCCTAGCCTGGAACGGTAACCAACCACCAGCCCTACACCTTACCTTACGCCGTTGCCTACTCCTGGCCCGTACGCTGGCACTGACACGTGCGTCAGCACGTAGCCTGACCCTCCCACGTTTCCGTACCCTCACCTGTGCCCTAAGCCTTGCCATTCCCTAACCCTAACCCTAGCCCGGAATAGTAACCCACCACCAGCCCTACACCATACCTTACGACGTACGCTGATACTGACCCGTACGCTGGCACTGACCCGTGCGTCAGCACGTAGCCTGACCCTCCCACGTTTCCGTACCCTCACCTGTGCCCTAAGCCTTGCCGTTCCCTAACCCTAACCCTAGCCCCGAACGGAAACCCACCACCAGCCCTACACCATACCTTACGCCGTAAATTATTCCTGGCCCGTACGCTGGCACTGAACCGTGCGTCAGCATGTAGCCTGACCCTCCCACGTTTCCGTACCATCACCTGTGCCCTAAGCCTTGCCGTTCCCTATCCCTAACCTTAGCCTGGAACGGAAACCAACCACCCGCCGTACACCTTACCTTACGCCGTTGCCTATTCCTCGCCCGTATGCTGGCATTGACACATGCGTCAGCACGTAGCCTGACCGTCCCACGTTTCTGTAACCTCACCTGTGCCCTAAGCCTTGCCGTTACCTAACCCTAACCCTAGCCCGGAACGGAAACCCACCACCAGCCGTACACCTTACCTTACGCCGTACCCTATTCCTGGCCCGTACGCTGGCACGGAACTGTGCGTCAGCATGTAGCCTGACCCTCCCACGTTTCCGTACCGTCTCCTTTGCCCTAAGACTTGCCGTTCCCTAACCCTAACCCTAGCCCGGATTAGAAACCCACCACCAGCCCTACACCTTACCTTACGCCGTACCCTATTCCTGGCCCGTACGCTGGCACTGAACATTGCGTCAGCATGTAGCCTGACCCTCCCAAGTTTCCGTACCCTCACCTGTGCCCTAAGCCTTGCCGTTCCCTAACCCTAACCCTAGCCCGGAATAGAAACCCACCACCAGCCCTACACCTTACATTACGCCGTACCCTACTCCTGACCCGTACGCTGGCACTGACCCGTGCGTCAGCACGTAGCCTGACCCTCCCACGTTTCCATACCCTCACCTGTGCCCTAAGCCTTGCCATTCCCTAACCCTAACCCTAGCCCTGAACGCAAATCCACCACCAGCCCTACCCTGTATCCTATGCCGTTGCCTACTCCTGTTCCGTACGCTGCCACTGACCCGTGCGTCAGCACGTAGCCCGTCCCTCTCACGTTTCCGTACCCTCACCTCTGCCCTAAGCCTTGCCGTTCCCTAACCCTAACCCTAGCCCGGAACGGAAACCCACCACCAGCCCTACACCTTACGCTACGCCGTTGCCTACTCCTGGCCTGTACTCTGGCACTGAACCGTGCATCAGCACGTAGCCTTACCCTCCCGCGTTTTCGTTCCCTGACATGTGCCCTAAGCCTTGCCGTTCCCTAACCCTAACCCTAGCCCAGAACGCAAATCCACCACCAGCCCTACACTTTATCCTACGCCGTTGCTTACTCCTGGCCCGTACGCTGGCACTGACCGGTGCGTCAGCATGTAGCCCGACCCTCCCACGTTTCCGTACCCTCACCTGTGCCCTAAGCCTTGCCGTTCCCTAACCCTAACCCTAGCCTGGAACGGAAACCAACCACCAGCCCTACACCTTACCTTACGCCGTTGCCTACTCCTGGCCCGTACGCTGGCACTGACCCGTGCGTCAGCACATAGCCTGACCCTCCCACGTTTCCGTACCCTCACCTGTGCCCTAAGCCTTGCCATTCCCTAATCCTAACCCTAGCCCGGAATAGTAACCCACAACCAGCCCTACACCATACCTTACGCCGTACGCTGCTACTGACCCGCATGCTGGCACTGACCCGTGCGTCAGCACGTAGCCTGACCCTCCCACGTTTCCGTACCCTCACCTGTGCCCTAAGCCTTGCCGTTCCCTAACCCTAACCCTAGCCCCGAATGGAAACCCACCACCAGCCCTACACCTTACCTTACGCCGTAACTTATTCCTGGCCCATACGCTGGCACTGAACCGTGCGTCAGCATGTAGCCTGACCCTCCCAAGTTTAGGTACCCTCACCTGTGCCCTAAGCCTTGCCGTTCCCTTACCCTAACCATAACCTGAAACGGAAACCAACCACCAGCCCTACATCTTACCTTACGCCGTTGCCTACCCCTGGCCCGTACGCTGGCACTGATACGTGCGTCAGCACGTAGCCTGACCGTCCCACGTTTCTGTAACCTCACCTGTGCCCTAAGCCTTGCCGTTCCCTAACCCTAACCCTAGACATGAACGGAAACCCACCACCAGCCGTACACCTTACCTTACGCCGTACCCTATTCCTGGCCCGTACGCAGGCACTGAACCGTGCGTCAGCACGTAGCCTGACCCTCCCACGTTTCCGTATCCTCTCCTTTGCCCTAAGCCTTGCCGTTCCCTAACCCTAACCCTAGCCCTGATTAGAAACCCACCACCAGCCCTACACCTTACCTTACGCCGTACCCTATTCCTGGCCCGTATGCTGGCACTGAACCGTGCATCAGCACGTAGCCTTACCCTCCCGCGTTTCCGTACCCTGACCTGTGCCCTAAGCCTTGACGTTCCCTAACCCTAACCCTAGTCCCGAACGGAAACCCACCACCATCCCTAAACCTTACCTTACGCCGTTGCCTACTGCTCGCCCGTACGCTGGCATTGACCCGTGCGTCAGCACGTAGTCTGACCCTCCCACGTTTACGTACCCTCACCTGTGCCCTAAGCCTTGCCGTTCCCTAACCCTAACCCTAGCCCGGAACGGAAAGCCACCAGCAGCCCTACACCTTACCCTACGCCGTTGCCTACTCCTGGCCTGTACTCTGGCACTGAACCGTGCATCAGCACGTAGCCTTAGCTTCCCGCGTTTCCGTACCCTGACCTGTGCCCTAAGCCTTGCCGTTCCCTAACCCTAACCCTAGCCCAGAACGCAAATCCACCACCAGCCCTACACTTTATCCTACACCATTGCCTACTCCTGGCCCGTACGCTGGCACTGACCCGTGCGTCAGCACGTAGCCCGACCCTCCCACGTTTCCGTATCCTCACCTGTGCCCTAAGCCTTGCCGTTCCCTAACCCTAACCCTAGCCTGGAACGGAAACCAACCACCAGCCCTACACCTTACCTTACGCCGTTGCCTACTCCTGGCCCGTACGCTGGCACTGACCCGTGCGTCAGCACATAGCCTGACCCTCCCACGTTTCCGTACCCTCACCTGTGCCCTAAGCCTTGCCATTCCCTAACCCTAACCCTAGCCCGGAATAGTAACCCACCACCAGCCCTACACCATACCTTACGCCGTACGCTGCTACTGACCCGTACGCTGGCACTGACCCGTGCGTCAGCACGTAGCCTGACCCTCCCACCTTTCCGTACACTCACCTGTGCCCTAAGCCTTGCCGTTCCCTAACCCTAACCCTAGCCCCGAACGGAAACCCACCACCAGCCCTACACCTTACCTTACGCCGTAACATATTCCTGGCCCGTACGCAGGCACTGAACCGTTCGTCTGCATGTAGCCTGACCCTCCCACGTTTCCGTAACCTCACCTGTGCCCTAAGCCTTGCCTTTCCCTAACCCTAACCCTAGCCCGGAATAGAATCCCACCACCAGCCCTACACCTTACCTTACGCCGTATCCTACCCCTGACCCGTACGCTGGCACTGAACCATGCGTCTGCACGTAGTCTGAGCCTCCAACGTTTCCGTACCCTCACCTGTGCCCTAAGCCTTGCCATTCCCTAACCCTAACCCTAGCCCGGAATAGTAACCCACCACCAACCCTACACCATACCTTACGCCGTACGCTGCTACTGACCCGCACGCTGGCACTGACCCGTGCGTCAGCACGTAGCCTGACCCTCCCACGTTTCCGTACCCTCACCTGTGCCCTAAGCCTTGCCGTTCCCTAACCCTAACCCTAGCCCCGAACGGAAACCCACCACCAGCCCTACACCTTACCTTACGCCGTAACTTATTCCTGGCCCATACGCTGGCACTGAATCGTGCGTCAGCATGTAGCCTGACCCTCCCACGTTTCGGTACCCTCACCTGTGCCCTAAGCCTTGCCGTTCCCTTACCCTAACCCTAGCCTGGAACGGAAACCAACCACCAGCCCTACATCTTACCTTACGCCGTTGCCTACCCCTGGCCCGTACGCTGGCACTGACACGTGCGTCAGCACGTAGCCTGACCGTCACACGTTTCGGTAACTTCACCTGTGCCCTAAGCCTTGCCGTTCCCTAACCCTAACCCTAGCCCGGAACGGAAACCCACCACCAGCCGTACACCTTACCTTACGCCGTACCCTATTCCTGGCCCGTACGCTGGCACTGAACCGTGCGTCAGCACGTAGCCTGACCCTCCCACGTTTCCGTACCCTCTCCTTTGCCCTAAGACTTGCCGTTCCCTAACCCTAACCCTAGCCCGGATTAGAAATCCACCACCAGCCCTACACCCTACCTTACGCCGTACCCTATTCCTGGCCCGTACGCTGGCACTGAACCGTGCGTCAGCACGTAGCCTGACCCTCCCACGTTTCCGTACGCTCACCTGTGCCCTAAGCCTTGCCATTCCCTAACCCTAACCCTAGCCTCGAATGGAAACCACCCACCAGCCGTACACCTTACCTTACGTCGTTGCCTACTCCTGCCCGTACGCTGGCATTGACCCGTGCATCAGCACGTAGCCTGACCCTCGCACGTTTACGTACCCTCACCTGTGCCCTAAGCCTCGCCGTTCCCTAATCCTAACCCTAGCCCGGAACGGAAACCCACCACCAGCCCTACACCTTACCCTACGCCGTTGCCTACTCCTGGCCTGTACTCTGGCACTGAACCGTGCATCAGCACGTAGCCTTACCCTCACGCGTTTCCGTACCCTGACCTGTGCCCTAAGCCTTGCCGTTCCCTAACCCTAACCCTAGTCCGGAACGGAAACCCACCACCAGCCCTAAACCTTACCTTACGCCGTAACTTATTCCTGGCCCATACGCTGGCACTGAACCGTGCGTCAGCATGTAGCCTGACCCTCCCACGTTTCGGTACCCTCACCTGTGCCCTAAGTCTTGCCGTTCCCTAACCCTAACCCTAGCCTGGAACGGAAACCCACCACCAGCCCTAAACCTTACCTTACGCCGTAACTTATTCCTGGCCCGTACGCAGGCACTGAACCGTTCGTCTGCATGTAGCCTGACCCTCCCACGTTTCCGTAACCTCACCTGTGCCCTAAGCCTTGCCTTTCCCTAACCCTAACCCTAGCCCGGAATAGAATCCCACCACCAGCCCTACACCTTACCTTACGCCGTATCCTAATCCTGACCCGTACGCTGGCACTGAACCATGCGTCTGCACGTAGTCTGAGCCTCCAACGTTTCCGTACCCTCACCTGTGCCCTAAGCCTTGCCATTCCCTAACCCTAACCCTAGCCCGGAATAGTAACCCACCACCAGCCCTACACCATACCTTACGCCGTACGCTGCAACTGACCCGTACGCTGGCACTGACACGTGCGTCAGCACGTAGCCTGACCCTCCCACGTTTCGGTACCCTCACCTGTGCCCTAAGCCTTGCCGTTCCCTAACCCTAACCCTAGCCCTGAACGGAAACCCACCACCAGCCCTACACCTTACCCTATGCCGTTGCCTACTCCTGGCCTGTACTCTGGCACTGAACCGTGCATCAGCACATAGCCTTACACTCCCGCGTTTCTGTTCCCTGACCTGTGCCCTAAGCCTTGCCGTTCCGTAACCCTAACCCTAGCCCAGAACGCAAATCCACCACCAGCCCTACACTTTATCCTACGCCGTTGCCTACTCCTGGCCCGTACGCTGGCACTGACCCGTGCGTCAGCACATAGACCGACCCTCCCACGTTTCCGTACCCACACGTGTGCCCTAAGCCTTGCCGTTCCCTAACCCTAACCCTAGCCTGGAACGGTAACCAACCACCAGCCCTACACCTTACCTTACGCCGTTGCCTACTCCTGGCCCGTACGCTGGCACTGACACGTGCGTCAGCACGTAGCCTGACCCTCCCACGTTTCCGTACCCTCACCTGTGCCCTAAGCCTTGCCATTCCCTAACCCTAACCCTAGCCCGGAATAGTAACCCACCACCAGCCCTACACCATACCTTACGACGTACGCTGATACTGACCCGTACGCTGGCACTGACCCGTGCGTCAGCACGTAGCCTGACCCTCCCACGTTTCCGTACCCTCACCTGTGCCCTAAGCCTTGCCGTTCCCTAACCCTAACCCTAGCCCCGAACGGAAAACCACCACCAGCCCTACACCATACCTTACGCCGTAAATTATTCCTGGCCCGTACGCTGGCACTGAACCGTGCGTCAGCATGTAGCCTGACCCTCCCACGTTTCGGTACACTCACCTGTGCCCTAAGCCATGCCGTTCCCTTACCCTAACCCTAGCCTGGAACGGAAACCAACCACCAGCCCTACATCTTACCTTACGCCGTTGCCTACACCTGGCCCGTACGCTGGCACTGACACGTGCGTCAGCACGTATCCTGACAGTCCCACGTTTCTGTAACCTCACCTGTGCCCAAAGCCTTGCCGTTCCCTAACCCTAACCCTAGCCCGGAATAGAAACCCACCACCAGCCGTACACCTTACCTTACGCCGTACCCTATTCCTGGCCAGTACGCTGGCACTGAACCGTGCGTCAGCACGTAGCCTGACCCTCCCACGTTTCCGTACCCTCTCCTTTGCCCTAAGACTTGCCGTTCCCTAACCCTAACCCTAGCCCGGATTAGAAACCCACCACCAGCCCTACACCTTACCTTACGCCGTACCCTATTCCTGGCCCGTACGCTGGCACTGAACATTGCGTCAGCATGTAGCCTGACCCTCCCAAGTTTCCGTACCCTCACCTGTGCCCTAAGCCTTGCTGTTCCCTAACCCTAAACCTAGCCCGGAATAGAAACCCACCACCAGCCCTACACCTTACATTACGCCGTACCCTACTGCTGACCCGTACGCTGGCACTGACCCATGCGTCAGCACGTAGCCTGACCCTCCCACGTTTCCATACCCTCACCTGTGCCCTAAGCCTTGCCGTTCCCTAACCCTAACCCTAGCCCGGAACGGAAACCCACCACCAGCCCTACACCCTAACTTATGCCGTTTCCTATTCCTGGCCCGTACGCTGGTACTGAACCGTGCGTCAGCACGTAGCCTGACCCTCCCACGTTTCCGTTCCCACACCTGTGCCCTAAGCCTTACCGTTCCGTAACCCTAACCCTAGCCCGGAACGCAAATCCACCACCAGCCCTACACTTTATCCTACGCCGTTGCCTACTCCTGGCCCGTACGCTGGCACTGACCCGTGCGTCAGCACGTAGCCCGACCCTCCCACGTTTCCGTACCCTCACCTGTGCCCTAAGCCTTGCCGTTCCCTTACCCTAACCCTAGCCTGGAACGGAAACCAACCACCAGCCCTACACCATACCTTACGCCGTTGCCTACTCCTGGCCCGTACGCTGGCATTGACCCGTGCGTCAGCACGTAGCCTGACCCACCCACGTCTCCGTACCCTCACCTGTGCCCTAAGCCTTGCGGTTCCCTAACCCTAACACTAGCCCGGAATGGAAACCCACCACCAGCCCAAAACCTTACCCTACGCCGTTGCCTACTACTGGCGTGTACTCTGGCACTGACCTGCGCATCAGCACGTAGCCATACCCTCCCGCGTTTCCGTACCCTGACCTGTACCCTAAGCCTTGCCGTTCCCTAACTCTAACCCTAGCCCGGAACGGAAACCCACCACCAGCCCTACACCTTAACTTATGCCGTTCCCTATTCCTGGCCCGTACGCTGGCACTGAACCGTGCGTCAGCACGTAGCCTGACCCTCCCACGTTTCCGTTCCCTCACCTGAGATCTAAGCCTTGCCGTTCCCTAACCCTAACCCTAGCCCGGAACGCAAATCCACCACCAGCCCTACACTTTATCCTACGCCGTTGCCTACTCCTGGCCCGTATGCTGGCACTGACCCGTGCATCAGCACGTAGCCCGACCCTCCAACGTTTCCGTACCCTCACCTGTGCCCTAAGCCTTGCCGTTCCCTAACCCTAACCCTAGCCCGGAACGGAAACCCACCACCAGCCGTACACCTTACCTTACGCCGTACCCTATTCCTGGCCCGTACGCTGGCACGGAACCGTGCGTCAGCATGTAGCCTGACCCTCCCACGTTTCCGTACCGTCTCCTTTGCCCTAAGACTTGCCGTTCCCTAACCCTAACCCTAGCCCGGATTAGAAACCCACCACCAGCCCTACACCTTACCTTACGCCGTACCCTATTCCTGGCCCGTACGCTGGCACTGAACATTGCGTCAGCATGTAGCCTGACCCTCCCAAGTTTCCGTACCCTCACCTGTGCCCTAAGCCTTGCCGTTCCCTAACCCTAACCCTAGCCCGGAATAGAAACCCACCACCAGCCCTACACCTTACATTACGCCGTACCCTACTCCTGACCCGTACGCTGGCACTGACCCGTGCGTCAGCACGTAGCCTGACAATCCCACGTTTCCATACCCTCACCTGTGCCCTAAGCCTTGCCATTCCCTAACCCTAACCCTAGCCCTGAACGCAAATCCACCACCAGCCCTACCCTGTATCCTATGCCGTTGCCTACTCCTGTTCCGTACGCTGCCACTGACCCATGCGTCAGCACGTAGCCCGTCCCTCTCACGTTTCCGTACCCTCACCTCTGCCCTAAGCCTTGCCGTTCCCTAACCCTAACCCTAGCCCGGAACGGAAACCCACCACGAGCCCTACACCTTACCCTACGCCGTTGCCTACTCCTGGCCTGTACTCTGGCACTGAACCGTGCATCAGCACGTAGCCTTACCCTCCCGCGTTTTCGTTCCCTGACATGTGCCCTAAGCCTTGCCGTTCCCTAACCCTAACCCTAGCCCAGAACGCAAATCCACCACCAGCCCTACACTTTATCCTACGCCGTTGCTTACTCCTGGCCCGTACGCTGGCACTGACCGGTGCGTCAGCACGTAGCCCGACCCTCCCACGTTACCGTACCCTCACCTGTGCCCTAAGCCTTGCCGTTCCCTAACCCTAACTCTAGCCCGGAACGCAAATCCACCACCAGCCCTACACTTTATCCTACGCCGTTGCCTACTCCTGGCCCGTACGCTGGCACTGACCCGTGCATCAGCACGTAGCCCGACCCTCCAACGTTTCCGTACCCTCACCTGTGCCCTAAGCCTTGCCGTTCCCTAACCCTAACCCTAGCCTGGAACAGAAACCAACCACCAGCCCTACACCTTACCTTACGCCGTTGCCTACTCCTGGCCCGTACGCTGGCATTGACCCGTGCGTCAGCACGTAGCCTGACCATCCCTCGTCTCCGTACCCTCACCTGTGCGCTAAGCACTGCGGTTCCCTAACCCTAACCCTAGCCCGAAAAGGAATCCCACCACCAGCCCAAAACCTTACCCTACGCCGTTGCCTACTACTGGCCTGTACTCTGGTACTGACCCGTGCATCAGCACGTAGCCTTACCCTCCCGCGTTTCCGTACCCTGACCTGTGCCCTAAGCCTTGCCGTTCCCTTACCCTAACCCTAGCCTGGAACGGAAACCCACCACCAGCCCTACATCTTACCTTACGCCGTTGCCTACCCCTGGCCCGTACGCTGGCACTGAAACGTGCGTCAGCACGTAGCCTGACCGTCCCACGTTTCTGTAACTTCACCTGTGCCCTAAGCCTTGCCGTTCCCTGACCCTAACCCTAGCCCGGAACGGAAACCCACCACCAGCCGTACACCTTACCTTACGCCGTTCCCTATTCCTGGCCCGTACGCTGGCACTGAACCGTGCGTCAGCACGTAGCCTGACCCTCCCACGTTTCCGTACCCTCTCCTTTGCCCTAAGACTTGCCGTTCCCTAACCCTAACCCTAGCCCGGATTAGAAACCCACCACCAGCCCTACACCTTACTTTACGCCGTACCCTATTCCTGGCCCGTACGCTGGCACTGAACCGTGCGCCTGCACGTAGCCTGACCCTCCCACGTTTCCGTACCCTCACCTGTGCCCTAAGCCTTGCCGTTCCCTAACCCTAACCCTAGCCCGGAACGGAAACCCACCACCAGCCCCACACCTTACCCTACGCCGTTGCCTATCCTGGCCTGTACTATGGCACTGAACCGTGCTTCAGCACGTAGCCTTACCCTCACGCGTTTCCGTACCCTGACCTGTGCCCTAAGCCTTGCCGTTCCCTAACCCTAACCCTAGACCGGAACGGAAACCCACCACCAGCCGTACACCTTACCTTACGCCGTACCCTATTCCTGGCCCGTACGCAGTTACTGAACCGTGCGTCAGCACGTAGCCTGACCCTCCCACGTTTCCGTATCCTCTCCTTTGCCCTAAGACTTGCCGTTCCCTAACCCTAACCCTAGCCCTGATTAGAAACCCACCACCAGCCCTACACCTTACCTTACGCCGTACCCTATTCCTGGCCCGTACGCTGGCACTGAACCGTGCGTCAGCACGTAGCCTGACCCTCCCACGTTTACGTACCCTCACCTGTGCCCTAAGCCTTGCGTTACCTGACCCTAACCATAGCCCGGAACGGAAACCCACCACCAGCCCTACACCTTACCCTACGCCGTTGCCTACTCCTGGCCTGTACTCTGGCACTGAACCGTGCATCAGCACGTAGCCTTACCCTCCCGCGTTTCCATACCCTGACCTGTGCCCTAAGCCGTGACGTTCCCAAACCCTAACCCTAGTCCGGAACGGAAACCCACCACCAGCCCTAAACATTACCTTACGCCGTTGCCTACTCCTCGCCCGTACGCTGGCATTGACCCGTGCGTCAGCACGTAGTCTGACCCTCCCACGTTTACGTACCCTCACCTGTGCCCTAAGCCTTGCCGTTCCCTAACCCTAACCCTAGCCCGGAATGGAAACCCACCACCAGCCCAAAACCTTACCCTACGCCATTGCCTACTACTGGCGTGTACTCTGGCACTGACCTGCGCATCAGCACATAGCCTTACCCTCCCGCGTTTCCGTACCCAGACCTGTGCCCTAAGCCTTGCCGTTCCCTAACCCTAACCCTAGCCCGGAACGGAAACCCACCACCAGCCCTACACCTTAACTTACGCCGTTCCCTATTCCTGGCCCGTACTTTGGCACTGAACCGTGCGTCAGCACGTAGCCTGACCCTCCCACGTTTCCGTTCCCTCACCTGAGCCCTAAGCCTTGCCGTTCCCTAACCCTAACCCTAGCCCGGAACGCAAATCCACCACCAGCCCTACACTTTATCCTATGCCGTTGCCTACTCCTGGCCCATACGCTGGCACTGACCCGTGCATCAGCACGTAGCCCGACCCTCCAACGTTTCCGTACCCTCACCTGTGCCCTAAGCCTTGCCGTTCCCTAACCCTAACCCTAGCCTGGAACAGAAACCAACCACCAGCCCTACACCTTACCTTACGCCGTTGCCTACTCCTGGCCCGTACGCTGGCATTGACTCGTGCGTCAGCATGTAACCTGACCCTCCCTCGTCTCCGTACCCTCACCTGTGCCCTAAGCCCTGCGGTTCCCTAACCCTAACCCTAGCCCGGAATGGAATCCATCCACCAGCCCAAAACCTTACCCTATGCCGTTGCCTACTACTGGCCTGTACTCTGGTACTGACCCGTGCATCAGCACGTAGCCTTACCCTCCTGCGTTTCCGTACCCTGACCTGTGCCCTAAGCCTTGCCGTTCCCTAACCCTAACCCTAGCCCGGAACGGAAACCCACCACCAGCCCTACACCTTACCTTACGCCGTTCCCTATTCCTGGCCCGTACGCTGGCACTGAATCGTGCGTCAGCACGTAGCCTGACCCTCCCACGTTTCCTTACCATCACCTGTGCCCTAAGCCTTGCCGTTCCCTAACCCTAACCTTAGCCTGGAACGGAAACCAACCACCAGCCGTACACCTTACCTTACGCCGTTGCCTACTCCTCGCCCGTATGCTGGCATTGACACATGCGTCAGCACGTAGCCTGACCGTCCCACGTTTCTGTAACCTCACCTGTGCCCTAAGCCTTGCCGTTCCCTAACCCTAACCCTAGCCCGGTACGGAAACCCACCACCAGCCGTTCACCTTACCTTACGCCGTACCCTATTCCTGGCCCGTACGCTGGCACTGAACCGTGCGTCAGCATGTAGCCTGACCCTCCCACGTTTCCATACCCTCTCCTTTGCCCTAAGACTTGCCGTTCCCTAACCCTAACCCTAGCCCGGATTAGAAACCCACCACCAGCCCTACACCTTACCTTACGCCGTACCCTATTCCTGGCCCGTACGCTGGCACTGAACTTTGCGTCAGCATGTAGCCTGACCCTCCCAAGTTTCCGTACCCTCACCTGTGCCCTAAGCCTTGCCGTTCCCTAACCCTAAACCTAGCCTGGAAAGGAAATCAACCACAAGCGCTACACTTTACCTTACGCCGTACCCTACTCCTGGTCCGTACGCTGGCACTGACCCATGCGTCAGCACGTAGCCTGACCCTCCCACGTTTCAGTACCCTCACCTGTGCCCTAAGCCTTGCCGTTCCCTAACCATAACCCTAGACCGGAACGGAAACCCACCACCAGCCCTACACCTTACCTTACGCCGTAACCTATTCCTGGCCTGTACGCTGGCACTGAACCGTGCGTCAGCATGTAGCCTGACCCTCCCACGTTTACGTAACCTAACCTGTTCCCTAAGACTTGCCTTTCCCTAACCCTAACCCTAGCCCGGAATAGAAACCCACCACCAGCCCTACACCTTACCTTACGCCGTATCCTACTCCTGACCCGTACGCTGGCACTGAACCATGCGTCAGTACGTAGTCTGAGCCTCCAACGTTTCCGTAACCTCACCTGTGCCCTAAGCCTTGACGTTCCCTAACCCTAACCCTCGCCCGGAACGGAAACCTACCACCAGCCTTACACCTTAACTTACGCAGTTCCCTATTCCTGGCCCGTACGCTGGCACTGAACCGTGTGTCAACACGTAGCCTGATCCTCCCACGTTTCCGTTCCCTCACCTGTGCCCTAAGCCTTGCCGTTCCCTAACCCTAACCCTAGCCAGGAACGCAAATCCACCACCAGCCCTACACTTTATCCTACGCCGTTGCCTACTCCTGGCCCGTACGCTGGCACTGACCAGTGCGTCAGCCCGTAGCCCGACCCTCCCACGTTTCCTTACCCTCACCTGTGCCCTAAGCCTTGCCGTTCCCTAACACTAACCCTAGCCTGGAACGGAAACCAACCACCAGCCCTACACCTTACCTTACGCCGTTGCCTACTACTGGCCTGTACTCCGGCACTGACCCATGCATTAGCACGTGGCCTTACCCTCACGCGTTTCCGTACCCTGACCTGTGCCCGAAGCCTTGCCGTTCCCTAACCCTAACCCTAGCCCGGAACGGAAACCCACCACCAGCCCTATACCTTACCTTACGACTTTCCCTATTCCTGGCCCGTATATTGGCACTGAACCGTGCGTCAGCACGTAGCCTGACCCTCCCACTTTTCCGTACCCTCACCTGTGTCCTAAGCCTTGCCGTTCCCTAACCCTAACCCTAGCCTGGAACGGAAAACAACCACCTGCCGTACACCTTACCTTACGCCGTTGCCTACTACTCGCCCGTACCCTGGCATTGACCCGTGCGTTAGCACGTAGCCTGACCCTCGCACGTTTACGTATCCTCACCTGTGCCCTAAGCCTTGCTGTTCCCTAACCCTAACCCTAGCCCGGAACGGAAACCCACCACCAGCCCTACACCTTAACTTATGCCGTTCCCTATTCCTGGCCCGTACGCTGGCACTGAACCGTGCGTCAGCACGTAGCCTGACCCTCCCACGTTTCCGTACCATCACCTGTGCCCTAACCCTTGCCGTTCCCTAACCCTAACCCTAGCCTGGAACGGAAACCAACCACCAGCCGTACACCTTACCTTACGCCGTTGCCTACTCCTCGCCCGTATGCTGGCATTGACACATGCGTCAGCACGTAGCCTGACCGTCCCACGTTTCTGTAACCTCACCTGTGCCCTAAGCCTTGCCGTTCCCTAACCCTAACCCTAGCCCGGAACGGAAACCCACCACCAGCCGTACACCTTACCTTACGCTGTACCCTATTCCTGGCCCGTACGCTGGCACTGAACCGTGCGTCAGCATGTAGCCTGACCCTCCCACGTTTCCGTACCCTCTCCTTTGCCCTAAGACTTGCCGTTCCCTAACCCTAACCCTAGCCCGGATTAGAAACCCACCACCATCCCTACACCTTACCTTACGCCGTACCCTATTCCTGGCCCGTACGCTGGCACTGAACATTGCGTCAGCATGTAGCCTGAGCCTCCCTAGTTTCCGTACCCTCACCTGTGCCCTACGCCTAGCCGTTCCCTAACCCTAACCCTAGCCCGGAACGGAAACCCACCACCAGCCCTACACCTAATATTACGCCGTACCCTACTCCTGACCCGTACGCTGGCACTGACCCGTGCGTCAGCACGTAGCCTGACCCTCCCACGTTTCCATACCCTCACCTGTGCCCTAAGCCTTGCCGTTCCCTAACCCTAACCCTAGCCCTGAACGCAAATCCACCACCAGCCCTACACTGTATCCTATGCCGTTGCCTACTCCTGATCCGTACGCTGGCACTGACCCATGCGTCAGCACGTAGCCCGTCCCTCTCACGTTTCCGTACCCTCACCTGTGCCCTAAGCCTTGCCGTTCCCTAACCCTAACCTTAGCCTGGAACGGAAACCAACCACCAGCCGTACACCTTACCTTACGCCGTTGCCTACTCCTCGCCCGTATGCTGGCATTGACACATGCGTCAGCACGTAGCCTGACCGTCCCACGTTTCTGTAACCTCACCTGTGCCCTAAGCCTTGCCGTTCCCTAACCCTAACCCTAGCCCGGTACGGAAACCCACCACCAGCCGTTCACCTTACCTTACGCCGTACCCTATTCCTGGCCCGTACGCTGGCACTGAACCGTGCGTCAGCATGTAGCCTGACCCTCCCACGTTTCCATACCCTCTCCTTTGCCCTAAGACTTGCCGTTCCCTAACCCTAAACCTAGCCCGGATTAGAAACCCACCACCAGCCCTACACCTTACCTTACGCCGTACCCTATTCCTGGCCCGTACGCTGGCACTGAACTTTGCGTCAGCATGTAGCCTGACCCTCCCAAGTTTCCGTACCCTCACCTGTGCCCTAAGCCTTGCCGTTCCCTAACCCTAAACCTAGCCTGGAAAGGAAATCAACCACAAGCTCTACACTTTACCTTACGCCGTACCCTACTCCTGGTCCGTACGCTGGCACTGACCCATGCGTCAGCACGTAGCCTGACCCTCCCACGTTTCAGTACCCTCACCTGTGCCCTAAGCCTTGCCGTTCCCTAACCATAACCCTAGACCGGAACGGAAACCCACCACCAGCCCTACACCTTACCTTACGCCGTAACCTATTCCTGGCCTGTACGCTGGCACTGAACCGTGCGTCAGCATGTAGCCTGACCCTCCCACGTTTCCGTAACCTAACCTGTGCCCTAAGACTTGCCTTTCCCTAACCCTAACCCTAGCCCGGAATAGAAACCCACCACCAGCCCTACACCTTACCTTACGCCGTATCCTACTCCTGACCCGTACGCTGGCACTGAACCATGCGTCAGTACGTAGTCTGAGCCTCCAACGTTTCCGTAACCTCACCTGTGCCCTAAGCCTTGACGTTCCCTAACCCTAACCCTAGCCCGGAACGGAAACCTACCACCAGCCTTACACCTTAACTTACGCAGTTCCCTATTCCTGGCCCGTACGCTGGCACTGAACCGTGTGTCAACACGTAGCCTGACCCTCCCACGTTTCCGTTCCCCACCTGTGCCCTAAGCCTTGCCGTTCCCTAACCCTAACCCTAGCCAGGAACGCAAATCCACCACCAGCCCTACACTTTATCCTACGCCGTTGCCTACTCCTGGCCCGTACGCTGGCACTGACCAGTGCGTCAGCCCGTAGCCCGACCCTCCCACGTTTCCTTACCCTCACCTGTGCCCTAAGCCTTGCCGTTCCCTAACACTAACCCTAGCCTGGAACGGAAACCAACCACCAGCCCTACACCTTACCTTACGCCGTTGCCTACTACTGGCCTGTACTCCGGCACTGACCCATGCATTAGCACGTGGCCTTACCCTTACGCGTTTCCGTACCCTGACCTGTGCCCGAAGCCTTGCCGTTCCCTAACCCTAACCCTAGCCCGGAACGGAAACCCACCACCAGCCCTATACCTTACCTTACGACTTTCCCTATTCCTGGCCCGTATATTGGCACTGAACCGTGCGTCAGCACGTAGCCTGACCCTCCCACTTTTCCGTACCCTCACCTGTGTCCTAAGCCTTGCCGTTCCCTAACCCTAACCCTAGCCTGGAACGGAAAACAACCACCTGCCGTACACCTTACCTTACGCCGTTGCCTACTACTCGCCCGTACCCTGGCATTGACCCGTGCGTTAGCACGTAGCCTGACCCTCGCCCGTTTACGTATCCTCACCTGTGCCCTAAGCCTTGCTGTTCCCTAACCCTAACCCTAACCCGGAACGGAAACCCACCACCAGCCCTACACCTTAACTTATGCCGTTCCCTATTCCTGGCCCGTACGCTGGCACTGAACCGTGCGTCAGCACGTAGCCTGACCCTCCCACGTTTCCGTACCATCACCTGTGCCCTAAGCCTTGCCGTTCCCTAACCCTAACCCTAGCCTGGAACGGAAACCAACCACCAGCCGTACACCTTACCTTACGCCGTTGCCTACTCCTCGCCCGTATGCTGGCATTGACACATGCGTCAGCACGTAGCCTCACCGTCCCACGTTTCTGTAACCTCACCTGTGCCCTAAGCCTTGCCGTTCCCTAACCCTAACCCTAGCCCGGAAGGGAAACCCACCACCAGCCGTACACCTTACCTTACGCTGTACCCTATTCCTGGCCCGTATGCTGGCACTGAACCGTGCGTCAGCATGTAGCCTGACCCTCCCACGTTTCCGTACCCTCTCCTTTGCCCTAAGACTTGCCGTTCCCTAACCCTAACCCTAGCCCGGATTAGAAACCCACCACCATCCCTACACCTTACCTTACGCCGTACCCTATTCCTGGCCCGTACGCTGGCACTGAACATTGCGTCAGCATGTAGCCTGAGCCTCCCAAGTTTCCGTACCCTCACCTGTGCCCTACGCCTAGCCGTTTCCTAACCCTAACCCTAGCCCGGAACGGAAACCCACCACCAGCCCTACACCTAACATTACGCCGTACCCTACTCCTGACCCATACGCTGGCACTGACCCGTGCGTCAGCACGTAGCCTGACCCTCCCACGTTTCCATACCCTCACCTGTGCCCTAAGCCTTGCCGTTCCCTAACCCTAACCCTAGCCCTGAACGCAAATCCACCACCAGCCCTACACTGTATCCTATGCCGTTGCCTACTCCTGATCCGTACGCTGGCACTGACCCGTGCGTCAGCACGTAGCCCGTCCCTCTCACGTTTCCGTACCCTCACCTGTGCCCTAAGCCTTGCCGTTCCCTAACCCTAAACCTAGCCTGGAAAGGAAATCAACCACAAGCGCTACACTTTACCTTACGCCGTACCCTACTCCTGGCCCGTACGCTGGCACTGACGCATGCGTCAGCACGTAGCCTGACCCTCCCACGTTTCAGTTCCCTCACTTGTGCCCTAAGCCTTGCCGTACACTAACCATAACCCTAGCCCGGAACGGAAACCCACCATCAGCCCTACACCTTACCTTACGCCGTAACCTATTCCTGGCCCGTACGCTGTCAATGAACCGTGCGTCAGCATGTAGCCTGACCCTCCCACGTTTCCGTATCCTCACCTGTGCCCTAAGCCTTGCCTTTCCCTAACCCTAACCCTATCCCGGAATAGAAACCCACCACCAGCCCTACACTTTACCTTACGCCGTATCCTACTCCTGACCGGTACGCTGGCACTGAACCATGCGTCAGCACGTAGTCTGAGCCTCCAACGTTTCCGTACCCTCACCTGTGCCCTAAGCCTTGACGTTCCCTAACCCTAACCCTAGCCCGGAACGGAAACCCACCACCAGCCCTACACCTTAACTTACGCCGTTCCCTATTCCTGGCCCGTACGCTGGCACTGAACCGTGTGTCAGCACGTAGCCTGACCCTCCCATGTTTCCGTTCCCTCACCTGTGCCCTAAGCCTTGCCGTTCCCTAACCCTAACCCTAGCCAGGATCGCAAATCCACCACCAGCCCTACACTTTATCCTACGCCGTTGCCTACTCCTGGCCCGTACGCTGGCACTGACCAGTCCGTCAGCACGTAGCCCGACCCTCCCACGTTTCCGTACCCTCACCTGTGCCCTAAGCCTTGCCGTTCCCTAACACTAACCCTAGCCTGGAACGGAAACCAACCACCAGCCCTACACCTTACCCTACGCCGTTGCCTATTCCTGGCCTGTACTCTGGCACTTAACCGTGCATCAGCACGTAGCCTTACCTTCCCGCGTTTCCGTACCCTGACCTGTGCCCTAAGCCTTGCCGTTCCCTAACCCTAACCCTAGCCCAGAACGCAAATCCACCACCAGCCTTACACTTTATCCTACGCCGTTGCCTACTCCTGGCCCGTACGCTGGCACTGACCCGTGCGTCAGCACGTAGCCCGACACTCCCACGTTTCCGTATCCTCACCTGTGCCCTATGCCTTGCCGTTCCCTAACCCTAACCCTAGCCAGGAATGGAAACCAACCACCAGCCCTAAACCTTACCTTACGCCGTTACCTATTCCTGGCCCGTAAGCTGGCACTGACCCGTGCGTCAGCACGTAGCCTGACCCACCCACGTTTCCGTACCCTCACCTATGCCCTAAGACTTGCCATTCCCTAACCCTTACCCTAGCCCAGAATAGTAACCCACCACCAGCCCTACACCATACCTTACGCCGTACGCTGCTACTGACCCGTACGCTGGCACTGACCCTTGCGTCAGCACGTAGCCTGACCCTCCCACCTTTCCGTACCCTCACCTGTGCCCTAAGCCTTGCCGTTCCCTAACCCTAACCCTAGCCCCGAACGGAAACCCACCACCAGCCCTACACCTTACCTTAAGCCGTAACTTATTCCTGGCCCATACGCTGGCACTAAAACATGCGTCAGCATGTAGCCTGACCCTCCCACGTTTCGGTACTCTCACCTGTGCCCTAAGCCTTGCCGTTCCCTTACCCTAACCCTAGCCTGGAACGGAAACCAACCACCAGCCCTACATCTTACCTTACGCCGTTGCCTACCCCTGGCCCGTACGCTGGCACTGACACGTGCGTCAGCACGTAGTTTGACCGTCCCACGTTTCTGTAACCTCACCTGTGCCCTAAGCCTTGCCGTTCCCTAAACCTAACCCTAGACCAGAACGGAAACCCACCACCAGCCGTACACCTTACCTTACGCCGTACCCTATTCCTGGCCCGTACGCAGGCACTGAACCGTGCGTCAGCACGTAGCCTGACCCTCCCACGTTTCCGTATCCTCTCCTTTGCCCTAAGACTTGCCGTTCCCTAACCCTAACCCAAGGCCGGATTATAAACCCACCACCAGCCCTACACCTTACCTTACGCCGTACCGTATTCCTGGCCCGTACGCTGGCACTGAACCGTGCGTCAGCACGTAGCTTGACCCTCCCACGTTTACGTACCCTCACCTGTGCCCTAAGCCTTGCCATTCCCTAACCCTAACCCTAGCCTGGAACGGAAACCAACCACCAGCCGTACACCTTACCTTACGTCGTTGCCTACTCCTCGCCCGTACGCTGGCATTGACCCATGCGTCAGCACGTAGCCTGACCCTCCCACGTTTACGTACCCTCACCTGTGCCCTAAGCCTTGCGTTACCTAACCCTAACCCTAGCCCGGAACGGAAACCCACCACCAGCCCTACACCTTACCCTACGCCGTTGCCTACTCCTGGCCTGTACTCTGGCACTGAACCGTGCATCAGCAAGTAGCCTTACCCTCACGCGTTTCCATACCCTGACCTGTGCCCTAAGCCGTGAAGTTCCCAAACCCTAACCCTAGTCCGGAACGGAAACCCACCACCAGCCCTAAACATTACCTTACGCCGTTGCCTACTCCTCGCCCGTACGCTGGCATTGACCCGTGCGTCAGCACGTAGTCTGACCCACCCACGTTTACGTACCCTCACCTGTGCCCTAAGCCTTGCCGTTCCCTTACCCTAACCCTAGCTCAGAACGGAAAGCCACCACCAGCCCTACACCTTACCCTACGCCGTTGCCTACTCCTGGCCTGTACTCTGGCACTGAACCGTGCATCAGCACGTAGCCTTAGCCTCCCGCGTTTCCGTACCCTGACCTGTGCCCTAAGCCTTGCCGTTCCCTAACCCTAACCCTAGCCCAGAACGCAAATCCACCACCAGCCCTACACTTTATCCTACGCCGTTGCCTACTCCTGGCCCGTACGCTGGCACTGACCCGTGCGTCAGCACATAGCCTGACCCTCCCACGTTTCCGTACCCTCACCTCTGCCCTAAGCCTTGCCGTTCCCTAACCCTAACCCTAGCCTGGAACGGAAACCAACCACCAGCCCTACACCTTACCTTACGCCGTTGCCTACTCCTGGCCCGTACGCTGGCACTGACCCGTGCGTCAGCACATAGCCTGACCCTCCCACGTTTCCGTACCCTCACCTGTGCCCTAAGCCTTGCCATTCCCTAACCCTAACCCTAGCCCGGAATAGTAACCCACCACCAGCCCTACACCATACCTTACGCCGTACGCTGCTACTGACCCGTACGCTGGCACTGACCCGTGCGTCAGCACGTAGCCGGACCCTCCCACGTTTCCGTACCCTCACCTGTGCCCTAAGCCTTGCCGTTCCCTAACCCTAACCCTAGGCCCGAACGCAAATCCACCACCAGCCCTACACTTTATCCTACGCCGTTGCCTACTCCTGGCCCGTACGCTGGCACTGACCCGTGCGTCAGCACGTAGCCCTACCCTCCCACGTTTCCGTACCCTCACCTCTGCCCTAAGCCTTGCCGTTCCCTAACCCTAACCCTAGCCTGGAACGGAAACCAACCACCAGCCCTACACCTTACCTTACGCCGATGCCTACCCCTGGCCCGTACGCTGGCACTGACACGTGCGTCAGCACGTAGCCTGACTGTCCCACGTTTCTGTAGCCTCACCTGTGCCCTAAGCCTTGCCGTTCCCTAACCCTAACCCTAGCCCGGAACGGAAACCCACCACCAGCCGTACACCTTACCTTAGGCCGTACCCTATTCCTGGCCCGTACACTGGCACTGAACCGTGCGTCAGCACGTAGCCTGACCCTCCCACGTTTCCGTACCCTCTCCTTTGCCCTAAGACTTGCCGTTCCCTAACCCTAACCCTAGCCCGGATTAGAAACCCACCAACAGCCCTACACCTTACCTTACGCCGTACCCTATTCCTGGCCCGTACGCTGGCACTGAACCGTGCGTCAGCACGTAGCCTGACCCTCCTACTTTTCCGTACCCTCACCTGTGCCCTAAGCCGTGCCATTCCCTAACCCTAACCCTAGCCGGAACGGAAACCAACCACCAGCCGTACACCTCACCTTACGTCGTTGCCTACTCCTCGCCCGTACGCTGGCATTGACCCGTGCGTCAGCACGTAGCCTGACCCTCCCACGTTTACGTACCTCACCTGTGCCCTAAGCCTTGCCGTTCCCTAACCCTAACCCTAGCCCTGAACGGAAACCCACCACCAGCCCTACACCTTACCCTATGCCGTTGCCTACTCCTGGCCTGTACTCTGGCACTGAACCGTGCATCAGCACGTAGCCTTACCCTCACGCGTTTCCGTACTCTGACCTGTGCCCTAAGCCTTGCCGTTCCCTAACCCTAACCCCAGTCCGGAACGGAAACCCACCACCAGCCCTAAACCTTACCTTACGCCGTTGCCTACTCCTCGCCCGTACGCTGGCATTGACCCGTGCGTCAGCACGTAGCCTGACCCTCCCACGTTTACGTACACTCACCTGTGCCCTAAGCCTTGCCGTTCCCTAACCCTAACCCTAGCCCGGAACGGAAACCCACCACCAGCCCTACACCTTACATTACGCCGTACCCTACTGCTGACCCGTACGCTGGCACTGACCCATGCGTCAGCACGTAGCCTGACCCTCCCTCGTCTCCGTACCCTCACCTGTGCGCTAAGCCCTGCGGTTCCCTAACCCTAACCCTAACCCGGAATGGAATCCCACCAGCAGCGCAAAACCTTACCCTACGCCGTTGCCTACTACTGGCCTGTACTCTGGTACTGACCCGTGCATCAGCCTGTAGCCTTACCCTCCCGCGTTTCCGTACCCTGACCTGTGCCCTAAGCCTTGCCGTTCCCTAACCCTAACCCTAGCCCTGAACGCAAATCCACCACCAGCCCTACACTGTATCCTATGCCGTTGCCTACTCCTGTTCCGTACGCTGGCACTGACCCGTGCGTCAGCACGTAGCCCGTCCCTCTCACGTTTCCGTACCCTGACCTGTGCCCTAAGCCTTGCCGTTCCCTAACCCTAACCCTAGCCCGGAACGGAAACCCACCACCAGCCCTACACCTTACCTTACACCGTTCCCTATTCCTGGCCCGTACGCTGGCACTGAACCGTGCGTCAGCACGTAGCCTGACCGTCCCACGTTTCCGTACCCTCACCTGTGCCCTAAGCCTTGTCGTTCCCTAACCCTAACCCTAGCCCGGAACGGAAACCCACCACCAGCCGTACACCTTACCTTACGCCGTACCCTATTCCTGGCCCGTACGCTGGCACTGAACCGTGCGTCAGCACGTAGCCTGACCCTCCCACGTTTCCGTACCCTCTCCTTTGCCCTAAGACTTGCCGTTCCCTAACCCTAACCCTAGCCCGGATTAGAAACCCACCACCAGCCCTACACCTTACCTTACGCCGTACCCTATTCCTGGCCCGTACGCTGGCACTGAACAGTGCGTCAGCATGTAGCCTGACCCTCCCAAGTTTCCGTACCCTCACCTGTGCCCTAAGCCTTGCCGTTCCCTAACCCTAAACCTAGCCCGGAATAGAAACCCACCACCAGCCCTACACCTTACATTACGCCGTACCCTACTGCTGACCCGTACGCTGGCACTGACCCGTGCGTCAGCACGTAGCCTGACCCTCCCACGTTTCCATACCCTCACCTGTGCCCTAAGCCTTGCCGTTCCCTAACCCTAACCCTAGCCCGGAACGGAAACCCACCACCAGCCCTACACCCTAACTTATGCCGTTTCCTATTCCTGGCCCGTACGCTGGCACTGAACCGTGCGTCAGCACGTAGCCTGACCCTCCCACGTTTCCGTTCCCACACCTGTGCCCTAAGCCTTAGCGTTCCCTAACCCTAACCCTAGCCCGGAACGCAAATCCACCACCAGCCCTACACTTTATCCTACGCCGTTGCCTACTCCTGGCCCGTACGCTGGCACTGACCCGTGCGTCAGCACGTAGCCCGACCCTCCCACGTTTCCGTACCCTCACCTGTGCCCTAAGCCTTGCCGTTCCCTTACCCTAACCCTAGCCTGGAACGGAAACCAACCACCAGCCCTACACCATACCTTACGCCGTTGCCTACTCCTGGCCCGTACGCTGGCATTGACCCATGCGTCAGCACGTAGCCTGACCCACCCACGTCTCCGTACGCTCACCTGTGCCCTAAGTCTTGCGGTTCCCTAACCCTAACACTAGCCCGGAATTGAAACCCACCACCAGCCCAAAACCTTACCCTACGCCGTTGCCTACTACTGGCGTGTACTCTGGCACTGACCTGCAAATCAGCACGTAGCCTTACCCTCCCGCGTTTCCGTACCCTGACCTGTACCCTAAGCCTTGCCGTTCCCTAACCCTAACCCTAGCCCGGAACGGAAACACACCACCAGCCCTACACCTTAACTTACGCCGTTCCCTATTCCTGGCCCGTACGCTGGCACTGAACCGTGCGTCAGCACGTAGCCTGACCCTCCCACGTTTCGGTACCCTCACCTGTGCCCTAAGCCTTGCCGTTCCCTTACCCTAACCCTAGCCTGGAACGGAAACCAACCACCAGCCCTACATCTTACCTTATGCCGTTGCCTACCCCTAGCCCGTACGCTGGCGCTGACACGTGCGTCAGCACGTAGCCTGACCGTCCCACGTTTCCGTACCCTCACCTGTGCCCTAAGCCTTGCCATTCCCTAACCCTAACCCTAGCCCGGAACGCAAATCCACCACCAGCCCTACACTTTATCCTACGCCGTTGCCTACTCCTGGCCCGTACGCTGGCACTGACCCGTGCATCAGCACGTAGCCCGACCCTCCAACGTTTCCGTACCCTCACCTGTGCCCTAAGCCTTGCCGTTCCCTAACCCTAACCCTAGCCTGGAACAGAAACCAACCACCAGCCCTACACCTTACCTTACGCCGTTGCCTACTCCTGGCCCGTACGCTGGCATTGACCCGTGCATCAGCACGTAGCCTGACCCTCCCTCGTCTCCGTACCCTCACCTGTGCGCTAAGCCCTGCGGTTCCCTAACCCTAACCCTAGCCCGAAATGGAATCCCACCACCAGCCCAAAACCTTACCCTACGCCGTTGCCTACTACTGGCCTGTACTCTGGTACTGACCCGTGCATCAGCACGTAGCCTTACCCTCCCGCGTTTCCGTACCCTGACCTGTGCCCTAAGCCTTGCCGTTCCCTTACCCTAACCCTAGCCTGGAACGGAAACCAACCACCAGCCCTACATCTTACCTTCCGCCATTGCCTACCCCTGGCCCGTACGCTGGCACTGACACGTGCGTCAGCACGTAGCCTGACCGTCCCACGTTCCTGTAACTTCACCTGTGCCCTAAGCCTTGCCGTTCCCTAACCCTAACCCTAGCCCGGAACGGAAACCCACCACCAGCCGTACACCTTACCTTACGCCGTTCCCTATTCCTGGCCCGTACGCTGGCACTGAACCGTGCGTCAGCACGTAGCCTGCCCCTCCCACGTTTCCGTACCCTCTCCTTTGCCCTAAGACTTGCCGTTCCCTAACCCTAACCCTAGCCCGGATTAGAAACCCACCACCAGCCCTACACTTTACCTTACGCCGTACCCTATTCCTGGCCCGTACGCTGGCACTGAACCGTGCGTCAGCACGTAGCCTGACCCTCCCACGTTTCCGTACCCTCACCTGTGCCCTAAGCCTTGCCGTTCCCTAACCCTAACCCTAGCCCGGAACGGAAACCCACCACCAGCCCTACACCTTACCCTACGCCGTTGCCTATCCTGGCCTGTACTCTGGCACTGAACCGTGCTTCAGCACGTAGCCTTACCCTCACGCGTTTCTGTACCCTGACCTGTGCCCTAAGCCTTGCCGTTCCCTAACCCTAACCCTAGTCCGGAACGGAAACCCACCACCAGCCCTAAACCTTACCTTACGCCGTTGCCTACTCCTCGCCCGTACGCTGGAATTGACCCGTGCGTCAGCACGTAGCCTGACCCTCCCACGTTTACGTACCCTCACCTGTGCCCTAAGCCTTGCCGTTCCCTTACCCTAACCCTAGCCTGGAACGGAAACCAACCACCAGCCCTACATCTTACCTTACGCCGTTGCCTACACCTGGCCCGTACGCTGGCACTGACACGTGCGTCAGTTCGTAGCCTGACAGTCCCACGTATCTGTAACCTCACCTGTGCCCTAAGCCTTGCCGTTCCCTAACCCTAACCCTAGCCCGGAACAGAAACCCACCTCCAGCCGTAAACCTTACCTTACGCCGTACCCTATTCCTGGCCCGTACGCAGGCACTGAACCGTGGGTCAGCACGTAGCCTGACCCTCCCACGTTTCCGTAACCTCTCCTTTGCCCTAAGACTTGCCGTTCCCTAACCCTAAACCTAGCCCGGATTAGATACCTACCACCAGCCCTACACCTTACCTTACGCCGTAACCTATTCCTGGCCCGTACGCTGGCACTGAACAGTGCGTCATCATGTAGCCTGACCCTCCCAAGTTTCCGTACCCTCACCTGTGCCCTAAGCCTTGCCGTTCCCTAACCCTAACCCTAGCCCGGAATAGAAACCCACAACCAGCCCTACACCTTACATTACGCCGTACCCTACTGCTGACCCGTACGCTGGCACTGAACCGTGCATCAGCATGTAGCCCGACCCTCCAACGTTTCCGTACCCTCACCTGTGCCCTAAGGCTTGCCGTTCCCTAACCCTACCCCTAGCCTGGAACAGAAACCAACCACCAGCCCTACACCATACCTTACGCCGTTGCCTACTCCTGGCCCGTATGCTGGCATTGACCCGTGCGTCAGCACGTAGCCAGACCCTCCCTCGTCTCCGTACCCTCACCTGTGCCCTAAGCCCTGCGGTTCCCTAACCCTAACCCTAGCCCGGAATGGAATCTCACCACCAGCCCAAAACCTTACCCTACGCCGTTGCCTACTACTGGCCTGTACTCTGGTACTGACCCGTGCATCAGCACGTAGCCTTACCCTCCCACGTTTCCGTACCCTGACCTGTGCCCTAAGCCTTGGCGTTCCCTAACCCTAACCCTAGCCCGGAACGGAAACCCACCACCAGCCCTACACCTTACCTTACGCCGTTCCCTATTCCTGGCCCGTACGCTGGCACTGAACCGTGCGTCAGCACGTAGCCTGACCCTCTCACGTTTCCGTACCATCACCTGTGCCCTAAGCCTTGCCGTTCCCTAACCCTAACCTTAGCCTGGAACGGAAACCAACCTCCAGCCGTACACCTTACCTTACGCCGTTGCCTACTCCTCGCCCGTATGCTGGCATTGACACATGCGTCAGCACGTAGCCTGACCGTCCCACGTTTCTGTAACCTCACCAGTGCCCTAAGCCTTGCCGTTCCCTAACCCTAACCCTAGCCCGGAACGGAAACCCACCACTAGCCGTACACCTTACCTTACTCCGTACCCTATTCCTGGCCCGTACGCTGGCACTGAACCGTGCGTCAGCATGTAGCATGACCCTCCCACGTTTCCGTACCCTCTCCTTTGCCCTAAGACTTGCCTTTCCCTAACCCTAACCCTAGCCCGGATTAGAAACCCACCACCAGCCCTACACCTTACCTTACGCCGTACCCTATTCCTGGCCCGTACGCTGGCACTGAACATTGCGTCAGCATGTAGCCTGACCCTCCCAAGTTTCCATACCCTCACCTGTGCCCTAAGCCTTGCTGTTCCCTAACCCTAACCCTAGCCCTGAACGCAAATCCACCACCAGCCCTACACTGTATCCTATGCCGTTGCCTACTCCTGTTCCGTACGCTGGCACTGACCCGTGCGTCAGCACGTAGCCCGTCCCTCTCACGTTTCCGTACCCTCACCTGTGCCCTATGCCTTGCCGTTCCCTAACCCTAAACCTAGCCTGGAAAGGAAATCAACCACAAGCGCTACACTTTACCTTACGCCGTACCCTACACCTGGCCCGTACGCTGGCACTGACCCATGCGTCAGCACGTAGCCTGACCCTCCCACGTTTCAGTACCCTCACCTGTGCCCTAAGCCTTGCCGTTCCCTAACCCTAACCCTAGCCCGGAACGGAAACCCACCACCAGCCGTACACCTTACCTTACGCCGTACCCTATTCCTGGCCCGTACGCTGGCACTGAACCGTGCGTCAGCATGTAGCCTGACCCTCCCACGTTTCCGTACCCTCTCCTTTGCCCTAAGACTTGCCGTTCCCTAACCCTAACCCTAGCCCGGATTAGAAACCCACCACCAGCCCTACACCTTACCTTACGCCGTACCCTATTCCTGGCCCGTACGCTGGCACTGAACATTGCGTCAGCATGTAGCCTGACCCTCCCAAGTTTCCGTACCCTCACCTGTGCCCTAAGCCTTGCCGTTCCCTAACCCTAACCCTAGCCCGGAACGCAAAACCACCACCAGCCCTACACTTTATCCTACGCCGTTTCCTACTCCTGGCCCGTACGCTGGCACTGACCCGTGCATCAGCACATAGCCCGACCCTCCCACGTTTACGTACCCTCACCTGTGCCCTAAGCCTTGCCGTTCCCTAACCCTAACCCTAGCCCGGAACGGAAACCCACCACCAGCCCTACACCTTACCTTACGCCGTACCCTATTTCTGGCCCGTACGCTGGCACTGAACCGTGCGTCAGCACGTAGCCTGACCCTCCCACGTTTCCGTACCCTCACCTGTGCCCTAAGCCTTGCCGTTCCCTAACCCTAACCCTAGCCCGGAACGGAAACCTACCACCAGCCCTACACCTTACCCTACGCCGTTGCCTATCCTGGCCTGTACTCTGGCACTGAACCGTGCTTCAGCACGTAGCCTTACCCTCACGCGTTTCCGTACCCTGACCTGTGCCCTAAGCCTTGCCGTTCCCTAACCCTAACCCTAGTCCGGAACGGAAACCCACCACCAGCCCTAAACCTTACCTTACGCCGTTGCCTACTCCTCGCCCGTACGCTGGCATTGACCCGTGCGTCAGCACGTAGCCTGACCCTCCCACGTTTACGTACCCTCACCTGTGCCCTAAGCCTTGCCGTTCCCTTACCCTAACCCTAGCCTGGAACGGAAACCAACCACCAGCCCTAAACATTACCTTACGCCGTTGCCTACTCCTCGCCCGTACGCTGGCATTGACCCGTGCGTCAGCACGTAGTCTGACCCTCCCACGTTTACGTACCCTCACCTGTGCCCTAAGCCTTGCCCTTCCCTAACCCTAACCCTAGCCCGGAACGGAAACCCACCACCAGCCGTACACCTTACCTTACGCCGTACCCTATTCCTGGCCCGTACGCTGGCACTGAACCGTGCGTCAGCATGTAGCATGACCCTCCCACGTTTCCGTACCCTCTCCTTTGCCCTAAGACTTGCCTTTCCCTAACCCTAACCCTAGCCCGGATTAGAAACCCACCACCAGCCCTACACCTTACCTTACGCCGTACCCTATTCCTGGCCCGTACGCTGGCACTGAACATTGCGTCAGCATGTAGCCTGACCCTCCCAAGTTTCCATACCCTCACCTGTGCCCTAAGCCTTGCCGTTCCCTAACCCTAACCCTAGCCCTGAACGCAAATCCACCACCAGCCCTACACTGTATCCTATGCCGTTGCCTACTCCTGTTCCGTACGCTGGCACTGACCCGTGCGTCAGCACGTAGCCCGTCCCTCTCACGTTTCCGTACCCTCACCTGTGCCCTATGCCTTGCCGTTCCCTAGCCCTAAACCTAGCCTGGAAAGGAAATCAACCACAAGCGCTACACTTTACCTTACGCCGTACCCTACACCTGGCCCGTACGCTGGCACTGACCCATGCGTCAGCACGTAGCCTGACCCTCCCACGTTTCCGTACCCTCACCTGTGCCCTAAGCCTTGCCGTTCCCTAACCATAACCCTAGCCCGGAACGGAAACCCACCACCAGCCCTACACCTTACCTTACGCCGTAACCTATTCCTGGCCCGTACGCTGGCAATGAACCGTGCGTCAGCATGTAGCCTGACCCTCCCACGTTTCCGTACCCTCACCTGTGCCCTAAGCCTTGCCTTTCCCTAACCCTAACCCTAGCCCGGAATAGAAACCCACCACCAGCCCTACACCTTACCTTACGCCGTATCCTACTCCTGACCCGTACGCTGGCACTGAACCATACGTCAGCACGTAGTTTGAGCCTCCAACGTTTCCGTACCCTCACCTGTGCCCTAAGCCTTGTCGTTCCCTAACCCTAACCCTAGCATGGATTAGAAACCCACCACCAGCCCTACACCTTACCTTACGCCGTATCCTACTCCTGACCCGTACGCTGGCACTGAACCATACGTCAGCACGTAGTTTGAGCCTCCCACGTTTCCGTACCCTCTCCTTTGCCCTAAGACTTGCCGTTCCCTAACCCTAACCCTAGCCCGGATTAGAAACCCACCACCAGCCCTACACCTTACCTTACGCCGTACCCTATTCCTGGCCCGTACGCTGGCACTGAACATTGCGTCAGCATGTAGCCTGACCCTCCCAAGTTTCCGTACCCTCACCTGTGCCCTAAGCCTTGCCGTTCCCTAACCCTAACCCTAGCCCGGAATAGAAACCCACCACCAGCCCTACACCTTAAATTACGCCGTACCCTACTCCTGACCCGTACGCTGGCACTGACCCGTGCGTCAGCACGTAGCCTGACCCTCCCACGTTTCCATACCCTCACCTGTGCCCTAAGCCTTGACATTCACTAACCCTAACCCTAGCCCTGAACGCAAATCCACCACCAGCCCTACACTGTATCCTATGCCGTTGCCTACTCCTGTTCCGTACGCAGCCACTGACCCGTGCGTCAGCACGTAGCCCGTCCCTCTCACGTTTCCGTACCCTCACCTCTGCCCTAAGCCTTGCCGTTCCCTAACCCTAACCCTAGCCCCGAAAGGAAACCCACCACCAGCCCTACACATTACCCTACGCCGTTGCCTACTCCTGGCCTGTACTCTGGCACTGAACCGTGCATCAGCACGTAGCCTTACCCTCCCGTGTTTTCGTTCCATGACATGTGCCCTAAGCCTTGCCGTTCCCTAACCCTAACCCTAGCCCAGAACGCAAATCCACCACCAGCCCTACACTTTATCCTACGCCGTTGCCTACTCCTGGCCCGTACGCTGGCACTGACCCGTGCGTCAGCACGTAGCCCGACCCTCCCACGTTTCCGTACCCTCACCTGTGCCCTAAGCCTTGCCGTTCCCTAACCCTAACCCTAGCCTGGAACGGAAACCAACCACCAGCCCTACACCTTACCTTACGCCGTTGCCTACTCCTGGCCCGTACGCTGGCACTGACCTGTGCGTCAGCACATAGCCTGAACCTCCCACGTTTCCGTACCCTCACCTGTGCCCTAAGCCTTGCCATTCCCTAACCCTAACCCTAGCCCGGAATAGTAACCCACCACCAGCCCTACACCATACCTTACGCCGTACGCTGCTACTGACCCGCACGCTGGCACTGACACGTGCGTCAGCACGTAGCCTGAACCTCCCACGTTTCCGTACCCTCACCTGTGCCCTAAGCCTTGCCGTTCCCTAACCCTAACCCTAGCCCCGAATGGAAACCCACCACCAGCCCTACACCTTACCTTACGCCGTAACTTATTCCTGGCCCATACGCTGGCACTGAACCGTGCGTCAGCATGTAGCCTGACCCTCCCACGTTTCGGTACCCTCACCTGTGCCCTAAGCCTTGCCGTTCCCTTACCCTAACCCTAGCCTGGAACGGAAACCAACCACCAGCCCTACATCTTACCTTACGCCGTTGCCTACCCCTAGCCCGTACGCTGGCACTGACACGTGCGTCAGCACGTAGCCTGACCGTCCCACGTTTCCGTACCCTCACCTGTGCCCTAAGCCTTGCCATTCCCTAACCCTAACCCTAGCCCGGAACGCAAAACCACCACCAGCCCTACACTTTATCCTACGCCGTTTCCTACTCCTGGCCCGTACGCTGGCACTGACCCGTGCATCAGCACGTAGCCCGACCCTCCAACGTTTCCGTACCCTCACCTGTGCCCTAAGCCTTGCCGTTCCCTAACCCTAACCCTAGCCTGGAACAGAAACCAACCACCAGCCCTACACCTTACCTTACGCCGTTGCCTACTCCTGGCCCGTACGCTGGCAATGACTCGTGCATCAGCACGTAGCCTGACCCTCCCTCGTCTCCGTACCCTCACCTGTGCGCTAAGCCCTGCGGTTCCCTAACCCTAACCCTAGCCCGAAATGGAATCCCACCACCAGCCCAAAACCTTACCCTACGCCGTTGCCTACTACTGGCCTGTACTCTGGTACTGACCCGTGCATCAGCACGTAGCCTTACCCTCCCGCGTTTCCGTACCCTGACCTGTGCCCTAAGCCTTGCCGTTCCCTTACCCTAACCCTAGCCTGGAACGGAAACCAACCACCAGCCCTACATCTTACCTTCCGCCATTGCCTACCCCTGGCCCGTACGCTGGCACTGACACGTGCGTCAGCACGTAGCCTGACCGTCCCACGTTCCTGTAACTTCACCTGTGCCCTAAGCCTTGCCGTTCCCTAACCCTAACCCTAGCCCGGAACGGAAACCCACCACCAGCCGTACACCTTACCTTACGCCGTTCCCTATTCCTGGCCTGTACGCTGGCACTGAACCGTGCGTCAGCACGTAGCCTGCCCCTCCCACGTTTCCGTACCCTCTCCTTTGCCCTAAGACTTGCCGTTCCCTAACCCTAACCCTAGCCCGGATTAGAAACCCACCACCAGCCCTACACCTTACCTTACGCCGTACCCTATTTCTGGCCCGTACGCTGGCACTGAACCGTGCGTCAGCACGTAGCCTGACCCTCCCACGTTTCCGTACCCTCACCTGTGCCCTAAGCCTTGCCGTTCCCTAACCCTAACCCTAGCCCGGAACGGAAACCCACCACCAGCCCTACACCTTACCCTACGCCGTTGCCTATCCTGGCCTGTACTCTGGCACTGAACCGTGCTTCAGCACGTAGCCTTACCCTCACGCGTTTCCGTACCCTGACCTGTGCCCTAAGCCTTGCCGTTCCCTAACCCTAACCCTAGTCCGGAACGGAAACCCACCACCAGCCCTAAACCTTACCTTACGCCGTTGCCTACTCCTCGCCCGTACGCTGGCATTGACCCGTGCGTCAGCACGTAGCCTGACCCTCCCACGTTTCCGTACCCTCACCTGTGCCCTAAGCCTTGCCGTTCCCTTACCTTAACCATAGCCTGGAACGGAAACCAACCACAAGCCCTACATCTTACCTTACGCCGTTGCCTACACCTGGCCCGTACGCTGGCACTGACACGTGCGTCAGCACATAGCCTGACAGTCCCACGTTTCTGTAACCTCACCTGTGCCCTAAGCCTTGCCGTTCCCTAACCCTAACCCTAGCCCAGAACGGAAACCCACCACCAGCCGTACACATTACCTTACGCCGTACCCTATTCCTGGCCCGTACGCTGGCACTGAACCGTGCGTCAGCACGTAGCCTGACCCTCCCCCGTTTCCGTACCCTCTCCTTTGCCCTAAGACTTGCCGTTCCCTAACCCTAACCCAAGGCCGGATTATAAACCCACCACCAGCCCTACACCTTACCTTACGCCGTACCCTATTCCTGGCCCGTACGCTGGCACTGAACAGTGCGTCAGCATGTAGCCTGACCCTCCCAAGTTTCCGTACCCTCACCTGTGCCATAAGCCTTGCCGTTCCCTAACCCTAAACCTAGCCCGGAAGAGAAACCCACCACCAGCCCTACACCTTACATTACGCCGTACCCTACTGCTGACCCGTACGCTGGCACTGACCCATGCGTCAGCACGTAGCCTGACCCTCCCACGTTTCCATACCCTCACCTGTGCCCTAAGCCTTGCCGTTCCCTAACCCTAACCCTAGCCCGGAACGGAAACCCACCACCAGCCGTACACCTTACCTTACGCCGTACCCTATTCCTGGCCCGTACGCTGGCACTGAACCGTGCGTTAGCATGTAGCATGACCCTCCCACGTTTCCGTACCCTCTCCTTTGCCCTAAGACTTGCCTTTCCCTAACCCTAACCCTAGCCCGGATTAGAAACCCACCACCAGCCCTACACCTTACCTTACGCCGTACCCTATTCCTGGCCCGTACGCTGGCACTGAACATTGCGTCAGCATGTAGCCTGACCCTCCCAAGTTTCCATACCCTCACCTGTGCCCTAAGCCTTGCCGTTCCCTAACCCTAACCCTAGCCCTGAACGCAAATCCACCACCAGCCCTACACTGTATCCTATGCCGTTGCCTACTCCTGTTCCGTACGCTGGCACTGACCCGTGCGTCAGCACGTAGCCCGTCCCTCTCACGTTTCCGTACCCTCACCTGTGCCCTATGCCTTGCCGTTCCCTAGCCCTAAACCTAGCCTTGAAAGGAAATCAACCACAAGCGCTACACTTTACCTTACGCCGTACCCTACACCTGGCCCGTACGCTGGCACTGACCCATGCGTCAGCACGTAGCCTGACCCTCCCACGTTTCCGTACCCTCACCTGTGCCCTAAGCCTTGCCGTTCCCTAACCATAACCCTAGCCCGGAACGGAAACCCACCACCAGCCCTACACCTTACCTTACGCCGTAACCTATTCCTGGCCCGTACGCTGGCAATGAACCGTGCGTCAGCATGTAGCCTGACCCTCCCACGTTTCCGTAACCTCACCTGTGCCCTAAGCCTTGCCTTTCCCTAACCCTAACCCTAGCCCGGAATAGAAACCCACCACCAGCCCTACACCTTACCTTACGCCGTATCCTACTCCTGACCCGTACGCTGGCACTGAACCATACGTCAGCACGTAGTTTGAGCCTCCAACGTTTCCGTACCCTCACCTGTGCCCTAAGCCTTGTCGTTCCCTAACCCTAACCCTAGCCCGGATTAGAAACCCACCACCAGCCCTACACCTTACCTTACGCCGTATCCTACTCCTGACCCGTACGCTGGCACTGAACCATACGTCAGCACGTAGTTTGAGCCTCCCACGTTTCCGTACCCTCTCCTTTGCCCTAAGACTTGCCGTTCCCTAACCCTAACCCTAGCCCGGATTAGAAACCCACCACCAGCCCTACACCTTACCTTACGCCGTACCCTATTCCTGGCCCGTACGCTGGCACTGAACATTGCGTCAGCATGTAGCCTGACCGTCCCAAGTTTCCGTACCCTCACCTGTGCCCTAAGCCTTGCCGTTCCCTAACCCTAACCCTAGCCCGGAATAGAAACCCACCACCAGCCCTACACCTTAAATTACGCCGTACCCTACTCCTGACCCGTACGCTGGCACTGACCCGTGCGTCAGCACGTAGCCTGACCCTCCCACGTTTCCATACCCTCACCTGTGCCCTAAGCCTTGACATTCACTAACCCTAACCCTAGCCCTGAACGCAAATCCACCACCAGCCCTACACTGTATCCTATGCCGTTGCCTACTCCTGTTCCGTACGCAGCCACTGACCCGTGCGTCAGCACGTAGCCCGTCCCTCTCACGTTTCCGTACCCTCACCTCTGCCCTAAGCCTTGCCGTTCCCTAACCCTAACCCTAGCCCCGAAAGGAAACCCACCACCAGCCCTACACATTACCCTACGCCGTTGCCTACTCCTGGCCTGTACTCTGGCACTGAACCGTGCATCAGCACGTAGCCTTACCCTCCCGTGTTTTCGTTCCATGACATGTGCCCTAAGCCTTGCCGTTCCCTAACCCTAACCCTAGCCCAGAACGCAAATCCACCACCAGCCCTACACTTTATCCTACGCCGTTGCCTACTCCTGGCCCGTACGCTGGCACTGACCCGTGCGTCAGCACGTAGCCCGACCCTCCCACGTTTCCGTACCCTCACCTGTGCCCTAAGCCTTGCCGTTCCCTAACCCTAACCCTAGCCTGGAACGGAAACCAACCACCAGCCCTACACCTTACCTTACGCCGTTGCCTACTCCTGGCCCGTACGCTGGCACTGACCTGTGCGTCAGCACATAGCCTGAACCTCCCACGTTTCCGTACCCTCACCTGTGCCCTAAGCCTTGCCATTCCCTAACCCTAACCCTAGACCGGAATAGTAACCCACCACCAGCCCTACACCATACCTTACGCCGTACGCTGCTACTGACCCGCACGCTGGCACTGACACGTGCGTCAGCACGTAGCCTGAACCTCCCACGTTTCCGTACCCTCACCTGTGCCCTAAGCCTTGCCGTTCCCTAACCCTAACCCTAGCCCCGAATGGAAACCCACCACCAGCCCTACACCTTACCTTACGCCGTAACTTATTCCTGGCCCATACGCTGGCACTGAACCGTGCGTCAGCATGTAGCCTGACCCTCCCACGTTTCGGTACCCTCACCTGTGCCCTAAGCCTTGCCGTTCCCTTACCCTAACCCTAGCCTGGAACGGAAACCAACCACCAGCCCTACATCTTACCTTACGCCGTTGCCTACCCCTAGCCCGTACGCTGGCACTGACACGTGCGTCAGCACGTAGCCTGACCGTCCCACGTTTCCGTACCCTCACCTGTGCCCTAAGCCTTGCCATTCCCTAACCCTAACCCTAGCCCGGAACGCAAAACCACCACCAGCCCTACACTTTATCCTACGCCGTTTCCTACTCCTGGCCCGTACGCTGGCACTGACCCGTGCATCAGCACGTAGCCCGACCCTCCAACGTTTCCGTACCCTCACCTGTGCCCTAAGCCTTGCCGTTCCCTAACCCTAACCCTAGCCTGGAACAGAAACCAACCACCAGCCCTACACCTTACCTTACGCCGTTGCCTACTCCTGGCCCGTACGCTGGCATTGACTCGTGCATCAGCACGTAGCCTGACCCTCCCTCGTCTCCATACCCTCACCTGTGCGCTAAGCCCTGCGGTTCCCTAACCCTAACCCTAGCCCGAAATGGAATCCCACCACCAGCCCAAAACCTTACCCTACGCCGTTGCCTACTACTGGCCTGTACTCTGGTACTGACTCGTGCATCAGCACGTAGCCTTACCCTCCCGCGTTTCCGTACCCTGACCTGTGCCCTAAGCCTTGCCGTTCCCTTACCCTAACCCTAGCCTGGAACGGAAACCAACCACCAGCCCTACATCTTACCTTCCGCCATTGCCTACCCCTGGCCCGTACGCTGGCACTGACACGTGCGTCAGCACGTAGCCTGACCGTCCCACGTTCCTGTAACTTCACCTGTGCCCTAAGCCTTGCCGTTCCCTAACCCTAACCCTAGCCCGGAACGGAAACCCACCACCAGCCGTACACCTTACCTTACGCCGTTCCCTATTCCTGGCCTGTACGCTGGCACTGAACCGTGCGTCAGCACGTAGCCTGCCCCTCCCACGTTTCCGTACCCTCTCCTTTGCCCTAAGACTTGCCGTTCCCTAACCCTAACCCTAGCCCGGATTAGAAACCCACCACCAGCCCTACACCTTACCTTACGCCGTACCCTATTTCTGGCCCGTACGCTGGCACTGAACCGTGCGTCAGCACGTAGCCTGACCCTCCCACGTTTCCGTACCCTCACCTGTGCCCTAAGCCTTGCCGTTCCCTAACCCTAACCCTAGCCCGGAACGGAAACCCACCACCAGCCCTACACCTTACCCTACGCCGTTGCCTATCCTGGCCTGTACTCTGGCACTGAACCGTGCTTCAGCACGTAGCCTTACCCTCACGCGTTTCCGTACCCTGACCTGTGCCCTAAGCCTTGCCGTTCCCTAACCCTAACCCTAGTCCGGAACGGAAACCCACCACCAGCCCTAAACCTTACCTTACGCCGTTGCCTACTCCTCGCCCGTACGCTGGCATTGACCCGTGCGTCAGCACGTAGCCTGACCCTCCCACGTTTACGTACCCTCACCTGTGCCCTAAGCCTTGCCGTTCCCTTACCCTAACCCTAGCCTGGAACGGAAACCAACCACCAGCCCTACATCTTACCTTACGCCGTTGCCTACACCTGGCCCGTACGCTGGCACTGACACGTGCGTCAGCACGTAGCCTGACAGTTCCACGTATCTGTAACCTCACCTGTGCCCTAAGCCTTGCCGTTCCCTAACCCTAACCCTAGCCCGGAATGGAAACCCACCACCAGCCGTACACCTTACCTTACGCCGTACCCTATTCCTGGCCCGTACGCTGGCACTGAACCGTGCGTCAGCATGTAGCATGACCCTCCCACGTTTCCGTACCCTCTCCTTTGCCCTAAGACTTGCCTTTCCCTAACCCTAACCCTAGCCCGGATTAGAAACCCACCACCAGCCCTACACCTTACCTTACGCCGTACCCTATTCCTGGCCCGTACGCTGGCACTGAACATTGCGTCAGCATGTAGCCTGACCCTCCCAAGTTTCCATACCCTCACCTGTGCCCTAAGCCTTGCCGTTCCCTAACCCTAACCCTAGCCCTGAACGCAAATCCACCACCAGCCCTACACTGTATCCTATGCCGTTGCCTACTCCTGTTCCGTACGCTGGCACTGACCCGTGCGTCAGCACGTAGCCCGTCCCTCTCACGTTTCCGTACCCTCAACTGTGCCCTATGCCTTGCCGTTCCCTAGCCCTAAACCTAGCCTGGAAAGGAAATCAACCACAAGCGCTACACTTTACCTTACGCCGTAACCTACACCTGGCCCGTACGCTGGCACTGACCCATGCGTCAGCACGTAGCCTGACCCTCCCACGTTTCAGTACCCTCACCTGTGCCCTAAGCCTTGCCGTTCCCTAACCATAACCCTAGCCCGGAACGGAAACCCACCACCAGCCCTACACCTTACCTTACGCCGTAACCTATTCCTGGCCCGTACGCTGGCAATGAACCGTGCGTCAGCATGTAGCCTGACCCTCCCACGTTTCCGTAACCTCACCTGTGCCCTAAGCCTTGCCTTTCCCTAACCCTAACCCTAGCCCGGAATAGAAACCCACCACCAGCCCTACACCTTACCTTACGCCGTATCCTACTCCTGACCCGTACGCTGGCACTGAACCATACGTCAGCACGTAGTTTGAGCCTCCAACGTTTCCGTACCCTCACCTGTGCCCTAAGCCTTGTCGTTCCCTAACCCTAACCCTAGCCCGGAACGGAAACCCACCACCAGCCCTACACCTTAACTTACGCCGTTCCCTATTCCTGGCCCGTACGCTGGCACAGAACCATGTGTCAGCACGTAGCCTGACCCTCCCACGTTTCCGTTCCCTCACCTGTGCCCTAAGCCTTGCCGTTCCCTAACCCTAACCCTAGCCAGGAACGCAAATCCACCACCAGCCCTACACTTTATCCTATGCCGTTGCCTACTCCTGGCCCGTACGCTGGCACTGACCAGTGCGTCAGCACGTAGCCCGACCCTCCCACGTTTCCGTACCCTCACCTGTGCCCTAAGGCTTGCCGTTCCCTAACACTAACCCTAGCGTGGAACGGAAACCAACCACCAGCCCTACACCTTACCTTACGCCGTTGCCTACTACTGGCCTGTACTCCGGCACTGACCCGTGCATTAGCACGTGGCCTTACCCTCACGCGTTTCCGTACCCTGACCTGTGCCCTAAGCCTTGCCGTTCCCTAACCCTAACCCTAGCACGGAACGGAAACCCACCACCAGCCCTATACCTTACCTTACGCCTTTCCCTATTCCTGGCCCGTATGCTGGCACTGAACCGTGCGTCAGCACATAGCCTGACCCTCCCACTTTTCCGTACCCTCACCTGTGCCCTAAGCCTTGCCGTTCCCTAACCCTAACCCTAGCCTGGAACGGAAAACAACCACCTGCCGTACACCTTACCTTACGCCGTTGCCTACTCCTGGCCCGTACGCTGGCACTGACACGTGCGTCAGCACGTAGCCTGACCCTCCCACGTTTCCATACCATCACCTGTGCCCTAAGCCTTGCCATTCCCTAACCCTAACCCTAGCCCGGAATAGTAACCCACCACCAGCCCTACACCATACCTTACGCCGTACGCTGCAACTGACCCGTACGCTGGCACTGACACGTGCGTCAGCACGTAGCCTGACCCTCCCACGTTTCCGTACCCTCACCTGTGCCCTAAGCCTTGCCGTTCCCTGACCCTAACCCTAGCCCGGAACGGAAACCCACCACCAGCCCTACACCGTACCCTATGCCGTTGCCTACTCCTGGCCTGTACTCTGGCACTGAACCGTGCATCAGCACATAGCCTTACCCTCCCGCGTTTCTGTACCCTGACCTGTGCCCTAAGCCTTGCCGTTCCCTAACCCTAACCCTAGTCCAGAACGCAAATCCACCACCAGCCCTACACTTTATCCTACGCCGTTGCCTACTCCTGGCCCGTACGCTGGCACTGACCCATGCGTCAGCACATAGCCCGACCGTCCCACGTTTCCGTACCCTCACCTGTGCCCTAAGCCTTGCCGTTCCCTAAGCCTAACCCTAGCCCGGAATACTAACCCACCACCAGCCCTACACCATACCTTACGCCGTACGCTGCTACTGACCCGTACGCTGGCACTGAACCGTGCGTCAGCACGTAGCCTGACCCTCCCACGTTTCCGTACCCTCTCCTTTGCCCTAAGATTTGCCTTTCCCTAACCCTAACCCTAGACCGGATTAGAAACCCACCACCAGCCCTACACCTTACCTTACGCCGTACCCTATTCCTGGCCCGTACGCTGGCACTGAACAGTGTGTCAGCATGTAGCCTGACCCTCCCAAGTTTCCGTACCCTCACCTGTGCCCTAAGCCTTGCCGTTCCCTTACCTTAACCATAGCCTGGAACGGAAACCAACCACAAGCCCTACATCTTACCTTACGCCGTTGCCTACACCTGGCCCGTACGCTGGCACTGACACGTGCGTCAGCACGTAGCCTGACAGTCCCACGTTTCTGTAACCTCACCTGTGCCCTAAGACTTGCCGTTCCCTAACCCTAACCATAGCCCAGAACGGAAATCCACCACCAGCCGTACACATTACCTTACGCCGTACCCTATTCCTGGCCCGTACGCTGGCACTGAACAGTGCGTCAGCATGTAGCCTGACCCTCCCAAGTTTCCGTACCCTCACCTGTGCCCTAAGCCTTGCCGTTCCCTAACCCTAAACCTAGCCCGGAAGAGAAACCCACCACCAGCCCTACACCTTACATTACGCCGTACCCTACTGCTGACCCGTACGCTGGCAACTGACCCATGCGTCAGCACGTAGCCTGACCCTCCCACGTTTCCATACCCTCACCTGTGCCCTAAGCCTTGCCGTTCCCTAACCCTAACCCTAGCCCGGATTAGAAACACACCACCAGCCCTACACCTTACCTTACGCCGTACCCTATTCCTGGCCCGTACGCTGGCACTGAACATTGCGTCAGCATGTAGCCTGACCCTCCCAAGTTTCCGTACCCTCACCTGTGCCCTAAGCCTTGCCGTTCCCTAACCCTAACCCTAGCCCGGAATAGAAACCCACCACCAGCCCTACACCTTACATTACGCCGTAGCCTACTCCTGACCCGTACGCTGGCACTGACCCGTGCGTCAGCACGTAGCCTGTCCCTCCCACGTTTCCATACCCTCACCTATGCCCTAAGCCTTGCCGTTCGCTAACCCTAACCCTAGCCCGGAACGCAAATCCACCACCAGCCCTACACTTTATCCTACGCCGTTGCCTACTCCTGGCCCGTACGCTGGCAATGACACGTGCATCAGCACGTAGCCCGACACTCCAACGTTTCTGTACCCTCACCTGTGCCCTAAGCCTTGCCGTTCCCTAACCCTAACCCTAGCCTGGAACAGAAACCAACCACCAGCCCTACACCTTACCTTACGCCGTTGCCTACTCCTGGCCCGTACGCTGGCATTTACCCGTGCGTCAGCACGTAGCCTGACACGCCCTCGTCTCCGTACCCTCACCTGTGCGCTAAGCCCTGCGGTTCCCTAACCCTAACCCTAGCCCGGAATGGAATCCCACCACCAGCCCAAAACCTTACCCTACGCCGTTGCCTACTACTGGCCTGTACTCTGGTACTGACCCGTGCAACAGCACGTAGCCTTACCCTCCCGCGTTTCCTTACCCTGACCTGTGCCCTAAGCCTTGCCGTTCCCTAACCCTAACCCTAGCCCGGAACGGAAACCCACCACCAGCCCTACACCTTACCTTATGCCGTTCCCTATTTCTGGCCCGTATGCTGGCACTGAACCGTGCGTCAGCACGTAGCCTGACCCTCCCACGTTTCCGTACCATCACCTGTGCCCTAAGCCTTGCCGTTCCCTAACCCTAACCTTAGCCTGGAACGGAAACCAACCACCAGCCGTACACCTTACCTTACGCCGTTGCCTACTCCTCGCCCGTATGCTGGCATTGACACATGCGTCAGCACGTAGCCTGACCGTCCCACGTTTCTGTAACCTCACCTGTGCCCTAAGCCTTGCCGTTCCCTAACCCTAACCCTAGCCCGGAACGGAAACCCACCACCAGCCGTACACCTTACCTTACGCCGTACCCTATTCCTGGCCCGTACGCTGGCACTGAACCGTGCGTCAGCATGTAGCCTGACCCTCCCACGTTTCCGTACCGTCTCCTTTGCCCTAAGACTTGCCGTTCCCTAACCCTAACCCTAGCCCGGATTAGAAACCCACCACCAGCCCTACACCTTACCGTACGCCGTACCCTATTCCTGGCCCGTACGCTGGCACTGAACATTGCGTCAGCATGTAGCCTGACCCTCCCAAGTTTCCGTACCCTCACCTGTGCCCTAAGCCTTGCCGTTCCCTAACCCTAACCCTAGCCCGGAATAGAAACCCACCACCAGCCCTACACCTTACATTACGCCGTACCCTACTCCTGACCCGTACGCTGGCACTGACCCGTGCGTCAGCACGTAGCCTGACCCTCCCACGTTTCCATACCCTCACCTGTGCCCTAAGCCTTGCCATTCCCTAACCCTAACAGTAGGCCTGAACGCAAATCCACCACCAGCCCTACCCTGTATCCTATGCCGTTGCCTACTCCTGTTCCGTACGCTGCCACTGACCCGTGCGGCAGCACGTAGCCCGTCCCTCTCACGTTTCCATACCCTCACCTCTGCCCTAAGCCTTGCCGTTCCCTAACCCTAACCCTAGCCCGGAACGGAAACCCACCACCAGCCCTACACCTTACCCTACGCCGTTACCTACTCCTGGCCTGTACTCTGGCACTGAACCGTGCATCAGCACGTAGCCTTACCCTCCCGCGTTTTCGTTCCCTGACATGTGCCCTAAGCCTTGCCGTTCCCTAACCCTAACCCTAGCCCAGAACGCAAATCCACCACCAGCCCTACACTTTATCCTACGCCGTTGTCTACTCCTGGCCCGTACGCTGGCACTGACCAGTGCGTCAGCACGTAGCCCGACCCTCCCACGTTTCCGTACCCTCACCTGTGCCCTAAGCCTTGCCGTTCCATAACCCTAACCCTAGCCTGGAACGGAAACCAACCACCAGCCCTACACCTTACCTTACGCCGTTGCCTATTCCTGGCCCGTACGCTGGCACTGACCCGTGCGTCAGCACATAGCCTGACCCTCCCACGTTTCCGTACCCTCACCTGTGCCCTAAGCCTTGCCATTCCCTAACCCTAACCCTAGCCCGGAATAGTAACCCACCACCAGCCCTACACCATACCTTACGCCGTACGCTGCTACTGACCCGCACGCTGGCACTGACCCGTGCGTCAGCACGTAGCCTGACCCTCCCACGTTTCCGTACCCTCACCTGTGCCCTAAGCCTAGCCGTTCCCTAACCCTAACCCTAGCCCCGAATGGAAACCCACCACCAGCCCTACACCTTACCTTACGCCGTAACTTATTCCTGGCCCATACGCTGGCACTGAACCGTGCGTTAGCATGTAGCCTGACCCTCCCACGTTTCGGTACCCTCACCTGTGCCCTAAGCCTTGCCGTTCCCTTACCCTAACCCTAACCTGAAACGGAAACCAACCACCAGCCCTACATCATACCTTACGCCGTTGCCTACCCCTGGCCCGTACGCTGGCACTGACACGTGCGTCAGCACGTAGCCTGACCGTCCCACGTTTCCGTACCCTCACCTGTGCCCTAAGCCTTGCCATTCCCTAACCCTAACCCTAGCCCGGAACGCAAATCCACCACCAGCCCTACACTTTATCCTACGCCGTTGCCTACTCCTGGCCCGTACGCTGGCACTGACCCGTGCATCAGCACGTAGCCCGACCCTCCAACGTTTCCGTACCCTCACCTGTGCCCTAAGCCTTGCCGTTCCCTAACCCTAACCCTAGCCTGGAACAGAAACCAACCACCAGCCCTACACCTTACCTTACGCCGTTGCCTACTCCTGGCCCGTACGCTGGCATTGACCCGTGCGTCAGCACGTAGCCTGACCCTCCCTCGTCTCCGTACCCTCACCTGTGCGCTAAGCACTGCGGTTCCCTAACCCTAACCCTAGCCCGAAAAGGAATCCCACCACCAGCCCAAAACCTTACCCTACGCCGTTGCCTACTACTGGCCTGTACTCTGGTACTGACCCGTGCATCAGCACGTAGCCTTACCCTCCCGCGTTTCCGTACCCTGACCTGTGCCCTAAGCCTTGCCGTTCCCTTACCCTAACCCTAGCCTGGAACGGAAACCCACCACCAGCCCTACATCTTACCTTACGCCGTTGCCTACCCCTGGCCCGTACGCTGGCACTGACACGTGCGTCAGCACGTAGCCTGACCGTCCCACGTTTCTGTAACTTCACCTGTGCCCTAAGCCTTGCCGTTCCCTAACCCTAACCCTAGCCCGGAACGGAAACCCACCACCAGCCGTACACCTTACCTTACGCCGTACCCTATTCCTGGCCCGTACGCTGGCCCTGAACCGTGCGTCAGCACGTAGCCTGACCCTCCCACGTTTCCGTACCCTCTCCTTTGCCCTAAGACTTGCCGTTCCCTAACCCTAACCCTAGCCCGGATTAGAAACCCACCACCAGCCCTACACCTTACCTTACGCCGTACCCTATTCCTGGCCCGTACGCTGGCACTGAACCGTGCGTCAGCACGTAGCCTGACCCTCCCACGTTTCCGTACCCTCACCTGTGCCCTAAGCCTTGCCGTTCCCTAACCCTAGCCCGGAACGGAAACCCACCACCAGCCCTACACCTTACCCTACGCCGTTGCCTATCCTGGCCTGTACTCTGGCACTGAACCGTGCTTCAGCACGTAGCCTTACCCTCACGCGTTTCCGTACCCTGACCTGTGCCCTAAGCCTTGCCGTTCCCTAACCCTAACCCTAGTCCGGAACGGAAACCCACCACCAGCCCTAAACCTTACCTTACGCCGTTGCCTACTCCTCGCCCGTACGCTGGCATTGACCCGTGCGTCAGCACGTAGCCTGACCCTCCCACGTTTACGTACCCTCACCTGTGCCCTAAGCCTTGCCGTTCCCTTACCCTAACCCTAGCCTGGAACGGAAACCAACCACCAGCCCTACATCTTACCTTACGCCGTTGCCTACACCTGGCCCGTACGCTGGCACTGACACATGCGTCAGCACGTAGCCTGACAGTCCCACGTATCTGTAACCTCACCTGTGCCCTAAGCCTTGCCGTTCCCTAACCCTAACCCTAGCCCGGAACGGAAACCCACCACCAGCCGTACACCTTACCTTACGCCGTACCGTATTCCTGGCCCGTACGCTGGCACTGAACCGTGGGTCAGCACGTAGCCTGACCCTCCCACGTTTCCGTAACCTCTCCTTTGCCCTAAGACTTGCCGTTCCCTAACCCTAACCCTAGCCCGGATTAGAAACCTACCACCAGCCCTACACCTTACCTTACGCCGTACCCTATTCCTGGCCCGTACGCTGGCACTGAACAGTGCGTCAGCATGTAGCCTGACCCTCCCAAGTTTCCGTACCCTCACCTGTGCCCTAAGGCTTGCCGTTCCCTAACACTAACCCTAGCCTGGAACAGAAACCCACCACCAGCCCTACACCTTACCCTACGCCGTTGCCTATCCTGGCCTGTACTCTGGCACTGAACCGTGCTTCAGCACGTAGCCTTACCCTCACGCGTTTCCGTACCCTGACCTGTGCCCTAAGCCTTGCCGTTCCCTAACCCTAACCCTAGCCCGGAATGGAATCTCACCACCAGCCCAAAACCTTACCCTACGCCGTTGCCTACTACTGGCCTGTACTCTGGTACTGACCCGTGCATCAGCACGTAGCCTTACCCTCCCACGTTTCCGTACCCTGACCTGTGCCCTAAGCCTTGCCGTACCCTAACCCTAACCCTAGCCCGGAACGGAAACCCACCACCAGCCCTACACTTTATCCTACGCCGTTGCCTACTCCTGGCCCGTACGCTGGCACTGACCCGTGCGTCAGCACGTAGCCCGACCCTCCCACGTTTCCGTACCCTCACCTGTGCCCTAAGCCTTGCCGTTCCCTAACCCTAACCCTAGCCAGGAACGGAAAACAACCACCAGCCCTACACCTTACCTTACGCCGTTGCCTACTCCTGGCCCGTACGCTGGCACTGACCCGTGCGTCAGCACATAGCCTGACCCTCCCACGTTTCCGTACACTCACCTGTGCCCTAAGCCTTGCCATTCCCTAACCCTAACCCTAGCCCGGAATAGTAACCCACCACCAGCCCTACACCATACCTTACGCCGTACGCTGCTACTGACCCGCACGCTGGCACTGACCCGTGCGTCAGCACGTAGCCTGACCCTCCCACGTTTCCGTACCCTCACCTGTGCCCTAAGCCTTGCCGTTCCCTAACCCTAACCCTAGCCCCGAATGGAAACCCACCACCAGCCCTACACCTTACCTTACGCCGTAACTTATTCCTGGCCCGTACGCTGGCACTGAGCAGTGCGTCAGCACGTAGCCCGACCCTCCCACGTTTCCGTACCCTCACCTGTGCCCTAAGCCTTGCCGTTCCCTAACACTAACCCTAGCCTGGAACGGAAACCAACCACCAGCCCTACACCTTACCTTACGCCTTTGCCTACTACTGGCCTGTACTCCGGCACTGACCCGTGCATTAGCACGTGGCCTTACCCTCACGCGTTTCCGTACCCTGACCTGTGCCCGAAGCCTTGCAGTTCCCTAACCCTAACCCTAGCCCGGAACGGAAACCCACCACCAGCCCTATACCTTACCTTACGACTTTCCCTATTCCTGGCCCGTATATTGGCACTGAACCGTGCGTCAGCACGTAGCCTGACCCTCCCACTTTTCCGTACCCTCACCTGTGTCCTAAGCCTTGCCGTTCCCTAACCCTAACCCTAGCCTGGAACGGAAAACAACCACCTGCCGTACACCTTAACTTACGCCGTTGCCTACTACTCGCCGGTACGCTGGCATTGACCCGTGCGTCAGCACGTAGCCTGACCCTCCCACGTTTACGTACCCTCACCTGTGCCCTAAGCCTTGCTGTTCCCTAACCCTAACCCTAGCCCGGAACGGAAACCCACCACCAGCCCTACACCTTAACTTATGCCGTTCCCTATTCCTGGCCCGTACGCTGGCACTGAACCGTGCGTCAGCACGTAGCCTGACCCTCCCACGTTTCCGTTCCCTCACCTGAGCCCTAAGCCTTGCCTTTCCCTAACCCTAACCCTAGCCCGGAACGCAAATCCACCACCAGCCCTACACTTTATCCTACGCCGTTGCCTACTCCTGTCCCGTACGCTGGCACTGACCCGTGCATCAGCAAGTAGCCCGACCCTCCAACGTTTCCGTACCCTCACCTGTGCCCTAAGCCTTGCCGTTCCCTAACCCTAACCCTAGCCTGGAACAGAAACCAACCACCAGCCCTACACCTTACCTTACGCCGTTGCCTACTCCTGGTCCGTACGCTGGCAGTGACTCGTGCGTCAGCACGTAGCCTGACCCTCCCTCGTCTCCGTACCCTCACCTGTGCCCTAAGCCCTGCGGTTCCCTAACCCTAACCCTAGCCCGGAATGGAATCCCACCACCAGCCCAAAACCTTACCCTACGCCGTTGCCTACTACTGGCCCGTACTCTGGCACTGACCCGTGCATCAGCACGTAGCCTTACCCTCCCGCGTTTCCGTACCCTGACCTGTGCCCTAAGCCTTGCCGTTCCCTTACCCTAACCCTAGCCTGGAACGGAAACCCACCACCAGCCCTACATCTTACCTTACGCCGTTGCCTACCCCTGGCCCGTACGCTGGCACTGACACTTGCGTCAGCACGTAGCCTGACCGTCCCACGTTTCTGTAACTTCACCTGTGCCCTAAGCCTTGCCGTTCCCTAACCCTAACCCTAGCCCGGATTAGAAACCCACCACCAGCCCTACACCATACCTTACGCCGTACGCTGCAACTGACCCGTACGCTGGCACTGACCCGTGCGTCAGCACGTAGCCTGAACTTCCCACGTTTCCGTACCCTCACCTGTGCCCTAAGCCTTGCCGTTCCCTGACCCTAAACCTAGCCCGGAACGGTAACACACCACCAGCCCTACACCTTACCCTATGCCGTTGCCTACTCCTGGCCTGTACTCTGGCACTGAACCGTGCATCAGCACATAGCCTTACCCTCCCGCGTTTCTGTACCCTGACCTGTGCCCTAAGCCTTGCGGTTCCCTAACCCTTACCCTAGCCCAGAACGCAAATCCACCACCAGCCCTACACTTTATCCTACGCCGTTGACTACTCCTGGCCCGTACGCTGGCACTGACCCGTGCGTCAGCACATAGCCCGACCGTCCCACGTTTCCGTACCCTCACCTGTGCCCTAAGCCTTGCCGTTCCCTAACCCTAACCCTAGCCTGGAACGGAAACCAACAACCAGCCCTACACCTTACCTTACGCCGTTGCCTACTCCTGGCCCGTACGCTGTCACTGACACGTGCGTCAGCACGTAGCCTGACCCTCCCACGTTTCCGTACCCTCACCTGTGCCCTAAGCCTTGCCATTCCCTAACCCTAACCCTAGCCCGGAATAGTAACCCACCACCAGCCCTACACCATACCTTACGCCGTACGCTGCTACTGACCCGTACGCAGGCACTGACCCGTGCGTCAGCATGTAGCCTGACCCTCCCACGTTTCCGTACCCTCTCCTTTGCCCTAAGACTTGCCGTTCCCTAACCCTAACCCTAGACAGGATTAGAAACCCACCACCAGCCCTACACCTTACCTTACGCCGTACCCTATTCCTGGCCCGTACGGTGGCACTGAACAGTGCGTCAGCATGTAGCCTGACCCTCCCAAGTTTCCGTACCCTCACCTGTGCCCTAAGCCTTGCCGTTCCCTTACCCTAACCATAGCCTGGAACGGAAACCAACCACCAGCCCTACATCTTACCTTACGCCGTTGCCTACACCTGGCCCGTACGCTGGCACTGACACGTGCGTCAGCACGTAGCCTGACAGTCCCACGTTTCTGTAACCTCACCTGTGCCCTAAGACTTGCCGTTCCCTAACCCTAACCCTAGCCCGGAACGGAAACCCAACACCAGCCGTACACCTTACCTTACGCCGTACCCTATTCCTGGCCCGTACGCTGGCACTGAACCGTGCGTCAGCACGTAGCCTGACCCTCCCACGTTTCCGTACCCTCTCCTTTGCCCTAAGACTTGCCGTTCCCTAACCCTAACCCTAGACCGGATTAGAAACCCAACACCAGCCCTACACCTTACCTTACGCTGTACCCTATTCCTGGCCCGTACGCTGGCACTGAACAGTGCGTCAGCATGTAGCCTGACCCTCCCAAGTTTCCGTACCCTCACCTGTGCCCTAAGCCTTGCCGTTCCCTAACCCTAAACCTAGCCCGGAACGGAAACCCACCACCAGCCGTAAACCTTACCTTACGCCGTACCCTACGGCTGACCCGTACGCTGGCACTGACCCATGCGTCAGCACGTAGCCTGACCCTCCCACGTTTCCATACGCTCACCTGTGCCCTAAGCCTTGCCGTTCCCTAACCCTAACCCTAGCCCGGATTAGAAACCCACCACCAGCCCTACACCTTACCTTACGCCGTACCCTATTCCTGGTCCGTACGCTGGCACTGAACATTGCGTCAGCATGTAGCCTGACCCTCCCAAGTTTCCGTACCCTCACCTGTGCCCTAAGCCTTGCCGTTCCCTAACCCTAACCCTAGCCCGGAATAGAAACACACCACCAGCCCTACACCTTACATTACGCCGTACCCTACTCCTGACCCGTACGCGGGCACTGACCCGTGCGTCAGCACGTAGCCTGTACCTCCCATGTTTCCATACCCTCACCTGTGCCCTAAGCCTTGCCGTTCGCTAACCCTAACCCTAGCCCTGAACGCAAATCCACCACCAGCCCTACACTGTATCCTATGCCGTTGCCTACTCCTGTTCCGTACGCTGCCACTGACCCGTGCGTCAGCACGTAGCCCGTCAATCTCACGTTTCCGTACCCTCAGCTGTGCCCTAAGCCTTGCCGATCCATAACCCTAACCCTAGCCCGGAACGGAAACCCACCACCAGCCCTACACCTTACCCTACGCCGTTGCCTACTCCTGGCCTGTACTCTGGCACTGAACCGTGCATCAGCACGTAGCCTTACCCTCCCGCGTTTCCGTTCCCTGACCTGTGCCCTAAGCCTTGCCGTTCCCTAGCCCTAACCCTAGCCCAGAACGCAAATCCACCACCAGCCCTAAACTTTATCCTACGCCGTTGCCTACTCCTGGCCCGTACGCTGGCACTGACCCGTGCGTCAGAACGTAGCCCGAACCTCCCACGTTTCTGTACCCTCACCTGTGCCCTAAGCCTTGCCGTTCCCTAACCCTAACCCTAGCCTGGAACGGAAACCAACCACCAGCCCTACACCTTACCTTACACCGTTGCCTACTCCTGGCCCGTACGCTGGCACTGACCCGTGCGTCAGCACATAGCCTGACCCTCCCACGTTTCCGTACCCTCACCTGTGCCCTAAGGCTTGCCATTCCCTAACCCTAACCCTAGCCCGGAATAGTACCCCACCACCAGCCCTACACCATACCTTACGCCGTACGCTGCTACTGACCCGCACGCTGGCACTGACCCGTGCGTCAGCACGTAGCCTGACCCTCCCACGTTTCCGTACCCTCACCTGTGCCCTAAGCCTTGCCGTTCCCTAACCCTAACCCTAGCCCCGAACGGAAACCCACCACAAGCCCTACACCTTTCCTTACGCCGTAACTTATTCCTGGCCCATACGCTGGCACTGAACCGTGCGTCAGCATGTAGCCTGACCCTCCCACGTTTCGGTACCCTCACCTGTGCCCTAAGCCTTGCCGTTCCCTTACCCTAACCCTAGCCTGGAACGGAAACCAACCACCAGCCCTACATCTTACCTTACGCCGTTGCCTACCCCTGGCCCGTACGCTGGCACTGACACGTGCGTCAACACGTAGCCTGACCGTCACACGTTTCCGTACCCTCACCTGTGCCCTAAGCCTTGCCATTCCCTAACCCTAACCCTAGCCCGGAACGCAAATCCACCACCAGCCCTACACTTTATCCTACGCCGTTGCCTACTCCTGGCCCGTACGCTGGCACTGACCCGTGCATCAGCACGTAGCCCGACCCTCCAACGTTTCCGTACCCTCACCTGTGCCCTAAGCCTTGCCGTTCCCTAACCCTAACCCTAGCCTGGAACAGAAACCAACCACCAGCCCTACACCTTACCTTACGCCGTTGCCTACTCCTGGCCCGTACGCTGGCATTGACCCGTGCGTCAGCACGTAGCCTGACCCTCCCTCGTCTCCGTACCCTCACCTGTGCGCTAAGCACTGCGGTTCCCTAACCCTAACCCTAGCCCGAAAAGGAATCCCACCACCAGCCCAAAATCTTACCCTACGCCGTTGCCTACTACTGGCCTGTACTCTGGTACTGACCCGTGCATCAGCACGTAGCCTTACACTCCCGCGTTTCCGTACCCTGACCTGTGCCCTAAGCCTTGCCGTTCCCTTACCCTAACCCTAGCCTGGAACGGAAACCAACCACCAGCCCTACATCTTACCTTACGCCGTTGCCTACCCCTGGCCCGTACGCTGGCACTGACACGTGCGTCAGCACGTAGCCTGACCGTCCCACGTTTCTGTAACTTCACCTGTGCCCTAAGCCTTGCCGTTCCCTAACCCTAACCCTAGCCCGGAACGGAAACCCACCACCAGCCGTACACCTTACCTTACGCCGTACCCTATTCCTGGCCCGTACGCTGGCACTGAAACGTGCGTCAGCACGTAGCCTGACCCTCCCACGTTTCCGTACCCTCTCCTTTGCCCTAAGACTTGCCGTTCCCTAACCCTAACCCTAGCCCGGATTAGAAACCCACCACCAGCCCTAAACCTTACCTTATGCCGTACCCTATTCCTGGCCCGTACGCTGGCACTGAACCGTGCGTCAGCACGTAGCCTGACCCTCCCACGTTTCCGTACCCTCACCTGTGCCCTAAGCCTTGCCGTTCCCTAACCCTAACCCTAGCCCGGAACGGAAACCCACCACCAGCCCTACACCTTACCCTACGCCGTTGCCTATCCTGGCCTGTACTCTGGCACTGAACCGTGCTTCAGCACGTAGCCTTACCCTCACGCGTTTCCGTACCCTGACCTGTGCCCTAAGCCTTGCCGTTCCCTCACCCTAACCCTAGCCAGGAACGCAAATCCACCACCAGCCCTACACTTTATCCTATGCCGTTGCCTTCTCCTGGCCCGTACGCTGGCACTGACCAGTGCGTCAGCACGTAGCCCGACCCTCCCACGTTTCCGTACCCTCACCTGTGCCCTAAGACTTGCAGTTCCCTAACCCTAACCCTAGCCTGGAACGGAAAACAACCACCTGCCGTACACCTTACCTTACGCCGTTGCCTACTCCTGGCCCGTACGCTGGCACTGACACGTGCGTCAGCACGTAGCCTGACCCTCCCACGTTTCCGTACCATCACCTGTGCCCTAAGCCTTGCCATTCCCTAACCCTAACCCTAGCCCGGAATAGTACCCCACCACCAGCCCTACACCATACCTTACGCCGTACGCTGCAACTGACCCGTACGCTGGCACTGACCCGTGTGTCAGCACGTAGCCTGAACCTCCCACGTTTCCGTACCCTCACCTGTGCCCTAAGCCTTGCCGTTCCCTGACCCTAAACCTAGCCCGGAACGGTAACACACCACCAGCCCTACACCTTACCCTATGCCGTTGCCTACTCCTGGCCTGTACTCTGGCACTGAACCGTGCATCAGCACATAGCCTTACCCTCCCGCGTTTCTGTACCCTGACCTGTGCCCTAAGCCTTGCGGTTCCCTAACCCTTACCCTATCCCAGAACGCAAATCCACCACCAGCCCTACACTTTATCCTACGCCGTTGACTACTCCTGGCCCGTACGCTGGCACTGACCCGTGCATCAGCACATAGCCCGACCGTCCCACGTTTCCGTACCCTCACCTGTGCCCTAAGCCTTGCCGTTCCCTAACCCTAACCCTAGCCTGGAACGGAAACCAACCACCAGCCCTACACCTTACCTTACGCCGTTGCCTACTCCTGGCCCGTACGCTGGCACTGACACGTGCGTCAGCACGTAGCCTGACCCTCCCACGTTTCCGTACCCTCACCTGTGCCCTAAGCCTTGCCATTCCCTAACCCTAACCCTAGCCCGGAATAGTAACCCACCACCAGCCCTACACCATACCTTACGCCGTACGCTGCTACTGACCCGTACGCTGGCACTGACCCGTGCGTCAGCACGTAGCCTGACCCTCCCACGTTTCCGTACCCTCTCCTTTGCCCTAAGACTTGCCGTTCCCTAACCCTAACCCTAGACCGGATTAGAAACCCACCACCAGCCCTACACCTTACCTTACGCCGTACCCTATTCCTGGCCCGTACGCTGGCACTGAACAGTGCGTCAGCATGTAGCCTGACCCTCCCAAGATTCCGTACCCTCACCTGTGCCCTAAGCCTTGCCGTTCCCATACCCTAACCATAGCCTGGAACGGAAACCAACCACCAGGCCTACATCTTACCTTACGCCGTTGCCTACACCTGGCCCGTACGCTGGCATTGACACGTGCGTCAGCACGTAGCCTGACAGTCCCCCGTTTCTGTAACCTCACCTGTGCCCTAAGCCTTGCCGTTCCCTAACCCTAACCCTAGCCCGGAACGGAAACCCTCCACCAGCCGTACACCTTACCTTACGCCGTACCCTATTCCTGGCCCGTACGCTGGCACTGAACCGTGCGTCAGCACGTAGCCTGACCCTCCCACGTTTCCGTACCCTCTCCTTTGCCCTAAGACTTGCCGTTCCCTAACCCTAACCCTAGACCGGATTAGAAACCCAACACCAGCCCTACACCTTACCTTACGCTGTACCCTATTCCTGGCCCGTACGCTGGCACTGAACAGTGCGTCAGCATGTAGCCTGACCCTCCCAAGTTTCCGTACCCTCACCTGTGCCCTAAGCCTTGCCGTTCCCTAACCCTAAACATAGCCCGGAACGGAAACCCACCACCAGCCGTACACCTTACCTTACGCCGTACCCTACTGCTGACCCGTACGCTGGCACTGACCCATGCGTCAGCACGTAGCCTGACCCTCCCACGTTTCCATACGCTCACCTGTGCCCTAAGCCTTGCCGTTCCCTAACCCTAACCCTAGCCCGGATTAGAAACCCACCACCAGCCCTACACCTTACCTTACGCCGTACCCTATTCCTGGCCCGTACGCTGGCACTGAACATTGCGTCAGCATGTAGCCTGATCCTCCCAAGTTTCCGTACCCTCACCTGTGCCCTAAGCCTTGCCGTTCCCTAACCCTAACCCTAGCCCGGAATAGAAACCCACCACCAGCCCTACACCTTACATTACGCCGTACCCTACTCCTGACCCGTACGCGGGCACTGACCCGTGCGTCAGCACGTAGCCTGTACCTCCCATGTTTCCATACCCTCACCTGTGCCCTAATCCTTGCCGTTCGCTAACCCTAACCCTAGCCCTGAACGCAAATCCACCACCAGCCCTACACTGTATCCTATGCCGTTGCCTACTCCTGTTCCGTACGCTGCCACTGACCCGTGCGTCAGCACGTAGCCCGTCAATCTCACGTTTCCGTACCCTCACCTCTGCCCTAAGCCTTGCCGTTCCATAACCCTAAACCTAGCCCGGAACGGAAACCCACCACCAGCCCTACACCTTACCCTACGCCGTTGCCTACTCCTGGCCTGTACTCTGGCACTGAACCGTGCATCAGCACGTAGCCTTACCCTCCCGCGTTTCCGTTCCCTGACCTGTGCCCTAAGCCTTGCCGTTCCCTAGCCCTAACCCTAGCCCAGAACGCAAATCCACCACCAGCCCTAAACTTTATCCTACGCCGTTGCCTACTCCTGGCCCGTACGCTGGCACTGACCCGTGCGTCAGCACGTAGCCCGAACCTCCCACGTTTCCGTACCCTCACCTGTGCCCTAAGCCTTGCCGTTCCCTAACCCTAACCCTAGCCTGGAACGGAAACCAACCACCAGCCCTACACCTTACCTTACGCCGTTGCCTACTCCTGGCCCGTACGCTGGCACTGACCCGTGCGTCAGCACATAGCCTGACCCTCCCACGTTTCCGTACCCTCACCTGTGCCCTAAGGCTTGCCATTCCCTAACCATAACCCTAGCCCGGAATAGTACCCCACCACCAGCCCTACACCTTACCTTACGCCGTACGCTGCTACTGACCCGCACGCTGGCACTGACCCGTGCGTCAGCACGTAGCCTGACCCTCCCACGTTTCCGTACCCTCACCTGTGCCCTAAGCCTTGCCGTTCCCTAACCCTAACCCTAGCCCCGAACGGAATCCCACCACCAGCCCTACACCTTTCCTTACGCCGTAACTTATTCCTGGCCCATACGCTGGCACTGAACCGTGCGTCAGCATGTAGCCTGACCCTCCCACGTTTCGGTACCCTCACCTGTGCCCTAAGCCTTGCCGTTCCCTTACCCTAACCCTAGCCTGGAACGGAAACCAACCACCAGCCCTACATCTTACCTTACGCCGTTGCCTACCCCTGGCCCGTACGCTGGCACTGACACGTGCGTCAACACGTAGCCTGACCGTCACACGTTTCCGTACCCTCACCTGTGCCCTAAGCCTTGCCATTCCCTAACCCTAACCCTAGCCCGGAACGCAAATCCACCACCAGCCCTACACTTTATCCTACGCCGTTGCCTACTCCTGGCCCGTACGCTGGCACTGACCCGTGCATCAGCACGTAGCCCGACCCTCCAACGTTTCCGTACCCTCACCTGTGCCCTAAGCCTTGCCGTTCCCTAACCCTAACCCTAGCCTGGAACAGAAACCAACCACCAGCCCTACACCTTACCTTACGCCGTTGCCTACTCCTGGCCCGTACGCTGGCATTGACCCGTGCGTCAGCACGTAGCCTGACCCTCCCTCGTCTCCGTACCCTCACCTGTGCGCTAAGCACTGCGGTTCCCTAACCCTAACCCTAGCCCGAAAAGGAATCCCACCACCAGCCCAAAACCTTACCCTACGCCGTTGCCTACTACTGGCCTGTACTCTGGTACTGACCCGTGCATCAGCACGTAGCCTTACACTCCCGCGTTTCCGTACCCTGACCTGTGCCCTAAGCCTTGCCGTTCCCTTACCCTAACCCTAGCCTGGAACGGAAACCAACCACCAGCCCTACATCTTACCTTACGCCGTTGCCTACCCCTGGCCCGTACGCTGGCACTGACACGTGCGTCAGCACATAGCCTGACCGTCCCACGTTTCTGTAACTTCACCTGTGCCCTAAGCCTTGCCGTTCCCTAACCCTAACCCTAGCCCGGAACGGAAACCCACCACCAGCCGTACACCTTACCTTACGCCGTACCCTATTCCTGGCCCGTACGCTGGCACTGAACCGTGCGTCAGCACGTAGCCTGACCCTCCCACGTTTCCGTACCCTCTCCTTTGCCCTAAGACTTGCCGTTCCCTAACCCTAACCCTAGCCCGGATTAGAAACCCACCACCAGCCCTACACCTTACCTTACGCCGTACCCTATTCCTGGCCCGTACCCTGGCACTGAACCATGCGTCAGCACGTAGCCTGACCCTCCCACGTTTCCGTACCCTCACCTGTGCCCTAAGCCTTGCCGTTCCCTAACCCTAACCCTAGCCCGGAACGGAAACCCACCACCAGCCCTACACCTTACCCTACGCCGTTGCCTATCCTGGCCTGTACTCTGGCACTGAACCGTGCTTCAGCACGTAGCCTTACCCTCAGGCGTTTCCGTACCCTGACCTGTGCCCTAAGCCTTGCCGTTCCCTAACCCTAACCCTAGTCCGGAACGGAAACCCACCACCAGCCCTAAACCTTACCTTACGCCGTTGCCTACTCCTCGCCCGTACGCTGGCATTGACCCATGCGTCAGCACGTAGCCTGACCCTCCCACGTTTACGTACCCTCACCTGTGCCCTAAGCCTTGCCGTTCCCTTACCCTAACCCTAGCCTGGAACGGAAACCAACCACCAGCCCTACATCTTACCTTACGCCGTTGCCTACACCTGGCCCGTACGCTGGCACTGACACGTGCGTCAGCACGTAGCCTGACAGTCCCACGTATCTGTAACCTCACCTGTGCCCTAAGCCTTGCCGTTCCCTAACCCTAACCCTAGCCCGGAAAGGAAACCCACCACCAGCCGTACACCTTACCTTACGCCGTACCCTATTCCTGGCCCGTACGCTGGCACTGAACCGTGGGTCAGCACGTAGCCTGACCCTCCCACGTTTCCGTAACCTCTCCTTTGCCCTAAGACTTGCCGTTCCCTAACCCTAACCCTAGCCCGGATTAGAAACCTACCACCAGCCCTACACCTTACCTTACGCCGTACCCTATTCCTGGCCCGTACGCTGGCACTGAACAGTGCGTCAGCATGTAGCCTGACCCTCCCAAGTTTCCGTACCCTCACCTGTGCCCTAAGGCTTGCCGTTCCCTAACCCTAACCCTAGCCTGGAACAGAAACCAACCACCAGCCCTACAGCTTACCTTACGCCGTTGCCTACTCCTGGCCCGTATGCTGGCATTGACCCGTGCGTCAGCACGTAGCCAGACCCTCCCTCGTCTCCGTACCCTCACCTGTGCCCTAAGCCCTGCGGTTCCCTAACCCTAACCCTAGCCCGGAATGGAATCCCACCACCAGCCCAAAACCTTACCCTACGCCGTTGCCTACTACTGGCCTGTACTCTGGTACTGACCCGTGCATCAGCACGTAGCCTTACCCTCCCACGTTTCCGTACCCTGACCTGTGCCCTAAGCCTTGCCGTTCCCTAACCCTAACCCTAGCCCGGAACGGAAACCCACCACCAGCCCTACACCTTACCTTACGCCGTTCCCTATTCCTGCCCGTACGCTGGCACTGAACCGTGCGTCAGCACGTAGCCTGACCCTCCCACGGTTCCGTACCTACACCTGTGCCCTAAGCCTTGCCGTTCCCTAACCCTAACCTTAGCCTGGAACGGAAACCAACCACCAGCCGTACACCTTACATTACGCCGTTGCCTACTCCTCGCCCGTATGCTGGCATTGACACATGCGTCAGCACGTAGCCTGACCGTCCCACGTTTCTGTAACCTCACCTGTGCCCTAAGCCTTGCCGTTCCCTAACCCTAACCCTAGCCCGGAACGGAAACCCACCACCAGCCGTACACCTTACCTTACGCCGTACCCTATTCCTGGCCCGTACGCTGGCACTGAACCGTGCGTCAGCATGTAGCATGACCCTCCCACGTTTCCGTACCCTCTCCTTTGCCCTAAGACTTGCCTTTCCCTAACCCTAACCCTAGCCCGGATTAGAAACCCACCACCAGCCCTAAACCTTACCTTACGCCGTACCCTATTCCTGGCCCGTACGCTGGCACTGAACATTGCGTCAGCATGTAGCCTGACCCTCCCAAGTTTCCATACCCTCACCTGTGCCCTAAGCCTTGCCGTTCCCTAACCCTAACCCTAGCCCTGAACGCAAATCCACCACCAGCCCTACACTGTATCCTATGCCGTTGCCTACTCCTGTTCCGTACGCTGGCACTGACCCGTGCGTCAGCACGTAGCCCGTCCCTCTCACGTTTCCGTACCCTCACCTGTGCCCTAAGCCTTGCCGTTCCCTAACCCTAAACCTAGCCTGGAAAGGAAATCAACCACAAGCGCTACACTTTACCTTACGCCGTACCCTACTCCTGGCCCGTACCCTGGCACTGACCCATGCGTCAGCACGTAGCCTGACCCTCCCACGTTTCAGTACCCTCACCTGTGCCCTAAGCCTTGCCGTTCCCTAACCATAACCCTAGCCCGGAACGGAAACCAACCACCAGCCCTACACCATACCTTACGCCGTAACCTATTCCTGGCCCGTACGCTGGCACTGAACCGTGCGTCAGCATGTAGCCTGACCCTCCCACTTTTCCGTAACCTCACCTGTGCCCTAAGCCTTGCCTTTCCCTAACCCTAACC